>NC_064618.1:137982047-138309547 GCF_023898315.1 Schistocerca nitens
AAAAACGTACTCAATGGGACCGTTATTTTGCATCCACACACAAGTTGACCTGCTGTGAGGAAAAAACGAGTTAGTACATTTCAAACATGAAAAAGGTCATTTTAAAATCAACATGAAAAACCAAAATACCAAAAGTATAAAACCCAAAAAATGCTTACCATGGATGAAAACGTATCGTGCACCGCTCGCTCCTCCCGACCTGTGGTGCAACAGATGTCCCCTTCTCCTAAAACGTACTCAATGGGACCGTTATGTTGCAACCACACACAAGTTTACCTGCTGTGAGGAAAAAACGAGTTAGTACATTTCAAACATGAAAAAGGTCATTTTAAAATCAACATGAAAAACCAAAATACCAAAAGTATAAAACCCAAAAAATGCTTACCATGGAAGAAAACGTATCGTGCACCGCTCCCTCCTCCCGACCTGTGGTGCAACAGATGTCCCCTTCTCCTAAAACGTACTCAATGGGACCGTTATGTTGCAACCACACACAAGTTGACCTGCTGTGAGGAAAAAACGAGTTAGTACATTTCAAACATGAAAAAGGTCATTATAAAATCAACATTAAAAACCAAAATACCAAAAGTATGAAACCCAAAAAATGCTTACCATCGAAAGAAAACGTATCGTGCACCGCTCCCTCCTCCCGACCTGTTGTGCAACAGATGTCCCCGTCTCCTAAAACGTACTGAATGGGACTGTTATGTTGCAACCACACACAAGTTGACCTGCTGTGAGGAAAAAACGAGTTAGTACATTTCAAACATGAAAAAGGTCATTTTAAAATCAACATGAAAAACCAAAATACCAAAAGTATAAAACCCACAAAATACTTACCATGGAAAGAAAACGTATCGTGCACCGCTCCCTCCTCCCACCCTGTGGTGCAACAGATGTCCCCTTCTCCAAAAACGTACTCAATGGGACCGTTATGTTGCAACCACACTCATGTTGACCTGCTGTGAGGAAAAAATGAGTTAGTACATTTCAAACATGAAAAAGGTCATTTTAAAATCAACATGAAAAACCAAAATACCAAAAGTATAAAACACAAAAAATGCTTACCATCGAAAGAAAACGTATCGTGCACCGCTCCCTCCTCCCGCCCTGTGGTGCAACAGATGTCCCCTTCTCCAAAAATGTACTCAATGGGACCGTAATGTTGCAACCACACACAAGTTGACCTGCTGTAGTAAAAAACGAGTTAGTACATTTCAAACATGAAAAAGGTCATTTTACAATCAACATGAAAAAACAAAATACCAAAAGTATAAAACCCAAAAAATGCTTACCATGGAAAGACAACGTATCGTGTACCGCTCCCTCCTCCCGCCCTGTGGTGCAACAGATACAGATGTCCCCTTCTCCAAAAATGTACTCAATGGGACCGTAATGTTGCAACCACACACAAGTTGACCTGCTGTGAGGAAAAAACGAGTTAGTACATTTCAAACATGAAAAAGGTCATTTTAAAATCAACATGAAAAACCTAAATACCGAAAGGATAAAACCCAAAAAATGCTTACCATGGATGAAAACATATCGTGCACCGCTCCCTCCTCCCGACCTGTGGTGCAACAGATGTCCACTTCTCCAAAAACGTACTCAATGGGACCGTTATGTTGCAACCACACACAAGTTGACCTGCTGTGAGGAAAAAACGAGTTAGTACATTTCAAACATGAAAAAGGTCATTTTAAAATCAACATGAAAAACCAAAATACCACAAGTATAAAACCCAAAAAATGCTTACCATGGAAAGAAAACGTATCGTGCACCGCTCCCTCCTCCCGCCCTGTGGTGCAACAGATGTCCCCTTTTCCAAAAACGTACTCAATGGGACCGTTATGTTGCAACCACACACAAGTTGACCTGCTGTGAGGAAAAAACTAGTTAGTACATTTAAAACATGAAAAAGGTCATTTTAAAATCAACATGAAAAACCAAAATACCAAAAGTATAAAACCCAAAAAATGCTTACCATGAAAGAAAACGTATCGTGCACCGCTCCCTCCTCCCGCCCTGTGGTGCAACAGATGTCCCCTTCTCCAAAAACGTACTCAATGGGACCGTTATGTTGCATCCACACACAAGTTGACCTGCTGTGAGGAAAAAACGAGTTAGTACATTTCAAACATGAAAAAGGTCATTTTAAAATCAACATGAAAATCCAAAATACCAAAAGTATAAAACTCAAAAAATGCTTACCATGGATGAAAACGTATCGTGCACCGCTCCCTCCTCCCGACCTGTGGTGCAACAGATGTCCCCTTCTCCTAAAACGTACTCAATGGGACCGTTATGTTGCAACCACACACAAGTTTACCTGCTGTGAGGAAAAAACGAGTTAGTACATTTCAAACATGAAAAAGGTCATTTTAAAATCAACATGAAAAACCAAAATACCAAAAGTATAAAACCCAAAAAATTCTTACCATGGAAGAAAACGTATCGTGCACCGCTCCCTCCTCCCGACCTGTGGTGCAACAGATGTCCCCTTCTCGTAAAACGTACTCAATGGGACCGTTATGTTGCAACCACACACAAGTTGACCTGCTGTGAGGAAAAAACGAGTTAGTACATTTCAAACATGAAAAAGGTCATTTTAAAATCAACATTAAAAACCAAAATACCGAAAGGATAAAACCCAAAAAATGCTTACCATGGATGAAAACATATCGTGCACCGCTCCCTCCTCACGACCTGTGGTGCAACAGATGTCTACTTCTCCAAAAAAGTGCTCAATGGGACCGTTATGTTGCAACCACACACAAGTTGACCTGCTGTGAGGAAAAAACGAGTTAGTACATTTCAAACATGAAAAAGGTCATTTCAAAATCAACATGAAAAACCAAAATACCAAAAGTATAAAACCCAAAAAATGATTACCATGGAAAGAAAACGTATCGTGCACCGCTCCCTCCTCCCGCCCTGTGGTGCAACAGATGTCCCCTTTTCCAAAAACGTACTCAATGGGACCGTTATGTTGCAACCACACACAAGTTGACCTGCTGTGAGGAAAAAACTAGTTAGTACATTTAAAACATGAAAAAGGTCATTTTAAAATCAACATGATAAACCAAAATACCAAAAGTATAAAACCCAAAAAATGCTTACCATGAAAGAAAACGTATCGTGCACCGCTCCCTCCTCCCGCCCTGTGGTGCAACAGATGTCCCCTTCTCCAAAAACGTACTCAATGGGACCGTTATGTTGCATCCACACACAAGTTGACCTGCTGTGAGGAAAAAACGAGTTAGTACATTTCAAACATGAAAAAGGTCATTTTAAAATCAACATGAAAAACCAAAATACCAAAAGTATAAAACCCAAAAAATGCTTACCATGGATGAAAACGTATCGTGCACCGCTCCCTCCTCCCGACCTGTGGTGCAACAGATGTCCCCTTCTCCTAAAACGTACTCAATGGGACCGTTATGTTGCAACAACACACAAGTTTACCTGCTGTGAGGAAAAAACGAGTTAGTACATTTCAAACATGAAAAAGGTCATTTTAAAATCAACATGAAAAACCAAAATACCAAAAGTATAAATCCCAAAAAATGCTTACCATGGAAGAAAACGTATCGTGCACCGCTCCCTCCTCCCGACCTGTGGTGCAACAGATGTCCCCTTCTCCTAAAACGTACTCAATGGGACCGTTATGTTGCAACCACACACCAGTTGACCTGCTGTGAGGAAAAAAAGAGTTAGTACATTTCAAACATGAAAAAGGTCATTTTAAAATCAACATTAAAAACCAAAATACCAAAAGTATGAAACCCAAAAAATGCTTACCATGGATGAAAACGTATCGTGCACCGCTCCCTCCTCCCGACCTGTTGTGCAACAGATGTCCCCTTCTCCTAAAACGTACTGAATGGGACTGTTATGTTGCAACCACACACAAGTTGACCTGCTGTGAGGAAAAAACGAGTTAGTACATTTCAAACATGAAAAAGGTCATTTTAAAATCAACATGAAAAACCTAAATACCAAAAGTATAAAACCCAAAAAATACTTACCATGGAAAGAAAACGTATCGTGCACCGCTCCCTCCTCCCGCCCTGTGGTGCAACAGATGTCCCCTTCTCCAAAAATGTACTCAATGGGACAGTAATGTTGCAACCACACACAAGTTGACCCGCTGTGACGAAAAAACGAGTTAGTGCATTTCAAACATGAAAAAGGTCATTTTAAAATCAACATGAAAAACCAAAATACCACAAGTATAAAACCCAAAAAATGCTTACCATTGAAAGAAAAGGTATCGTGCACCGCTCCCTCCTCCCGCCCTGTGGTGCAACAGATGTCCCCTTCTCCAAAAATGTACTCAATGGGACCGTAATGTTGCAACCACACACAAGTTGACCTGCTGTGAGGAAAAAATGAGTTAGTACATTTCAAACATGAAAAAGGTCATTTTAAAATCAACATGAGAAACAAAAATACCAAAAGAATAAAACCCAAAAAATGCTTACCATTGAAAGAAAACGTATCGTGCACCGCTCCCTCCTCCCGCCCTGTGGTGCACCAGATGTCCCCTTCTCCAAAAATGTACTCAATGTGACAGTAATGTTGCAACCTCACACAAGTTGACCCGCTGTGACGAAAAAACGAGTTAGTACATTTCAAACATGAAAAAGGTCATTTTAAAATCAACATGAAAAACCAAAATACCAAAATTATAAAACACAAAAAAATTCTTACCATGGAAAGAAAACGTATCGTGCACCGCTCCCTCCTCCCGCCCTGTGGTGCAACAGATGTCCCCTTCTCCAAAAATGTACTCAATGGGACCGTAATGTTGCAACCACACACAAGTTGACCTGCTGTGAGAAAAAAACAAGTTAGTACATTTCAAACATGAAAAAGGTCATTTTAAAATCAACATGAAAAACCAAAATACCAAAAGTATAAAACACAAAAAAATTCTTACCATGTATGAAAACGTATCGTGCACCGCTCCCTCCTCCCGACCTGTGGTGCAACAGATGTCCCTTTCTCCAAAAACGTACTCAATGGGACCAGTATGTTGCAACCACACACAAGTTGACCTGCTGTGAGGAAAAAACGAGTTAGTACATTTCAAACATGAAAAAGGTCATTTTAAAATCAACATGAAAAACCAAAATACCAAAAGTATAAAACCCAAAAAATGCTTACCATGGAAAGAAAACTTATCGTGCACCGCTCCCTACTCCCGCCCTGTGGTGCAACAGATGTCCCCTTCTCCGAAAATGTACTCAATGGGACCGTAATGTTGCAACCACACACAAGTTGACCTGCTGTGAGGAAAAAACGAGTTAGTACATTTCAAACATGAAAAAGGTCATTTTAAAATCAACATGAAAAACCAAAATACCACAAGTATAAAACCCAAAAAATGATTACCATGGAAAGAAAACGTATCGTGCACCGCTCCCTCCTCCCACCCTGTGGTGCAACAGATGTCCCCTTCTCCGAAAATGTACTCAATGGGACCGTAATGTTGCAACCACACACAAGTTGACCTGCTGTGAGGAAAAAATGAGTTAGTACATTTCAAACATGAAAAAGGTCATTTTAAAATCAACATGAGAAACCAAAATACCAAAAGTATAAAACCCAAAAAATGCATACCATGGAAAGAAAACGTATCGTGCACCGCTCCCTCCTCCCGCCCTGAGGTGCAACAGATGTCCCCTTCTCCAAAAATTTACGCAATGGGACAGTAATGTTGCAACCACACACAAGTTGACACGCTGTGACGAAAAAACGAGTTAGTGCATTTCAAACATGAAAAAGGTCATTTTAAAATCAACATGAAAAACCAAAATACCAAAATTATAAAACACAAAAAAATTCTTACCATGGAAAGAAAACGTATCGTGCACCGCTCCCTCCTCCCGCCCTGTGGTGCAACAGATGTCCCCTTCTCCAAAAATGTACTCAATGGGACCGTAATGTTGCAACCACACACAAGTTGACCTGCTGTGAGGAAAAAACAAGTTAGTACATTTCAAACATGAAAAAGGTCATTTTAAAATCAACATAAAAAACCAAAATACCAAAAGTATAAAACACAAAAAAATTCTTACCATGTAAAGAAAACGTATCGTGCACCGCTCCCTCCTCCCGCCCTGTGGTGCAACAGATGTCGCCTTCTCCAAAAATGTACTCAATGGGACCGTAATGTTGCAACCACACACAAGTTGACCTGCTGTGAGGAAAAACCGAGTTAGTACATTTCAAACAAAGGACATTTTAAAACCAACATGAAAAACCAAAATACCAAAAGTATAAAACCCAAAAAATGCTTACCATGGAAAGAAAACGTATCGTGCACCGCTCCCTCCTCCCGCCCTGTGGTGCAACAGATGTCCCCTTCTCCAAAAATGTACTCAATGGGACCGTAATGTTGCAACCACACACAAGTTGACCTGCTGTGAGGAAAAAAAGAGTTAGTACACTTCAAACATGAAAAAGGTCATTTTAAAATCAACATGAAAAACCAAAATACCAAAAGTATAAAACACAAAAAATGCTTACCATGGAATGAAAACGTATCGTGCACCGCTCCCTCCTCCCGCCCTGTGGTACAACAGATGTCCCCTTCTCCGAAAATGTACTCAATGGAACCGTAATGTTGCAACCACACACAAGTTGACCTGCTGTGAGGAAAAAACGAGTTAGTACATTTCAAACATGAAAAATGTCATTTTAAAATCAACATGAAAAACCAAAATACCAAAAGTATAAAACCCAAAAAATGCTTACCATGGAAAGAAAACGTATCGTGCACCGCTCCCTCCTCCCGCCCTGTTGTGCAACAGATGTCCCCTTCTCCAAAAATGTACTCAATGGGACCGTAATGTTGCAACCACACACAAGCTGACCTGCTGTGAGGAAAAAACGAGTTAGTACATTTCAAACATGAAAAAGGTCATTTTAAAATCAACATGCAAATCCAAAATACCAAAAGTATAAAACACAAAAAAATTCTTACCATGGAAAGAAAACATATCGTGCACCGCACACTCCTCCCGCCCTGTGGTGCAACAGATGTCCCCTTCTCCAAAAATGTACTCAATGGGACCGTAATGTTGCAACCACACACAAGTTGACCTGCTGTGAGGAAAAAACGAGTTAGTACATTTCAAACATGAAAAAGGTCATTTTAAAATCAACATGAAAAACCAAAATACCAAAAGTATAAATCCCAAAAAATGCTTACCATGTATGAAAACGTATCGTGCACCGCTCTTTCCTCCCGACCTGTGGTGCAACAGATGTCCCTTTCTCCAAAAACGTACTCAATGGGACCAGTATGTTGCAACCACACACAAGTTGACCTGCTGTGAGGAAAAAACGAGTTAGTACATTTCAAACATGAAAAAGGTCATTTTAAAATCAACATGAAAAACCAAAATACCAAAAGTATAAAACCCAAAAAATGATTACGATGGAAAGAAAACGTATCGTGCACCGCTCCCTCCTCCCACCCTGTGGTGCAACAGATGTCCCCTTCTCCGAAAATGTACTCAAGGGGACCGTATTGTTGCAACCACACACAAGTTGACCTGCTGTGAGGAAAAAACGAGTTAGTACATTTCAAACATGAAAAAGGTCATTTTAAAATCAACATGAAAAACCAAAATACCAAAAGTATAAAACCCAAAAAATGCTTACCATGGAAAGAAAACGTATCGTGCACCGCTCCCTCCTCCCGCCCTGTTGTGCAACAGATGTCCCCTTCTCCTAAAATGTACTCAATGGGACCGTAATGTTGCAACCACACACAAGCTCACCTGCTGTGAGGAAAAAACGAGTTAGTACATTTCAAACATGAAAAATGTCATTTTAAAATCAACATGAAAAACCAAAATACCAAAAGTATAAAACCCAAAAAATGCTTACCATGGAAAGAAAACGTATCGTGCACCGCTCCCTCCTCCCGCCCTGTTGTGCAACAGATGTCCCCTTCTCCAAAAATGTACTCAATGGGACCGTAAAGTTGCAACCACACACAAGCTGACCTGCTGTGAGGAAAAAACGAGTTAGTACATTTCAAACATGAAAAAGGTCATTTTAAAATCAACATGAAAAACCTAAATACCAAAAGTATAAAACCCAAAAAATGCTTACCATGGATGAAAACGAATCGTGCACCGCTCCCTCCTGACGACCTGTGGTGCAACAGATGTCCCCTTCTCCGAAAATGTACTCAATGGGACCGTAATGTTGCAACCACACACAAGTTGACCTGCTGTGAGGAAAAAACGAGTTAGTACATTTCAAACATGAAGAAGGTCATTTTAAAATCAACATGAAAAACCAAAATACCAAAAGTATAAAACCCAAAAAATGCTTACCATGGAAAGAAAACGTATCATGTACTGCTCCCTCCTCCCGCCCTGTGGTGCAACAGATGTCCCCTTCTCCAAAAATGTACTCAATGGGATCGTAATGTTGCAACCACACACAAGTTGACCCGCTGTGACGAAAAAACGAGTTAGTACATTTCAAACATGAAAAAGGTCATTTTAAAATCAACATGAAAAACCAAAATACCAAAAGTATCAAACCCAAAAAATGCTTACCATGGATGAAAACGTATCATGCACCGCTCCCTCCTCCCGACCTGTGGTGCAACAAATGTCCCTTTCTCCAAAAACGTACTCAATGGGACCGTTATGTTGCAACCACACACAAGTTGACCTGCTGTGAGGAAAAAACGAGTTAGTACATTTCAAACATGAAAAAGGTCATTTTAAAATCAACATGAAAAACCAAAATACCACAAGTATAAAACCCAAAAAATGCTTACCATGGAAAGAAAACGTATCGTGCACAGCTCCCTCCTCCCGCCCTGTGGTACAACAGATGTCCCCTTCTCCGAAAATGTACTCAATGGAACCGTAATGTTGCAACCACACACAAGTTGACCTGCTGTGAGGAAAAAAAGAGTTAGTACACTTCAAACATGAAAAAGGTCATTTTAAAATCAACATGAAAAACCAAAATACCAAAAGTATAAAACACAAAAAATGCTTACCATGGAATGAAAACGTATCGTGCACCGCTCCCTCCTCCCGCCCTGTGGTACAACAGATGTCCCCTTCTCCGAAAATGTACTCAATGGAACCGTAATGTTGCAACCACACACAAGTTGACCTGCTGTGAGGAAAAAACGAGTTAGTACATTTCAAACATGAAAAATGTCATTTTAAAATCAACATGAAAAACCAAAATACCAAAAGTATAAAACCCAAAAAATGCTTACCATGGAAAGAAAACGTATCGTGCACCGCTCCCTCCTCCCGCCCTGTTGTGCAACAGATGTCCCCTTCTCCAAAAATGTACTCAATGGGACCGTAATGTTGCAACCACACACAAGCTGACCTGCTGTGAGGAAAAAACGAGTTAGTACATTTCAAACATGAAAAAGGTCATTTTAAAATCAACATGCAAATCCAAAATACCAAAAGTATAAAACACAAAAAAATTCTTACCATGGAAAGAAAACATATCGTGCACCGCACACTCCTCCCGCCCTGTGGTGCAACAGATGTCCCCTTCTCCAAAAATGTACTCAATGGGACCGTAATGTTGCAACCACACACAAGTTGACCTGCTGTGAGGAAAAAACGAGTTAGTACATTTCAAACATGAAAAAGGTCATTTTAAAATCAACATGAAAAACCAAAATACCAAAAGTATAAATCCCAAAAAATGCTTACCATGTATGAAAACGTATCGTGCACCGCTCTTTCCTCCCGACCTGTGGTGCAACAGATGTCCCTTTCTCCAAAAACGTACTCAATGGGACCAGTATGTTGCAACCACACACAAGTTGACCTGCTGTGAGGAAAAAACGAGTTAGTACATTTCAAACATGAAAAAGGTCATTTTAAAATCAACATGAAAAACCAAAATACCAAAAGTATAAAACCCAAAAAATGATTACGATGGAAAGAAAACGTATCGTGCACCGCTCCCTCCTCCCACCCTGTGGTGCAACAGATGTCCCCTTCTCCGAAAATGTACTCAAGGGGACCGTAATGTTGCAACCACACACAAGTTGACCTGCTGTGAGGAAAAAACGAGTTAGTACATTTCAAACATGAAAAAGGTCATTTTAAAATCAACATGAAAAACCAAAATACCAAAAGTATAAAACCCAAAAAATGCTTACCATGGAAAGAAAACGTATCGTGCACCGCTCCCTCCTCCCGCCCTGTTGTGCAACAGATGTCCCCTTCTCCTAAAATGTACTCAATGGGACCGTAATGTTGCAACCACACACAAGCTCACCTGCTGTGAGGAAAAAACGAGTTAGTACATTTCAAACATGAAAAATGTCATTTTAAAATCAACATGAAAAACCAAAATACCAAAAGTATAAAACCCAAAAAATGCTTACCATGGAAAGAAAACGTATCGTGCACCGCTCCCTCCTCCCGCCCTGTTGTGCAACAGATGTCCCCTTCTCCAAAAATGTACTCAATGGGACCGTAAAGTTGCAACCACACACAAGCTGACCTGCTGTGAGGAAAAAACGAGTTAGTACATTTCAAACATGAAAAAGGTCATTTTAAAATCAACATGAAAAACCTAAATACCAAAAGTATAAAACCCAAAAAATGCTTACCATGGATGAAAACGAATCGTGCACCGCTCCCTCCTGACGACCTGTGGTGCAACAGATGTCCCCTTCTCCGAAAATGTACTCAATGGGACCGTAATGTTGCAACCACACACAAGTTGACCTGCTGTGAGGAAAAAACGAGTTAGTACATTTCAAACATGAAGAAGGTCATTTTAAAATCAACATGAAAAACCAAAATACCAAAAGTATAAAACCCAAAAAATGCTTACCATGGAAAGAAAACGTATCATGTACTGCTCCCTCCTCCCGCCCTGTGGTGCAACAGATGTCCCCTTCTCCAAAAATGTACTCAATGGGATCGTAATGTTGCAACCACACACAAGTTGACCCGCTGTGACGAAAAAACGAGTTAGTACATTTCAAACATGAAAAAGGTCATTTTAAAATCAACATGAAAAACCAAAATACCAAAAGTATCAAACCCAAAAAATGCTTACCATGGATGAAAACGTATCATGCACCGCTCCCTCCTCCCGACCTGTGGTGCAACAAATGTCCCTTTCTCCAAAAACGTACTCAATGGGACCGTTATGTTGCAACCACACACAAGTTGACCTGCTGTGAGGAAAAAACGAGTTAGTACATTTCAAACATGAAAAAGGTCATTTTAAAATCAACATGAAAAACCAAAATACCACAAGTATAAAACCCAAAAAATGCTTACCATGGAAAGAAAACGTATCGTGCACAGCTCCCTCCTCCCGCCCTGTGGTGCAACAATGTCCCCTTCTCCAAAAATGTACTCAATGGGACCGTAATGTTGCAACCACATACAAGTTGACCTGCTGTGAGGAAAAAACGAGTTAGTACATTTCAAACATGAAAAAGGTCATTTTACAATCAACATGAAAAACCAAAATACCAAAAGTATAAAACCCAAAAAATGCTTACCATGGAAAGACAACGTATCGTGTACCGCTCCCTCCTCCCGCCCTGTGGTGCAACAGATACAGATGTCCCCTTCTCCAAAAATGTACTCAATGGGACCGTAATGTTGCAACCACACACAAGTTGACCTGCTGTAGTAAAAAACGAGTTAGTACATTTCAAACATGAAAAAGGTCATTTTACAATCAACATGAAAAACCAAAATACCAAAAGTATAAAACCCAAAAAATGCTTACCATGGAAAGACAACGTATCGTGTACCGCTCCCTCCTCCCCCCCTGTGGTGCAACAGATACAGATGTCCCCTTCTCCAAAAATGTACTCAATGGGACCGTAATGTTGCAACCACACACAAGTTGACCTGCTGTAGTAAAAAACGAGTTAGTACATTTCAAACATGAAAAAGGTCATTTTAAAATCAACATGAGAAACCAAAATACCAAAAGTATAAAACCCAAAAAATGCATACCATGGAAAGAAAACGTATCGTGCACCGCTCCCTCCTCCCGCCCTGAGGTGCAACAGATGTCCCCTTCTCCAAAAATTTACGCAATGGGACAGTAATGTTGCAACCACACACAAGTTGACACGCTGTGACGAAAAAACGAGTTAGTGCATTTCAAACATGAAAAAGGTCATTTTAAAATCAACATGAAAAACCAAAATACCAAAATTATAAAACACAAAAAAATTCTTACCATGGAAAGAAAACGTATCGTGCACCGCTCCCTCCTCCCGCCCTGTGGTGCAACAGATGTCCCCTTCTCCAAAAATGTACTCAATGGGACCGTAATGTTGCAACCACACACAAGTTGACCTGCTGTGAGGAAAAAACAAGTTAGTACATTTCAAACATGAAAAAGGTCATTTTAAAATCAACATAAAAAACCAAAATACCAAAAGTATAAAACACAAAAAAATTCTTACCATGTAAAGAAAACGTATCGTGCACCGCTCCCTCCTCCCGCCCTGTGGTGCAACAGATGTCGCCTTCTCCAAAAATGTACTCAATGGGACCGTAATGTTGCAACCACACACAAGTTGACCTGCTGTGAGGAAAAACCGAGTTAGTACATTTCAAACAAAGGACATTTTAAAACCAACATGAAAAACCAAAATACCAAAAGTATAAAACCCAAAAAATGCTTACCATGGAAAGAAAACGTATCGTGCACCGCTCCCTCCTCCCGCCCTGTGGTGCAACAGATGTCCCCTTCTCCAAAAATGTACTCAATGGGACCGTAATGTTGCAACCACACACAAGTTGACCTGCTGTGAGGAAAAAAAGAGTTAGTACACTTCAAACATGAAAAAGGTCATTTTAAAATCAACATGAAAAACCAAAATACCAAAAGTATAAAACACAAAAAATGCTTACCATGGAATGAAAACGTATCGTGCACCGCTCCCTCCTCCCGCCCTGTGGTACAACAGATGTCCCCTTCTCCGAAAATGTACTCAATGGAACCGTAATGTTGCAACCACACACAAGTTGACCTGCTGTGAGGAAAAAACGAGTTAGTACATTTCAAACATGAAAAATGTCATTTTAAAATCAACATGAAAAACCAAAATACCAAAAGTATAAAACCCAAAAAATGCTTACCATGGAAAGAAAACGTATCGTGCACCGCTCCCTCCTCCCGCCCTGTTGTGCAACAGATGTCCCCTTCTCCAAAAATGTACTCAATGGGACCGTAATGTTGCAACCACACACAAGCTGACCTGCTGTGAGGAAAAAACGAGTTAGTACATTTCAAACATGAAAAAGGTCATTTTAAAATCAACATGCAAATCCAAAATACCAAAAGTATAAAACACAAAAAAATTCTTACCATGGAAAGAAAACATATCGTGCACCGCACACTCCTCCCGCCCTGTGGTGCAACAGATGTCCCCTTCTCCAAAAATGTACTCAATGGGACCGTAATGTTGCAACCACACACAAGTTGACCTGCTGTGAGGAAAAAACGAGTTAGTACATTTCAAACATGAAAAAGGTCATTTTAAAATCAACATGAAAAACCAAAATACCAAAAGTATAAATCCCAAAAAATGCTTACCATGTATGAAAACGTATCGTGCACCGCTCTTTCCTCCCGACCTGTGGTGCAACAGATGTCCCTTTCTCCAAAAACGTACTCAATGGGACCAGTATGTTGCAACCACACACAAGTTGACCTGCTGTGAGGAAAAAACGAGTTAGTACATTTCAAACATGAAAAAGGTCATTTTAAAATCAACATGAAAAACCAAAATACCAAAAGTATAAAACCCAAAAAATGATTACGATGGAAAGAAAACGTATCGTGCACCGCTCCCTCCTCCCACCCTGTGGTGCAACAGATGTCCCCTTCTCCGAGAATGTACTCAAGGGGACCGTATTGTTGCAACCACACACAAGTTGACCTGCTGTGAGGAAAAAACGAGTTAGTACATTTCAAACATGAAAAAGGTCATTTTAAAATCAACATGAAAAACCAAAATACCAAAAGTATAAAACCCAAAAAATGCTTACCATGGAAAGAAAACGTATCGTGCACCGCTCCCTCCTCCCGCCCTGTTGTGCAACAGATGTCCCCTTCTCCTAAAATGTACTCAATGGGACCGTAATGTTGCAACCACACACAAGCTCACCTGCTGTGAGGAAAAAACGAGTTAGTACATTTCAAACATGAAAAATGTCATTTTAAAATCAACATGAAAAACCAAAATACCAAAAGTATAAAACCCAAAAAATGCTTACCATGGAAAGAAAACGTATCGTGCACCGCTCCCTCCTCCCGCCCTGTTGTGCAACAGATGTCCCCTTCTCCAAAAATGTACTCAATGGGACCGTAAAGTTGCAACCACACACAAGCTGACCTGCTGTGAGGAAAAAACGAGTTAGTACATTTCAAACATGAAAAAGGTCATTTTAAAATCAACATGAAAAACCTAAATACCAAAAGTATAAAACCCAAAAAATGCTTACCATGGATGAAAACGAATCGTGCACCGCTCCCTCCTGACGACCTGTGGTGCAACAGATGTCCCCTTCTCCGAAAATGTACTCAATGGGACCGTAATGTTGCAACCACACACAAGTTGACCTGCTGTGAGGAAAAAACGAGTTAGTACATTTCAAACATGAAGAAGGTCATTTTAAAATCAACATGAAAAACCAAAATACCAAAAGTATAAAACCCAAAAAATGCTTACCATGGAAAGAAAACGTATCATGTACTGCTCCCTCCTCCCGCCCTGTGGTGCAACAGATGTCCCCTTCTCCAAAAATGTACTCAATGGGATCGTAATGTTGCAACCACACACAAGTTGACCCGCTGTGACGAAAAAACGAGTTAGTACATTTCAAACATGAAAAAGGTCATTTTAAAATCAACATGAAAAACCAAAATACCAAAAGTATCAAACCCAAAAAATGCTTACCATGGATGAAAACGTATCATGCACCGCTCCCTCCTCCCGACCTGTGGTGCAACAAATGTCCCTTTCTCCAAAAACGTACTCAATGGGACCGTTATGTTGCAACCACACACAAGTTGACCTGCTGTGAGGAAAAAACGAGTTAGTACATTTCAAACATGAAAAAGGTCATTTTAAAATCAACATGAAAAACCAAAATACCACAAGTATAAAACCCAAAAAATGCTTACCATGGAAAGAAAACGTATCGTGCACAGCTCCCTCCTCCCGCCCTGTGGTACAACAGATGTCCCCTTCTCCGAAAATGTACTCAATGGAACCGTAATGTTGCAACCACACACAAGTTGACCTGCTGTGAGGAAAAAAAGAGTTAGTACACTTCAAACATGAAAAAGGTCATTTTAAAATCAACATGAAAAACCAAAATACCAAAAGTATAAAACACAAAAAATGCTTACCATGGAATGAAAACGTATCGTGCACCGCTCCCTCCTCCCGCCCTGTGGTACAACAGATGTCCCCTTCTCCGAAAATGTACTCAATGGAACCGTAATGTTGCAACCACACACAAGTTGACCTGCTGTGAGGAAAAAACGAGTTAGTACATTTCAAACATGAAAAATGTCATTTTAAAATCAACATGAAAAACCAAAATACCAAAAGTATAAAACCCAAAAAATGCTTACCATGGAAAGAAAACGTATCGTGCACCGCTCCCTCCTCCCGCCCTGTTGTGCAACAGATGTCCCCTTCTCCAAAAATGTACTCAATGGGACCGTAATGTTGCAACCACACACAAGCTGACCTGCTGTGAGGAAAAAACGAGTTAGTACATTTCAAACATGAAAAAGGTCATTTTAAAATCAACATGCAAATCCAAAATACCAAAAGTATAAAACACAAAAAAATTCTTACCATGGAAAGAAAACATATCGTGCACCGCACACTCCTCCCGCCCTGTGGTGCAACAGATGTCCCCTTCTCCAAAAATGTACTCAATGGGACCGTAATGTTGCAACCACACACAAGTTGACCTGCTGTGAGGAAAAAACGAGTTAGTACATTTCAAACATGAAAAAGGTCATTTTAAAATCAACATGAAAAACCAAAATACCAAAAGTATAAATCCCAAAAAATGCTTACCATGTATGAAAACGTATCGTGCACCGCTCTTTCCTCCCGACCTGTGGTGCAACAGATGTCCCTTTCTCCAAAAACGTACTCAATGGGACCAGTATGTTGCAATCACACACAAGTTGACCTGCTGTGAGGAAAAAACGAGTTAGTACATTTCAAACATGAAAAAGGTCATTTTAAAATCAACATGAAAAACCAAAATACCAAAAGTATAAAACCCAAAAAATGATTACGATGGAAAGAAAACGTATCGTGCACCGCTCCCTCCTCCCACCCTGTGGTGCAACAGATGTCCCCTTCTCCGAAAATGTACTCAAGGGGACCGTAATGTTGCAACCACACACAAGTTGACCTGCTGTGAGGAAAAAACGAGTTAGTACATTTCAAACATGAAAAAGGTCATTTTAAAATCAACATGAAAAACCAAAATACCAAAAGTATAAAACCCAAAAAATGCTTACCATGGAAAGAAAACGTATCGTGCACCGCTCCCTCCTCCCGCCCTGTTGTGCAACAGATGTCCCCTTCTCCTAAAATGTACTCAATGGGACCGTAATGTTGCAACCACACACAAGCTCACCTGCTGTGAGGAAAAAACGAGTTAGTACATTTCAAACATGAAAAATGTCATTTTAAAATCAACATGAAAAACCAAAATACCAAAAGTATAAAACCCAAAAAATGCTTACCATGGAAAGAAAACGTATCGTGCACCGCTCCCTCCTCCCGCCCTGTTGTGCAACAGATGTCCCCTTCTCCAAAAATGTACTCAATGGGACCGTAAAGTTGCAACCACACACAAGCTGACCTGCTGTGAGGAAAAAACGAGTTAGTACATTTCAAACATGAAAAAGGTCATTTTAAAATCAACATGAAAAACCTAAATACCAAAAGTATAAAACCCAAAAAATGCTTACCATGGATGAAAACGAATCGTGCACCGCTCCCTCCTGACGACCTGTGGTGCAACAGATGTCCCCTTCTCCGAAAATGTACTCAATGGGACCGTAATGTTGCAACCACACACAAGTTGACCTGCTGTGAGGAAAAAACGAGTTAGTACATTTCAAACATGAAGAAGGTCATTTTAAAATCAACATGAAAAACCAAAATACCAAAAGTATAAAACCCAAAAAATGCTTACCATGGAAAGAAAACGTATCATGTACTGCTCCCTCCTCCCGCCCTGTGGTGCAACAGATGTCCCCTTCTCCAAAAATGTACTCAATGGGATCGTAATGTTGCAACCACACACAAGTTGACCCGCTGTGACGAAAAAACGAGTTAGTACATTTCAAACATGAAAAAGGTCATTTTAAAATCAACATGAAAAACCAAAATACCAAAAGTATCAAACCCAAAAAATGCTTACCATGGATGAAAACGTATCATGCACCGCTCCCTCCTCCCGACCTGTGGTGCAACAAATGTCCCTTTCTCCAAAAACGTACTCAATGGGACCGTTATGTTGCAACCACACACAAGTTGACCTGCTGTGAGGAAAAAACGAGTTAGTACATTTCAAACATGAAAAAGGTCATTTTAAAATCAACATGAAAAACCAAAATACCACAAGTATAAAACCCAAAAAATGCTTACCATGGAAAGAAAACGTATCGTGCACAGCTCCCTCCTCCCGCCCTGTGGTGCAACAATGTCCCCTTCTCCAAAAATGTACTCAATGGGACCGTAATGTTGCAACCACATACAAGTTGACCTGCTGTGAGGAAAAAACGAGTTAGTACATTTCAAACATGAAAAAGGTCATTTTACAATCAACATGAAAAACCAAAATACCAAAAGTATAAAACCCAAAAAATGCTTACCATGGAAAGACAACGTATCGTGTACCGCTCCCTCCTCCCGCCCTGTGGTGCAACAGATACAGATGTCCCCTTCTCCAAAAATGTACTCAATGGGACCGTAATGTTGCAACCACACACAAGTTGACCTGCTGTAGTAAAAAACGAGTTAGTACATTTCAAACATGAAAAAGGTCATTTTACAATCAACATGAAAAACCAAAATACCAAAAGTATAAAACCCAAAAAATGCTTACCATGGAAAGACAACGTATCGTGTACCGCTCCCTCCTCCCCCCCTGTGGTGCAACAGATACAGATGTCCCCTTCTCCAAAAATGTACTCAATGGGACCGTAATGTTGCAACCACACACAAGTTGACCTGCTGTGAGGAAAAAACGAGTTAGTACATTTCAAACATGAAAAAGGTCATTTTAAAATCAACATGAAAAACCTAAATACCGAAAGGATAAAACCAAAAAAATGCTTACCATGGATGAAAACATATCGTGCACCGCTCCCTCCTCCCGACCTGTGGTGCAACAGATGTCCACTTCTCCAAAAACGTACTCAATGGGACCGTTATGTTGCAACCACACACAAGTTGACATGCTGTGAGGAAAAAACGAGTTAGTACATTTCAAACATGAAAAAGTCATTTTAAAATCAACATGAAAAACCAAAATACCAAAAGTATAAAACACAAAAAATGCTTACCATGGAAAGAAAACGTATCGTGCACCGCTCCCTCCTCCCGCCCTGTTGTGCAACAGATGTCCCCTTCTCCTAAAATGTACTCAATGGGACCGTAATGTTGCAACCACACACAAGCTCACCTGCTGTGAGGAAAAAACGAGTTAGTACATTTCAAACATGAAAAATGTCATTTTAAAATCAACATGAAAAACCAAAATACCAAAAGTATAAAACCCAAAAAATGCTTACCATGGAAAGAAAACGTATCGTGCACCGCTCCCTCCTCCCGCCCTGTTGTGCAACAGATGTCCCCTTCTCCAAAAATGTACTCAATGGGACCGTAAAGTTGCAACCACACACAAGCTGACCTGCTGTGAGGAAAAAACGAGTTAGTACATTTCAAACATGAAAAAGGTCATTTTAAAATCAACATGAAAAACCAAAATACCAAAAGTATGAAACCCAAAAAATGCTTACCATGGATGAAAACGAATCGTGCACCACTCCCTCCTGACGACCTGTGGTGCAACAGATGTCCCCTTCTCCGAAAATGTACTCAATGGGACCGTAATGTTGCAACCACACACAAGTTGACCTGCTGTGAGGAAAAAACGAGTTAGTACATTTCAAACATGAAGAAGGTCATTTTAAAATCAACATGAAAAACCAAAATACCAAAAGTATAAAACCCAAAAAATGCTTACCATGGAAAGAAAACGTATCATGTACTGCTCCCTCCTCCCGCCCTGTGGTGCAACAGATGTCCCCTTCTCCAAAAATGTACTCAATGGGATCGTAATGTTGCAACCACACACAAGTTGACCCGCTGTGATGAAAAAACGAGTTAGTACATTTCAAACATGAAAAAGGTCATTTTAAAATCAACATGAAAAACCAAAATACCAAAAGTATCAAACCCAAAAAATGCTTACCATGGATGAAAACGTATCATGCACCGCTCCCTCCTCCCGACCTGTGGTGCAACAAATGTCCCTTTCTCCAAAAACGTACTCAATGGGACCGTTATGTTGCAACCACACACAAGTTGACCTGCTGTGAGGAAAAAACGAGTTAGTACATTTCAAACATGAAAAAGGTCATTTTAAAATCAACATGAAAAACCAAAATACCACAAGTATAAAACCCAAAAAATGCTTACCATGGAAAGAAAACGTATCGTGCACAGCTCCCTCCTCCCGCCCTGTGGTGCAACAATGTCCCCTTCTCCAAAAATGTACTCAATGGGACCGTAATGTTGCAAACACATACAAGTTGACCTGCTGTGAGGAAAAAACGAGTTAGTACATTTCAAACATGAAAAAGGTCATTTTACAATCAACATGAAAAACCAAAATACCAAAAGTATAAAACCCAAAAAATGCTTACCATCGAAAGAAAACGTATCGTGCACCGCTCCCTCCTCCCGCCCTGTGGTGCAACAGATGTCCCCTTCTCCAAAAATGTACTCAATGGGACCGTAATGTTGCAACCACACACAAGTTGACCTGCTGTAGTAAAAAACGAGTTAGTACATTTCAAACATGAAAAAGGTCATTTTACAATCAACATGAAAAACCAAAATACCAAAAGTATAAAACCCAAAAAATGCTTACCATGGAAAGACAACGTATCGTGTACCGCTCCCTCCTCCCGCCCTGTGGTGCAACAGATACAGATGTCCCCTTCTCCAAAAATGTACTCAATGGGACCGTAATGTTGCAACCATACACAAGTTGACCTGCTGTGAGGAAAAAACGAGTTAGTACATTTCAAACATGAAAAAGGTCATTTTAAAATCAACATGAAAAACCTAAATACCGAAAGGATAAAACCCAAAAAATGCTTACCATGGATGAAAACATATCGTGCACCGCTCCCTCCTCCCGACCTGTGGTGCAACAGATGTCCACTTCTCCAAAAACGTACTCAATGGGACCGTTATGTTGCAACCACACACAAGTTGACCTGCTGTGAGGAAAAAACGAGTTAGTACATTTCAAACATGAAAAAGGTCATTTTAAAATCAACATGAAAAACCAAAATACCACAAGTATAAAACCCAAAAAATGCTTACCATGGAAAGAAAATGTATTGTGCACCGCTCCCTCCTCCCGCCCTGTGGTGCAACAGATGTCCCCTTTTCCAAAAACGTACTCAATGGGACCGTTATGTTGCAACCACACACAAGTTGACCTGCTGTGAGGAAAAAACTAGTTAGTACATTTAAAACATGAAAAAGGTCATTTTAAAATCAACATGAAAAACCAAAATACCAAAAGTATAAAACCCAAAAAATGCTTACCATGGAAAGAAAACGTATCGTGCACCGCTCCCTCCTCCCGCCCTGTGGTGCAACAGATGTCCCCTTCTCCAAAAACGTACTCAATGGGACCGTAATGTTGCAACCACACACAAGTTGACCTGCTGTGAGGAAAAAACGGTTTAGTACATTTAAAACATGAAAAAGTTCATTTTAAAATCAACATGAAAAACCAAAATACCAAAAGTATAAAACCCAAAAAATGCTTACCATGGAAAGAAAATGAATCGTGCACCGCTCCCTCCTCCCGCTCTGTGGTGCAACAGGTGTCCCCTTCTCCAAAAATGTACTCATTGGGACCGTAATGTTGCAACCACACACAAGTTGACCTGCTGTGACGAAAAAACGAGTTAGTACATTTCAAACATGAAAAAGGTCATTTTAAAATCAACATGAAAAACCAAAATACCAAAAGTATAAAACCCAAATAATTCTTACCATGGAAGAAAACGTATCGTGCACCGCTCCCTCCTCCCGACCTGTGGTGCAACAGATGTCCCCTTCTCGTAAAACGTACTCAATGGGACCGTTATGTTGCAACCACACACAAGTTGACCTGCTGTGAGGAAAAAACGAGTTAGTACATTTCAAACATGAAAAAGGTCATTTTAAAATCAACATTAAAAACCAAAATACCGAAAGGATAAAACCCAAAAAATGCTTACCATGGATGAAAACATATCGTGCACCGCTCCCTCCTCCCGACCTGTGGTGCAACAGATGTCTACTTCTCCAAAAAAGTGCTCAATGGGACCGTTATGTTGCAACCACACACAAGTTGACCTGCTGTGAGGAAAAAACGAGTTAGTACATTTCAAACATGAAAAAGGTCATTTTAAAATCAACATGAAAAACCAAAATACCAAAAGTATAAAACCCAAAAAATGCTTACCATGGAAAGAAAACGTATCGTGCACCGCTCCCTCCTCCCGCCCTGTGGTGCAACAGATGTCCCCTTTTCCAAAAACGTACTCAATGGGACCGTTATGTTGCAACCACACACAAGTTGACCTGCTGTGAGGAAAAAACTAGTTAGTACATTTACAACATGAAAAAGGTCATTTTAAAATCAACATGATAAACCAAAATACCAAAAGTATAAAACCCAAAAAATGCTTACCATGAAAGAAAACGTATCGTGCACCGCTCCCTCCTTCCGCCCTGTGGTGCAACAGATGTCCCCTTCTCCAAAAACGTACTCAATGGGACCGTTATGTTGCATCCACACACAAGTTGACCTGCTGTGAGGAAAAAACGAGTTAGTACATTTCAAACATGAAAAAGGTCATTTTAAAATCAACATGAAAAACCAAAATACCAAAAGTATAAAACCCAAAAAATGCTTACCATGGATGAAAACGTATCGTGCACCGCTCCCTCCTCCCGACCTGTGGTGCAACAGATGTCCCCTTCTCCTAAAACGTACTCAATGGGACCGTTATGTTGCAACCACACACAAGTTTACCTGCTGTGAGGAAAAAACGAGTTAGTACATTTCAAACATGAAAAAGGTCATTTTAAAATCAACATGAAAAACCAAAATACCAAAAGTATAAATCCCAAAAAATGCTTACCATGGAAGAAAACGTATCGTGCACCGCTCCCTCCTCCCGACCTGTGGTGCAACAGATGTCCACTTCTCCAAAAACGTACTCAATGGGACCGTTATGTTGCAACCACACACAAGTTGACATGCTGTGAGGAAAAAACGAGTTAGTACATTTCAAACATGAAAAAGGTCATTTTAAAATCAACATGAAAAACCAAAATACCAAAAGTATAAAACACAAAAAATGCTTACCATGGAAAGAAAACGTATCGTGCACCGCTCCCTCCTCCCGCCCTGTTGTGCAACAGATGTCCCCTTCTCCTAAAATGTACTCAATGGGACCGTAATGTTGCAACCACACACAAGCTCACCTGCTGTGAGGAAAAAACGAGTTAGTACATTTCAAACATGAAAAATGTCATTTTAAAATCAACATGAAAAACCAAAATACCAAAAGTATAAAACCCAAAAAATGCTTACCATGGAAAGAAAACGTATCGTGCACCGCTCCCTCCTCCCGCCCTGTTGTGCAACAGATGTCCCCTTCTCCAAAAATGTACTCAATGGGACCGTAAAGTTGCAACCACACACAAGCTGACCTGCTGTGAGGAAAAAACGAGTTAGTACATTTCAAACATGAAAAAGGTCATTTTAAAATCAACATGAAAAACCAAAATACCAAAAGTATGAAACCCAAAAAATGCTTACCATGGATGAAAACGAATCGTGCACCGCTCCCTCCTGACGACCTGTGGTGCAACAGATGTCCCCTTCTCCGAAAATGTACTCAATGGGACCGTAATGTTGCAACCACACACAAGTTGACCTGCTGTGAGGAAAAAACGAGTTAGTACATTTCAAACATGAAGAAGGTCATTTTAAAATCAACATGAAAAACCAAAATACCAAAAGTATAAAACCCAAAAAATGCTTACCATGGAAAGAAAACGTATCATGTACTGCTCCCTCCTCCCGCCCTGTGGTGCAACAGATGTCCCCTTCTCCAAAAATGTACTCAATGGGATCGTAATGTTGCAACCACACACAAGTTGACCCGCTGTGATGAAAAAACGAGTTAGTACATTTCAAACATGAAAAAGGTCATTTTAAAATCAACATGAAAAACCAAAATACCAAAAGTATCAAACCCAAAAAATGCTTACCATGGATGAAAACGTATCATGCACCGCTCCCTCCTCCCGACCTGTGGTGCAACAAATGTCCCTTTCTCCAAAAACGTACTCAATGGGACCGTTATGTTGCAACCACACACAAGTTGACCTGCTGTGAGGAAAAAACGAGTTAGTACATTTCAAACATGAAAAAGGTCATTTTAAAATCAACATGAAAAACCAAAATACCACAAGTATAAAACCCAAAAAATGCTTACCATGGAAAGAAAACGTATCGTGCACAGCTCCCTCCTCCCGCCCTGTGGTGCAACAATGTCCCCTTCTCCAAAAATGTACTCAATGGGACCGTAATGTTGCAAACACATACAAGTTTACCTGCTGCGAGGAAAAAACGAGTTAGTACATTTCAAACATGAAAAAGGTCATTTTACAATCAACATGAAAAACCAAAATACCAAAAGTATAAAACCCAAAAAATGCTTACCATCGAAAGAAAACGTATCGTGCACCGCTCCCTCCTCCCGCCCTGTGGTGCAACAGATGTCCCCTTCTCCAAAAATGTACTCAATGGGACCGTAATGTTGCAACCACACACAAGTTGACCTGCTGTAGTAAAAAACGAGTTAGTACATTTCAAACATGAAAAAGGTCATTTTACAATCAACATGAAAAACCAAAATACCAAAAGTATAAAACCCAAAAAATGCTTACCATGGAAAGACAACGTATCGTGTACCGCTCCCTCCTCCCGCCCTGTGGTGCAACAGATACAGATGTCCCCTTCTCCAAAAATGTACTCAATGGGACCGTAATGTTGCAACCATACACAAGTTGACCTGCTGTGAGGAAAAAACGAGTTAGTACATTTCAAACATGAAAAAGGTCATTTTAAAATCAACATGAAAAACCTAAATACCGAAAGGATAAAACCCAAAAAATGCTTACCATGGATGAAAACATATCGTGCACCGCTCCCTCCTCCCGACCTGTGGTGCAACAGATGTCCACTTCTCCAAAAACGTACTCAATGGGACCGTTATGTTGCAACCACACACAAGTTGACCTGCTGTGAGGAAAAAACGAGTTAGTACATTTCAAACATGAAAAAGGTCATTTTAAAATCAACATGAAAAACCAAAATACCACAAGTATAAAACCCAAAAAATGCTTACCATGGAAAGAAAATGTATCGTGCACCGCTCCCTCCTCCCGCCCTGTGGTGCAACAGATGTCCCCTTTTCCAAAAACGTACTCAATGGGACCGTTATGTTGCAACCACACACAAGTTGACCTGCTGTGAGGAAAAAACTAGTTAGTACATTTAAAACATGAAAAAGGTCATTTTAAAATCAACATGAAAAACCAAAATACCAAAAGTATAAAACCCAAAAAATGCTTACCATGGAAAGAAAACGTATCGTGCACCGCTCCCTCCTCCCGCCCTGTGGTGCAACAGATGTCCCCTTCTCCAAAAACGTACTCAATGGGACCGTAATGTTGCAACCACACACAAGTTGACCTGCTGTGAGGAAAAAACGGTTTAGTACATTTAAAACATGAAAAAGTTCATTTTAAAATCAACATGAAAAACCAAAATACCAAAAGTATAAAACCCAAAAAATGCTTACCATGGAAAGAAAATGAATCGTGCACCGCTCCCTCCTCCCGCTCTGTGGTGCAACAGGTGTCCCCTTCTCCAAAAATGTACTCATTGGGACCGTAATGTTGCAACCACACACAAGTTGACCTGATGTGACGAAAAAACGAGTTAGTACATTTCAAACATGAAAAAGGTCATTTTAAAATCAACATGAAAAACCAAAATACCAAAAGTATAAAACCCAAATAATTCTTACCATGGAAGAAAACGTATCGTGCACCGCTCCCTCCTCCCGACCTGTGGTGCAACAGATGTCCCCTTCTCGTAAAACGTACTCAATGGGACCGTTATGTTGCAACCACACACAAGTTGACCTGCTGTGAGGAAAAAACGAGTTAGTACATTTCAAACATGAAAAAGGTCATTTTAAAATCAACATTAAAAACCAAAATACCGAAAGGATAAAACCCAAAAAATGCTTACCATGGATGAAAACATATCGTGCACCGCTCCCTCCTCCCGACCTGTGGTGCAACAGATGTCTACTTCTCCAAAAAAGTGCTCAATGGGACCGTTATGTTGCAACCACACACAAGTTGACCTGCTGTGAGGAAAAAACGAGTTAGTACATTTCAAACATGAAAAAGGTCATTTTAAAATCAACATGAAAAACCAAAATACCAAAAGTATAAAACCCAAAAAATGCTTACCATGGAAAGAAAACGTATCGTGCACCGCTCCCTCCTCCCGCCCTGTGGTGCAACAGATGTCCCCTTTTCCAAAAACGTACTCAATGGGAACGTTATGTTGCAACCACACACAAGTTGACCTGCTGTGAGGAAAAAACTAGTTAGTACATTTACAACATGAAAAAGGTCATTTTAAAATCAACATGATAAACCAAAATACCAAAAGTATAAAACCCAAAAAATGCTTACCATGAAAGAAAACGTATCGTGCACCGCTCCCTCCTTCCGCCCTGTGGTGCAACAGATGTCCCCTTCTCCAAAAACGTACTCAATGGGACCGTTATGTTGCATCCACACACAAGTTGACCTGCTGTGAGGAAAAAACGAGTTAGTACATTTCAAACATGAAAAAGGTCATTTTAAAATCAACATGAAAAACCAAAATACCAAAAGTATAAAACCCAAAAAATGCTTACCATGGATGAAAACGTATCGTGCACCGCTCCCTCCTCCCGACCTGTGGTGCAACAGATGTCCCCTTCTCCTAAAACGTACTCAATGGGACCGTTATGTTGCAACCACACACAAGTTTACCTGCTGTGAGGAAAAAACGAGTTAGTACATTTCAAACATGAAAAAGGTCATTTTAAAATCAACATGAAAAACCAAAATACCAAAAGTATAAATCCCAAAAAATGCTTACCATGGAAGAAAACGTATCGTGCACCGCTCCCTCCTCCCGACCTGTGGTGCAACAGATGTCCCCTTCTCCTAAAACGTACTCAATGGGAACGTTATGTTGCAACCACACACAAGTTGACCTGCTGTGAGGAAAAAAAGAGTTAGTACATTTCAAACATGAAAAAGGTCATTTTAAAATCAACATTAAAAACCAAAACACCAAAAGTATGAAACCCAAAAAATGCTTACCATGGATGAAAACGTATCGTGCACCGCTCCCTCCTCCCGACCTGTTGTGCAACAGATGTCCCCTTCTCCTCAAACGTACTGAATGGGACTGTTATGTTGCAACCACACACAAGTTGACCTGCTGTGAGGAAAAAACGAGTTAGTACATTTCAAACATGAAAAAGGTCATTTTAAAATCAACATGAAAAACCAAAATACCAAAAGTATAAAACCCAAAAAATACTTACCATGGAAAGAAAACGTATCGTGCACCGCTCCCTCCTCCCGCCCTGTGGTGCAACAGATGTCCCCTTCTCCAAAAATGTACTCAATGGGACAGTAATGTTGCAACCACACACAAGTTGACCCGCTGTGACGAAAAAACGAGTTAGTGCATTTCAAACATGAAAAAGGTCATTTTAAAATCAACATGAAAAACCAAAATACCACAAGTATAAAACCCAAAAAATGCTTACAATTGAAAGAAAACGTATCGTGCACCGCTCCCTCCTCCCGCCCTGTGGTGCAACAGATGTCCCCTTCTCCAAAAATGTACTCAATGGGACCGTAATGTTGCAACCACACACAAGTTGACCTGCTGTGAGGAAAAAATGAGTTAGTACATTTCAAACATGAAAAAGGTCATTTTAAAATCAACATGAGAAACAAAAATACCAAAAGAATAAAACCCAAAAAATGCTTACCATTGAAAGAAAACGTATCGTGCACCGCTCCCTCCTCCCGCTCTGTGGTGCACCAGATGTCCCCTTCTCCAAAAATGTACTCAATGTGACAGTAATGTTGCAACCTCACACAAGTTGACCCGCTGTGACGAAAAAACGAGTTAGTGCATTTCAAACATGAAAAAGGTCATTTTAAAATCAACATGAAAAACCAAAATACCAAAATTATAAAACACAAAAAAATTCTTACCATGGAAAGAAAACGTATCGTGCACCGCTCCCTCCTCCCGCCCTGTGGTGCAACAGATGTCCCCTTCTCCAAAAATGTACTCAATGGGACCGTAATGTTGCAACCACACACAAGTTGACCTGCTGTGAGAAAAAAACAAGTCAGTACATTTCAAACATGAAAAAGGTCATTTTAAAATCAACATGAAAAAGCAAAACACCAAAAGTATAAAACCCAAAAAATGCTTACCATGGAAAGAAAACGTATCGTGCACCGCTCCCTCCTCCCGAACTGTGGTGCAACAGATGTCCCTTTCTCCAAAAACGTACTCAATGGGACCAGTATGTTGCAACCACACACAAGTTGACCTGCTGTGAGGAAAAAACGAGTTAGTACATTTCAAACATGAAAAAGGTCATTTTAAAATCAACATGAAACACCAAAATACAAAAAGTATAAAACCCAAAAAATGCTTACCATGGAAAGAAAACTTATCGTGCACCGCTCCCTCCTCCCGCCCTGTGGTGCAACAGATGTCCCCTTCTCCGAAAATGTACACAATGGGACCGTAATGTTGCAACCACACACAAGTTGACCTGCTGTGAGGAAAAAACGAGTTAGTACATTTCAAACATGAAAAAGGTCATTTTAAAATCAACATGAAAAACCAAAATACCACAAGTATAAAACCCAAAAAATGATTACCATGGAAAGAAAACGTATCGTGCACCGCTCCCTCCTCCCACCCTGTGGTGCAACAGATGTCCCCTTCTCCGAAAATGTACTCAATGGGACCGTAATGTTGCAACCACACACAAGTTGACCTGCTGTGAGGAAAAAATGAGTTAGTACATTTCAAACATGAAAAAGGTCATTTTAAAATCAACATGAGAAACCAAAATACCAAAAGTATAAAACCCAAAAAATGCTTACCATGGAAAGAAAACGTATCGTGCACCGCTCCCTCCTCCCGCCCTGAGGTGCAACAGATGTCCCCTTCTCCAAAAATTTACGCAATGGGACAGTAATGTTGCAACCACACACAAGTTGACCCGCTGTGACGAAAAAACGAGTTAGTGCATTTCAAACATGAAAAAGGTCATTTTAAAATCAACATGAAAAACCAAAATACCAAAATTATAAAACACAAAAAAATTCTTACCATGGAAAGAAAACGTATCGTGCACCGCTCCCTCCTCCCGCCCTGTGGTGCAACAGATGTCCCCTTCTCCAAAAATGTACTCAATGGGACCGTAATGTTGCAACCACACACAAGTTGACCTGCTGTGAGGAAAAAACAAGTTAGTACATTTCAAACATGAAAAAGGTCATTTTAAAATCAACATGAAAAACCAAAATACCAAAAGTATAAAACACAAAAAAATTCTTACCATGTAAAGAAAACGTATCGTGCACCGCTCCCTCCTCCCGCCCTGTGGTGCAACAGATGTCGCCTTCTCCAAAAATGTACTCAATGGGACCGTAATGTTGCAACCACACACAAGTTGACCTGCTGTGAGGAAAAACCGAGTTAGTACATTTCAAACAAAGGACATTTTAAAACCAACATGAAAAACCAAAATACCAAAAGTATAAAACCCAAAAAATGCTTACCATGGAAAGAAATCGTATCGTGCACCGCTCCCTCCTCCCGCCCTGTGGTGCAACAGATGTCCCCTTCTCCAAAAATGTACTCAATGAGACCGTAATGTTGCAACCACACACAAGTTGACCTGCTGTGAGGAAAAAAAGAGTTAGTACACTTCAAACATGAAAAAGGTCATTTTAAAATCAACATGAAAAACCAAAATACCAAAAGTATAAAACACAAAAAATGCTTACCATGGAATGAAAACGTATCGTGCACCGCTCCCTCCTCCCGCCCTGTGGTACAACAGATGTCCCCTTCTCCGAAAATGTACTCAATGGAACCGTAATGTTGCAACCACACACAAGTTGACCTGCTGTGAGGAAAAAACGAGTTAGTACATTTCAAACATGAAAAATGTCATTTTAAAATCAACATGAAAAACCAAAATACCAAAAGTATAAAACCCAAAAAATGCTTACCATGGAAAGAAAACGTATCGTGCACCGCTCCCTCCTCCCGCCCTGTTGTGCAACAGATGTCCCCTTCTCCAAAAATGTACTCAATGGGACCGTAATGTTGCAACCACACACAAGCTGACCTGCTGTGAGGAAAAAACGAGTTAGTACATTTCAAACATGAAAAAGGTCATTTTAAAATCAACATGCAAATCCAAAATACCAAAAGTATAAAACACAAAAAAATTCTTACCATGGAAAGAAAACATATCGTGCACCGCACACTCCTCCCGCCCTGTGGTGCAACAGATGTCCCCTTCTCCAAAAATGTACTCAATGGGACCGTAATGTTGCAACCACACACAAGTTGACCTGCTGTGAGGAAAAAACGAGTTAGTACATTTCAAACATGAAAAAGGTCATTTTAAAATCAACATGAAAAACCAAAATACCAAAAGTATAAATCCCAAAAAATGCTTACCATGTATGAAAACGTATCGTGCACCGCTCTTTCCTCCCGACCTGTGGTGCAACAGATGTCCCTTTCTCCAAAAACGTACTCAATGGGACCAGTATGTTGCAACCACACACAAGTTGACCTGCTGTGAGGAAAAAACGAGTTAGTACATTTCAAACATGAAAAAGGTCATTTTAAAATCAACATGAAAAACCAAAATACCAAAAGTATAAAACCCAAAAAATGATTACGATGGAAAGAAAACGTATCGTGCACCGCTCCCTCCTCCCGACCTGTGGTGCAACAGATGTCTCCTTCTCCGAAAATGTACTCAAGGGGACCGTAATGTTGCAACCACACACAAGTTGACCTGCTGTGAGGAAAAAACGAGTTAGTACATTTCAAACATGAAAAAGGTCATTTTAAAATCAACATGAAAAACCAAAATACCAAAAGTATAAAACCCAAAAAATGCTTACCATGGAAAGAAAACGTATCGTGCACCGCTCCCTCCTCCCGCCCTGTTGTGCAACAGATGTCCCCTTCTCCTAAAATGTACTCAATGGGACCGTAATGTTGCAACCACACACAAGCTCACCTGCTGTGAGGAAAAAACGAGTTAGTACATTTCAAACATGAAAAATGTCATTTTAAAATCAACATGAAAAACCAAAATACCAAAAGTATAAAACCCAAAAAATGCTTACCATGGAAAGAAAACGTATCGTGCACCGCTCCCTCCTCCCGCCCTGTTGTGCAACAGATGTCCCCTTCTCCAAAAATGTACTCAATGGGACCGTAAAGTTGCAACCACACACAAGCTGACATGCTGTGAGGAAAAAACGAGTTAGTACATTTCAAACATGAAAAAATTCATTTTTAAATCAACATGAAAAACCTAAATACCAAAAGTATAAAACCCAAAAAATGCTTACCATGGATGAAAACGAATCGTGCACCGCTCCCTCCTGACGACCTGTGGTGCAACAGATGTCCCCTTCTCCGAAAATGTACTCAATGGGACCGTAATGTTGCAACCACACACAAGTTGACCTGCTGTGAGGAAAAAACGAGTTAGTACATTTCAAACATGAAGAAGGTCATTTTAAAATCAACATGAAAAACCAAAATACCAAAAGTATAAAACCCAAAAAATGCTTACCATGGAAAGAAAACGTATCATGTACTGCTCCCTCCTCCCGCCCTGTGGTGCAACAGATGTCCCCTTCTCCAAAAATGTACTCAATGGGATCGTAATGTTGCAACCACACACAAGTTGACCCGCTGTGAGGAAAAAACGAGTTAGTACATTTCAAACATGAAAAAGGTCATTTTAAAATCAACATGAAAAACCAAAATACCAAAAGTATCAAACCCAAAAAATGCTTACCATGGATGAAAACGTATCATGCACCGCTCCCTCCTCCCGACCTGTGGTGCAACAAACTTCCCTTTCTCCAAAAACGTACTCAATGGGACCGTTATGTTGCAACCACACACAAGTTGACCTGCTGTGAGGAAAAAACGAGTTAGTACATTTCAAACATGAAAAAGGTCATTTTAAAATCAACATGAAAAACCAAAATACCACAAGTATAAAACCCAAAAAATGCTTACCATGGAAAGAAAACGTATCGTGCACAGCTCCCTCCTCCCGCCCTGTGGTGCAACAATGTCCCCTTCTCCAAAAATGTACTCAATGGGACCGTAATGTTGCAACCACATACAAGTTGACCTGCTGTGAGGAAAAAACGAGTTAGTACATTTCAAACATGAAAAAGGTCATTTTACAATCAACATGAAAAACCAAAATACCAAAAGTATAAAACCCAAAAAATGCTTACCATGGAAAGACAACGTATCGTGTACCGCTCCCTCCTCCCGCCCTGTGGTGCAACAGATACAGATGTCCCCTTCTCCAAAAATGTACTCAATGGGACCGTAATGTTGCAACCACACACAAGTTGACCTGCTGTGAGGAAAAAACGAGTTAGTACATTTCAAACATGAAAAAGGTCATTTTAAAATCAACATGAAAAACCAAAATACCGAAAGGATAAAACCCAAAAAATGCTTACCATGGATGAAAACATATCGTGCACCGCTCCCTCCTCCCGACCTGTGGTGCAACAGATGTCCACTTCTCCAAAAACGTACTCAATGGGACCGTTATGTTGCAACCACACACAAGTTGACCTGCTGTGAGGATAAAACGAGTTAGTACATTTCAAACATGAAAAAGGTCATTTTAAAATCAACATGAAAAACCAAAATACCACAAGTATAAAACCCAAAAAATGCTTACCATGGAAAGAAAACGTATCGTGCACCGCTCCCTCATCCCGCCCTGTGGTGCAACAGATGTCCCCTTTTCCAAAAACGTACTCAATGGGACCGTTATGTTGCAACCACACACAAGTTGACCTGCTGTGAGGAAAAAACTAGTTAGTACACTTAAAACATGAAAAAGGTCATTTTAAAATCAACATGAAAAACCAAAATACCAAAAGTATCAAACCCAAAAAATGCTTACCATGGAAAGAAAACGTATCGTACACCGCTCCCTCCTCCCGCCCTGTTGTGCAACAGATGTCCCCTTCTCCAAAAACGTACTCAATGGGACCGTTATTTTGCATCCACACACAAGTTGACCTGCTGTGAGGAAAAAACGAGTTAGTACATTTCAAACATGAAAAAGGTCATTTTAAAATCAACATGAAAAACCAAAATACCAAAAGTATAAAACCCAAAAAATGCTTACCACGGATGAAAACGTATCGTGCACCGCTCGCTCCTCCCGACCTGTGGTGCAACAGATGTCCCCTTCTCCTAAAACGTACTCAATGGGACCGTTATGTTGCAACCACAGACAAGTTTACCTGCTGTGAGGAAAAAACGAGTTAGTACATTTCAAACATGAAAAAGGTCATTTTAAAATCAACATGAAAAACCAAAATACCAAAAGTATAAAACCCAAAAAATGCTTACCATGGAAGAAAACGTATCGTGCACCGCTCCCTCCTCCCGACCTGTGGTGCAACAGATGTCCCCTTCTCCTAAAACGTACTCAATGGGACCGTTATGTTGCAACCACACACAAGTTGACCTGCTGTGAGGAAAAAACGAGTTAGTACATTTCAAACATGAAAAAGGTCATTTTAAAATCAACATGAAAAACCAAAATACCGAAAGGATAAAGCCCAAAAAATGCTTACCATGGATGAAAACATATCGTGCACCGCTCCCTCCTCCCGACCTGTGGTGCAACAGATGTCCACTTCTCCAAAAACGTACTCAATGGGACCGTTATGTTGCAACCACACACAAGTTGACCTGCTGTGAGGATAAAACGAGTTAGTACATTTCAAACATGAAAAAGGTCATTTTAAAATCAACATGAAAAACCAAAATACCACAAGTATAAAACCCAAAAAATGCTTACCATGGAAAGAAAACGTATCGTGCACCGCTCCCTCATCCCGCCCTGTGGTGCAACAGATGTCCCCTTTTCCAAAAACGTACTCAATGGGACCGTTATGTTGCAACCACACACAAGTTGACCTGCTGTGAGGAAAAAACTAGTTAGTACACTTAAAACATGAAAAAGGTCATTTTAAAATCAACATGAAAAACCAAAATACCAAAAGTATCAAACCCAAAAAATGCTTACCATGGAAAGAAAACGTATCGTACACCGCTCCCTCCTCCCGCCCTGTTGTGCAACAGATGTCCCCTTCTCCAAAAACGTACTCAATGGGACCGTTATTTTGCATCCACACACAAGTTGACCTGCTGTGAGGAAAAAACGAGTTAGTACATTTCAAACATAAAAAAGGTCATTTTAAAATCAACATGAAAAACCAAAATACCAAAAGTATAAAACCCAAAAAATGCTTACCATGGATGAAAACGTATCGTGCACCGCTCGCTCCTCCCGACCTGTGGTGCAACAGATGTCCCCTTCTCCTAAAACGTACTCAATGGGACCGTTATGTTGCAACCACAGACAAGTTTACCTGCTGTGAGGAAAAAACGAGTTAGTACATTTCAAACATGAAAAAGGTCATTTTAAAATCAACATGAAAAACCAAAATACCAAAAGTATAAAACCCAAAAAATGCTTACCATGGAAGAAAACGTATCGTGCACCGCTCCCTCCTCCCGACCTGTGGTGCAACAGATGTCCCCTTCTCCTAAAACTTACTCAATGGGACCGTTATGTTGCAACCACACACAAGTTGACCTGCTGTGAGGAAAAAACGAGTTAGTACATTTCAAACATGAAAAAGGTCATTTTAAAATCAACATTAAAAACCAAAATACCAAAAGTATGAAACCCAAAAAATGCTTACCATGGATGAAAACGTATCGTGCACCGCTCCCTCCTCCCGACCTGTTGTGCAACAGATGTCCCCGTCTCCTAAAACGTACTGAATGGGACTGTTATGTTGCAACCACACACAAGTTGACCTGCTGTGAGGAAAAAACGAGTTAGTACATTTCAAACATGAAAAAGGTCATTTTAAAATCAACATGAAAAACCAAAATACCAAAAGTATAAAACCCACAAAATATTTACCATGGAAAGAAAACGTATCGTGCACCGCTCCCTCCTCCCACCCTGTGGTGCAACAGATGTCCCCTTCTCCAAAAACGTACTCAATGGGACCGTTATGTTGCAACCACACTCATGTTGACCTGCTGTGAGGAAAAAATGAGTTAGTACATTTCAAACATGAAAAAGGTCATTTTAAAATCAACATGAAAAACCAAAATACCAAAAGTATAAAACACAAAAAATGCTTACCATGGATGAAAATGTATCGTGCACCGCTCCCTCCTCTCGACCTCTGGTGCAACAGATGTCCCCTTCTTCAAAAATGTACTCAATGGGACCGTAATGTTGCAACCACACACAAGTTGACCTGCTGTGACGAAAAAACGAGTTAGTACATTTCAAACATGAAAAAGGTCATTTTAAAATCAACATGAAAAACCAAGATACCAAAAGTATAAAACCCAAAAAATGCTTACCATGGAAAGAAAACGTATCGTGCACCGCTCCCTCCTCCCGCCCTGTGGTGCAACAGATGTCCCCTTCTCCAAAAATGTACTCAATAGGACCGTAATGTTGAAACCACACTCAAGTTGTCCTGCTATGAGGAAAAAACGAGTTAGTACATTTCAGACATGAAAAAGGTCATTTTAAAATCAACATGAAAAACCGAAATACCAAAAGTATAAAACCCAAAAAATGCTTACCATCGAAAGAAAACGTATCGTGCACCGCTCCCTCCTCCCGCCCTGTGGTGCAACAGATGTCCCCTTCTCCAAAAATGTACTCAATGGGACCGTAATGTTGCAACCACACACAAGTTGACCTGCTGTAGTAAAGAACGAGTTAGTACATTTCAAACATGAAAAAGATCATTTTACAATCAACATGAAAAACCAAAATACCAAAAGTATAAAACCCAAAAAATGCTTACCATGGAAAGACAACGTATCGTGTACCGCTCCCTCCTCCCGCCCTGTGGTGCAACAGATACAGATGTCCCCTTCTCCAAAAATGTACTCAATGGGACCGTAATGTTGCAACCACACACAAGTTGACCTGCTGTGAGGAAAAAACGAGTTAGTACATTTCAAACATGAAAAAGGTCATTTTAAAATCAACATGAAAAACCTAAATACCGAAAGGATAAAACCCAAAAAATGCTTACCATGGATGAAAACATATCGTGCACCGCTCCCTCCTCCCGACCTGTGGTGCAACAGATGTCCACTTCTCCAAAAACGTACTCAATGGGACCGTTATGTTGCAACCACACACAAGTTGACCTGCTGTGAGGAAAAAACGAGTTAGTACATTTCAAACATGAAAAAGGTCATTTTAAAATCAACATGAAAAACCAGAATACCACAAGTTTAAAACCCAAAAAATGCTTACCATGGAAAGAAAACGTATCGTGCACCGCTCCCTCCTCCCGCCCTGTGGTGCAACAGATGTCCCCTTTTCCAAAAACGTACTCAATGGGACCGTTATGTTGCAACCACACACAAGTTGACCTGCTGTGAGGAAAAAACTAGTTAGTACATTTAACACATGAAAAAGGTCATTTTAAAATCAACATGAAAAACCAAAATACCAAAAGTATAAAACCCAAAAAATGCTTACCATGAAAGAAAACGTATCGTGCACCGCTCCCTCCTCCCGCCCTGTGGTGCAACAGATGTCCCCTTCTCCAAAAACGTACTCAATGGGACCGTTATGTTGCATCCACACACAAGTTGACCTGCTGTGAGGAAAAAACGAGTTAGTACATTTCAAACATGAAAAAGGTCATTTTAAAATCAACATGAAAAACCAAAATACCAAAAGTATAAAACTCAAAAAATGCTTACCATGGATGAAAACGTATCGTGCACCGCTCCCTCCTCCCGACCTGTGGTGCAACAGATGTCCCCTTCTCCTAAAACGTACTCAATGGGACCGTTATGTTGCAACCACACACAAGTTTACCTGCTGTGAGGAAAAAACGAGTTAGTACATTTCAAACATGAAAAAGGTCATTTTAAAATCAACATGAAAAACCAAAATACCAAAAGTATAAAACCCAAAAAATTCTTACCATGGAAGAAAACGTATCGTGCACCGCTCCCTCCTCCCGACCTGTGGTGCAACAGATGTCCCCTTCTCGTAAAACGTACTCAATGAGACCGTTATGTTGCAACCACACACAAGTTGACCTGCTGTGAGGAAAAAATGAGTTAGTACATTTCAAACATGAAAAAGGTCATTTTAAAATCAACATTAAAAACCAAAATACCTAAAGGATAAAACCCAAAAAATGCTTACCATGGATGAAAACATATCGTGCACCGCTCCCTCCTCCCGACCTGTGGTGCAACAGATGTCTACTTCTCCAAAAAAGTGCTCAATGGGACCGTTATGTTGCAACCACACACAAGTTGACCTGCTGTGAGGAAAAAACGAGTTAGTACATTTCAAACATGAAAAAGGTCATTTTAAAATCAACATGAAAAACCAAAATACCACAAGTATAAAACCCAAAAAATGCTTACCATGGAAAGAAAACGTATCGTGCACCGCTCCCTCCTCCCGCCCTGTGGTGCAACAGATGTCCCCTTTTCCAAAAACGTACTCAATGGGACCGTTATGTTGCAACCACACACAAGTTGACCTGCTGTGAGGAAAAAACTAGTTAGTACATTTCAAACATGAAAAAGGTCATTTTAAAATCAACATGAAAAACCAAAATACCAAAAGTATAAATCCCAAAAAATGCTTACCATGGAAGAAAACGTATCGTGCACCGCTCCCTCCTCCCGACCTGTGGTGCAACAGATGTCCCCTTCTCCTAAAACGTACTCAATGGGACCGTTATGTTGCAACCACACACAAGTTGACCTGCTGTGAGGAAAAAAAGAGTTAGTACATTTCAAACATGAAAAAGGTCATTTTAAAATCAACATTAAAAACCAAAATACCAAAAGTATGAAACCCAAAAAATGCTTACCATGGATGAAAACGTATCGTGCACCGCTCCCTCCTCCCGACCTGTTGTGCAACAGATGTCCCCTTCTCCTAAAACGTACTGAATGGGACTGTTATGTTGCAACCACACACAAGTTGACCTGCTGTGAGGAAAAAACGAGTTAGTACATTTCAAACATGAAAAAGGTCATTTTAAAATCAACATGAAAAACCAAAATACCAAAAGTATAAAACCCACAAAATACTTACCATGGAAAGAAAACGTATCGTGCACCGCTCCCTCCTCCCACCCTGTGGTGCAACAGATGTCCCCTTCTCCAAAAACGTACTCAATGGGACCGTTATGTTGCAACCACACACAAGTTGACCTGCTGTGAGGAAAAAATGTGTTAGTACATTTCAAACATGAAAAAGAACATTTTAAAATCAACATGAAAAACCAAAATACCAAAAGTATAAAACACAAAAAATGCTTACCATGGATGAAAACGTATTGTGCACCGCTCCCTCCTCTCGACCTCTGGTGCAACAGATGTCCCCTTCTAAAAATGTACTCAATGGGACCGTAATGTTGCAACCACACACAAGTTGACCTGCTGTGACGAAAAAACGAGTTAGTACATTTCAAACATGAAAAAGGTCATTTTAAAATCAACATGAAAAACCAAGATACCAAAAGTATAAAACCCAAAAAATGCTTACCATGGATGAAAACGTATCGTGCACCGCTCCCTCATCCCGCGCTGTGGTGCAACAGATGTCCCCTTCTCCAAAAATGTACTCAATGGGGCCGTAATGTTGCAACCACACTCAAATTGTCCTGCTGTGAGGAAAAAACGAGTTCGTACATTTCAAACATGAAAAATCTCATTTTAAAATCAACATGAAAAACCAAAATACCAAAAGTATAAAACCCAAAAAATGCCTACCATGGAAAGAAAACGTATCGTGCACCGCTCCCTCCTCCCGCCCTGTGGTGCAACAGATGTCCCCTTCTCCAAAAATGTACTCAATAGGACCGTAATGTTGCAACCACACTCAAGTTGTCCTGCTATGAGGAAAAAACGAGTTAGTACATTTCAAACATGAAAAAGGTCATTTTAAAATCAACATGAAAAACCGAAATACCAAAAGTATAAAACCCAAAAAATGCTTACCATCGAAAGAAAACGTATCGTGCAACGCTCCCTCCTCCCGCCCTGTGGTGCAACAGATGTCCCCTTCTCCAAAAATGTACTCAATGGGACCGTAATGTTGCAACCACACACAAGTTGACCTGCTGTGAGTAAAAAACGAGTTAGTACATTTCAAACATGAAAAAGTTCATTTTAAAATCAACATGAAAAACCAAAATACCAAAAGTAAAAAACCCAAAAGACGCTTACCATGAAAAGACAACGTATCGTGTACCGCTCCCTCCTCCCGCCCTGTGGTGCAACAGATGTCCCCTTCTCCAAAAATGTACTCAATTTGATCGTAATGTTGCAACCACACTCAAGTTGTCCTGCTGTGAGGAAAAAACGAGTTAGTACATTTCAAACATGAAAAAGGTCATTTTAAAATCAACATGAAAAAGCAAAACACCAAAAGTATACAACCCAAAAAATGCTTACCATGGAAAGAAAACGTATCGTGCACCGCACACTCCTCCCGCCCTGTGGTGCAACAGATGTCCCCTTCTCCAAAAATGTACTCAATGGGACCGTAATGTTGCAACCACACACAAGTTGACCTGCTGTGAGGAAAAAACGAGTTAGTACATTTCAAACATGAAAAAGGTCATTTTAAAATCAACATGAAAAACCAAAATACCAAAAATATAAAACCCAAAAAATGCTTACCATGGAAAGAAAACGTATCGTGCACCGCTCCCTCCTCCCACCCCGTGGTGCAACAGATGTCCCCTTCTCCGAAAATGTACTCAATGGGACCGTAATGTTGCAACCACACTCAAGTTGTCCTGCTGTGAGGAAAAAAAAGGTTAGTACATTTCAAACATGAAAAAGGTCATTTTAAAATCAACATGGAAAACCAAAATACCAAAAGTATAAAACCCAAAAAATGCTTACCATGGAAAGAAAACGTATCGTGCACCGCTCCCTCCTCCCGCCCTGTGGTGCAACAGATGTCCCCTTCTACAAAAATGTACTCAATGGGACCGTAGTGTTGCAACCACACACAAGTTGACCTGCTGTGAGGAAAAAACGAGTTAGTACATTTCAAACATGAAAAAGGTCATTTTAAAATCAACATGAAAAACCAAAATACCAAAAGTGTAAAACCCAAAAATTGCTTACCATGGATGAAAACGTATCGTGCACCGCTCCCTCCTCCCGACCTGTGGTGCAACAGATGTCCCCTTCTCCAAAAAGGTACTCAATGGGACCGTAATGTTGCAACCACACTCAAGTTGTCCTGCTGTGAGGAAAAAAAAGGTTAGTACATTTCAAACATGAAAAGGGTCATTTTAAAATCAACATGAGAAACCAAAATACCAAAAGTATAAAACCCAAAAATTGCTTACCATGGATGAAAACGTATCGTGCACCGCTCCCTCCTCCCGACCTGTGGTGCAACAGATGTCCCCTTTTCCAAAAATGTACTCAATGGGACCGTAATGTTGCAACCACACTCAAGTTGTCCTGCTGTGAGGAAAAAACGAGTTAGTACATTTCAAACATGAAAAAGGTCGTTTTAAAATCAACATGAAAAACCAAAATACCAAAAGTATAAAACCCAAAAAATGCTTACCATGGAAAGAAAACGTATCGTGCACCGCTCCCTCCTCCCGCCCTGTGGTGCAACAGATATCCCCTTCTCCAAAAATGTACTCAATGAGACCGTAATGTTGCAACCACACACAAGTTGACCTGCTGTGAGGAAAAAACGAGTTAGTACATTTCAAACATGAAAAAGGTCATTTTAAAATCAACATGAAAAACCAAAATACCAAAAGTATAAATCCCAAAAAATGCTTACCATGGAAGAAAACGTATCGTGCACCGCTCCCTCCTCCCGACCTGTGGTGCAACAGATGTCCCCTTCTCCTAAAACGTACTCAATGGGACCGTTATGTTGCAACCACACACAAGTTGACCTGCTGTGAGGAAAAAAAGAGTTAGTACATTTCAAACATGAAAAAGGTCATTTTAAAATCAACATTAAAAACCAAAATACCAAAAGTATGAAACCCAAAAAATGCTTACCATGGATGAAAACGTATCGTGCACCGCTCCCTCCTCCCGACCTGTTGTGCAACAGATGTCCCCTTCTCCTAAAACGTACTGAATGGGACTGTTATGTTGCAACCACACACAAGTTGACCTGCTGTGAGGAAAAAACGAGTTAGTACATTTCAAACATGAAAAAGGTCATTTTAAAATCGACATGAAAAACCAAAATACCAAAAGTATAAAACCCAAAAAATACTTACCATGGAAAGAAAACGTATCGTGCACCGCTCCCTCCTCCCACCCTGTGGTGCAACAGATGTCCCCTTCTCCAAAAACGTACTCAATGGGACCGTAATGTTGCAACCACACACAAGTTGACCTGCTGTGAGGAAAAAATGAGTTAGTACATTTCAAACATGAAAAAGGTCATTTTAAAATCAACATGAAAAGCCAAAATACCAAAAGTATAAAACCCAAAAAATGCTTACCATGGATGAAAACGTATCGTGCACCGCTCCCTCCTCTCGACCTCTGGTGCAACAGATGTCCCCTTCTAAAAATGTACTCAATGGGACCGTAATGTTGCAACCACACACAAGTTGACCTGCTGTGACGAAAAAACGAGTTAGTACATTTCAAACATGAAAAAGGTCATTTTAAAATCAACATGAAAAACCAAGATACCAAAAGTATAAAACCCAAAAAATGCTTACCATGGATGGAAACGTATCGTGCACCGCTCCCTCATCCCGCGCTGTGGTGCAACAGATGTCCCCTTCTCCAAAAATGTACTCAATGGGACCGTAATGTTGCAACCACACTCAAATTGTCCTGCTGTGAGGAAAAAACGAGTTAGTACATTTCAAACATGAAAAATCTCATTTTAAAATCAACATGAAAAACCAAAATACCAAAAGTATAAAACCCAAAAAATGCCTACCATGGAAAGAAAACGTATCGTGCACCGCTCCCTCCTCCCGCCCTGTGGTGCAACAGATGTCCCCTTCTCCAAAAATGTACTCAATAGGACCGTAATGTTGCAACCACACTCAAGTTGTCCTGCTATGAGGAAAAAACGAGTTAGTACATTTCAAACATGAAAAAGGTCATTTTAAAATCAACATGAAAAACCGAAATACCAAAAGTATAAAACCCAAAAAATGCTTACCATCGAAAGAAAACGTATCGTGCACCGCTCCCTCCTCCCGCCCTGTGGTGCAACAGATGTCCCCTTCTCCAAAAATGTACTCAATGGGACCGTAATGTTGCAACCACACACAAGTTGACCTGCTGTGAGTAAAAAACGAGTTAGTACATTTCAAACATGAAAAAGTTCATTTTAAAATCAACATGAAAAACCAAAATACCAAAAGTATAAAACCCAAAAGACGCTTACCATGGAAAGACAACGTATCGTGTACCGCTCCCTCCTCCCGCCCTGTGGTGCAACAGATGTCCCCTTCTCCAAAAATGTACTCAATTTGATCGTAATGTTGCAACCACACTCAAGTTGTCCTGCTGTGAGGAAAAAACGAGTTAGTACATTTCAAACATGAAAAAGGTCATTTTAAAATCAACATGAGAAAGCAAAACACCAAAAGTATAAAACCCAAAAAATGCTTACCATGGAAAGAAAACGTATCGTGCACCGCACACTCCTCCCGCCCTGTGGTGCAACAGATGTCCCCTTCTCCAAAAATCTACTCAATGGGACCGTAATGTTGCAACCACACACAAGTTGACCTGCTGTGAGGAAAAAACGAGTTAGTACATTTCAAACATGAAAAAGGTCATTTTAAAATCAACATGAAAAACCAAAATACCAAAAGTATAAAACCCAAAAAATGCTTACCATGGAAAGAAAACGTATCGTGCACCGCTCCCTCCTCCCGCCCAGTGGTGCAACAGATGTCCCCTTCTCCGAAAATGTACTCAATGGGACCGTAATGTTGCAACCACACACAAGTTGAACTGCTGTGAGGAAAAAACGAGTTAGTACATTTCAAACATGAAAAAGGTCATTTTAAAATCAACATGAAAAACCAAAATACCAAAAGTATAAAACCCAAAAAATGCTTACCATGGAAAGAAAACGTATCGTGCACCGCTCCCTCCTCCCGCCCTGTGGTGCAACAGATGTCCCCTTCTACAAAAATGTACTCAATGGGACCGTAGTGTTGCAACCACACACAAGTTGACCTGCTGTGAGGAAAAAACGAGTTAGTACATTTCAAACATGAAAAAGGTCATTTTAAAATCAACATGAAAAACCAAAATACCAAAAGTATAAAACCCAAAATTTGCTTACCATGGATGAAAACGTATCGTGCACCGCTCCCTCCTCCCGACCTGTGGTGCAACAGATGTCCCCTTCTCCAAAAATGTACTCAATGGGACCGTAATGTTGCAACCACACTCAAGTTGTCCTGCTGTGAGGAAAAAAAAAGTTAGTACATTTCAAACATGAAAATGGTCATTTTAAAATCAACATGAAAAACCAAAATACCAAAAGTATAAAACCCAAAAATTGCTTACCATGGATGAAAACGTATCGTGCACCGCTCCCTCCTCCCGACCTGTGGTGCAACAGATGTCCCCTTCTCCAAAAACGTACTCAATGGGACCGTAATGTTGCAACCACACACAAGTTGACCTGCTGTGAGGAAAAAATGTGTTAGTACATTTCAAACATGAAAAAGGTCATTTTAAAATCAACATGAAAAGCCAAAATACCAAAAGTATAAAACCCAAAAAATGCTTACCATGGATGAAAACGTATCGTGCACCGCTCCCTCCTCTCGACCTCTGGTGCAACAGATGTCCCCTTCTAAAAATGTACTCAATGGGACCGTAATGTTGCAACCACACACAAGTTGACCTGCTGTGACGAAAAAACGAGTTAGTACATTTCAAACATGAAAAAGGTCATTTTAAAATCAACATGAAAAACCAAGATACCAAAAGTATAAAACCCAAAAAATGCTTACCATGGATGGAAACGTATCGTGCACCGCTCCCTCATCCCGCGCTGTGGTGCAACAGATGTCCCCTTCTCCAAAAATGTACTCAATGGGACCGTAATGTTGCAACCACACTCAAATTGTCCTGCTGTGAGGAAAAAACGAGTTAGTACATTTCAAACATGAAAAATCTCATTTTAAAATCAACATGAAAAACCAAAATACCAAAAGTATAAAACCCAAAAAATGCCTACCATGGAAAGAAAACGTATCGTGCACCGCTCCCTCCTCCCGCCCTGTGGTGCAACAGATGTCCCCTTCTCCAAAAATGTACTCAATAGGACCGTAATGTTGCAACCACACTCAAGTTGTCCTGCTATGAGGAAAAAACGAGTTAGTACATTTCAAACATGAAAAAGGTCATTTTAAAATCAACATGAAAAACCGAAATACCAAAAGTATAAAACCCAAAAAATGCTTACCATCGAAAGAAAACATATCGTGCAGCGCTCCCTCCTCCCGCCCTGTGGTGCAACAGATGTCCCCTTCTCCAAAAATGTACTCAATGGGACCGTAATGTTGCAACCACACACAAGTTGACCTGCTGTGAGTAAAAAACGAGTTAGTACATTTCAAACATGAAAAAGTTCATTTTAAAATCAACATGAAAAACCAAAATACCAAAAGTATAAAACCCAAAAGACGCTTACCATGGAAAGACAACGTATCGTGTACCGCTCCCTCCTCCCGCCCTGTGGTGCAACAGATGTCCCCTTCTCCAAAAATGTACTCAATTTGATCGTAATGTTGCAACCACACTCAAGTTGTCCTGCTGTGAGGAAAAAACGAGTTAGTACATTTCAAACATGAAAAAGGTCATTTTAAAATCAACATGAGAAAGCAAAACACCAAAAGTATAAAACCCAAAAAATGCTTACCATGGAAAGAAAACGTATCGTGCACCGCACACTCCTCCCGCCCTGTGGTGCAACAGATGTCCCCTTCTCCAAAAATCTACTCAATGGGACCGTAATGTTGCAACCACACACAAGTTGACCTGCTGTGAGGAAAAAACGAGTTAGTACATTTCAAACATGAAAAAGGTCATTTTAAAATCAACATGAAAAACCAAAATACCAAAAGTATAAAACCCAAAAAATGCTTACCATGGAAAGAAAACGTATCGTGCACCGCTCCCTCCTCCCGCCCAGTGGTGCAACAGATGTCCCCTTCTCCGAAAATGTACTCAATGGGACCGTAATGTTGCAACCACACACAAGTTGAACTGCTGTGAGGAAAAAACGAGTTAGTACATTTCAAACATGAAAAAGGTCATTTTAAAATCAACATGAAAAACCAAAATACCAAAAGTATAAAACCCAAAAAATGCTTACCATGGAAAGAAAACGTATCGTGCACCGCTCCCTCCTCCCGCCCTGTGGTGCAACAGATGTCCCCTTCTACAAAAATGTACTCAATGGGACCGTAGTGTTGCAACCACACACAAGTTGACCTGCTGTGAGGAAAAAACGAGTTAGTACATTTCAAACATGAAAAAGGTCATTTTAAAATCAACATGAAAAACCAAAATACCAAAAGTATAAAACCCAAAATTTGCTTACCATGGATGAAAACGTATCGTGCACCGCTCCCTCCTCCCGACCTGTGGTGCAACAGATGTCCCCTTCTCCAAAAATGTACTCAATGGGACCGTAATGTTGCAACCACACTCAAGTTGTCCTGCTGTGAGGAAAAAAAAAGTTAGTACATTTCAAACATGAAAATGGTCATTTTAAAATCAACATGAAAAACCAAAATACCAAAAGTATAAAACCCAAAAATTGCTTACCATGGATGAAAACGTATCGTGCACCGCTCCCTCCTCCCGACCTGTGGTGCAACAGATGTCCCCTTCTCCAAAAATGTACTCAATGGGACCGTAATGTTGCAACCACACTCAAGTTGTCCTGCTGTGAGGAAAAAACGAGTTAGTACATTTCAAACATGAAAAAGGTCGTTTTAAAATCAACATGAAAAACCAAAATACCAAAAGTATAAAACCCAAAAAATGCTTACCATGGAAAGAAAACGTATCGTGCACCGCTCCCTCCTCCCGCCCTGTGGTGCAACAGATATCCCCTTCTCCAAAAATGTACTCAATGAGACCGTAATGTTGCAACCACACACAAGTTGACCTGCTGTGAGGAAAAAACGAGTTAGTACATTTCAAACATGAAAAAGGTCATTTTAAAATCAACATGAAAAACCAAAATACCAAAAGTATAAAACCCAAAAAATGCTTACCATGGATGAAAACGTATCGTGCACCGCTCCCTCCTCCCGACCTGTGGTGCAACATATGTGCCCTTCTCCTAAAACGTACTCAATGGGACTGTTATGTTGCAATCACACACAAGTTGACCTGCTGTGAGGAAAAAAAGAGTTAGTACATTTCAAACATGAAAAAGGTCATTTTAAATTCAACATGAAAAACCAAAATACCAAAAGTATGAAACCCAAAAATTGCTTACCATGGATGAAAACGTATCGTGCACCGCTCCCTCCTCCCGACCTGTGGTGCAACAGATGTCCCCTTCTCCAAAAATGTACTCAATGACACCGTAATGTTGCAACCACACACAAGTTGACCTGCTGTGAGGAAAAAACGAGTTAGTACATTTCAAACATGAAAAAGGTCATTTTAAAATCAACATGAAAAACCAAAATACCAAAAGTATAAAACCCAAAAAATGCTTACCATGGAAAGAAAACGTATCGTGCACCGCTCCCTCCTCCCGCCCTGTGGTGCAACAGAAGTCCCCTTCTCCAAAAATGTCCTCAATGGGACCGAAATGTTGCAACCACACACAAGCTCACCTGCTGTGAGGAAAAAACGAGTTAGTACATTTGAAACATGAAAAAGGTCATTTTAAAATCAACATGAAAAACCAAAATACCAAAAGTATAAAACACAAAAAATGCTTACCATGGAAGAAAACGTATCGTGCACCGCTCCCTCCTCCCGACCTGTGGTGCAACAGATGTCCCCTTCTCCTAAAACCTACTCAATGGGACTGTTATGATGCAACCACACACAAGTTGACCTGCTGTGAGGAAAAAATGATTTAGTACATTTCAAACATGAAAAAGGTCATTTTAAAATCAACATGAAAAACCGAAATACCAAAAGTATAAAACCCAAAAAATGCTTACCATGGAAAGAAAACGTATCGTGCACCGCTCCCTCCTCCCGCCCTGTGGTGCAACAGATGTCCCCTGCTCCAAAAATGTACTCAATGAGACCGTAATGTTGCAACCACACACAAGTTGACCTGCTGTGAGGAAAAAACGAGTTAGTACATTTCAAACATGAAAAAGGTCATTTTAAAATCAACATGAAAAACCAAAATACCAAAAGTATAAAACCCAAAAAATGCTTACCATGGATGAAAACGTATCGTGTACCGCTCCCTCCTCCCGACCTGTGGTGCAACAGATGTCCCCTTCTCCTAAAACGTACTCAATGGGACTGTTATGTTGCAACCACACACAAGTTGACCTGCTGTGAGGAAAAAACGAGTTAGTACATTTCAAACATGAAAAAGGTCATTTTAAAATCAACATGAAAAACCAAAATACCAAAAGTATAAAACCCAAAAAATGCTTACCATCGAAAGAAAACGTATCGTGCACCGCTCCCTCCTCCCGACCTGTGGTGCAACAGATGTCCCCTTCTCCAAAAATGTACTCAATGAGACCGTAATGTAGCAACCACACACAAGTTGACCTGCTGTGAGGAAAAAACGAGTTAGTACATTTCAAACATGAAAAAGTCATTTTAAAATCAACATGAGAAACCAAAATACCAAAAGTATAAAACCCAAAAAATGCTTACCATGGATGAAAACGTATCGTGCACCGCTCCCTCCTCCCGACCTGTGGTGCAACAGATGTCCCCTTCTCCAAAGACGTACTCAATGGGACCGTTATGTTGCAACCACACACAAGTTGACCTGCTGTGAGGAAAAAACGAGTTAGTACATTTCAAACATGAAAAAGGTCATTTTAAAATCAACATGAAAAAGCAAAACACCAAAAGTATAAAACCCAAAAAATGCTTACCATGGAAAGAAAACGTATCGTGCACCGCTCCCTCCTCCCGCCCTGTGGTGCAACAGATGTCCCCTTCTCCAAAAATGTACTCAATGGGACCGTAATGTTGCAACCACACACAAGTTGACCTGCTGTGAGGAAAAAACGAGTTAGTACATTTCAAACATGAAAAAGGTCATTTTAAAATCAACATGAAAACCAAAATACCAAAAGTTTAAAACCCAAAAAATGCTTACCATGGAAAGAAAACGTATCGTGTACCACTCCCTCCTCCCGCCCAGTGGTGCAACAGATGTCCCCTTCTCCGAAAATGTACTCAATGGGACCGTAATGTTGCAACCACACACAAGTTGAACTGCTGTGAGGAAAAAACGAGTTAGTACATTTCAAACATGAAAAAGGTCATTTTAAATTGCACATAAAAAACCAAAATACCAAAAGTATAAAACCCAAAAAATGCTTACCATGGAAAGAAAACGTATCGTGCACCGCTCCCTCCTCCCGCCCTGTGGTGCAACATATGTGCCCTTCTCCTAAAACGTACTCAATGGGACTGTTATGTTGCAATCACACACAAGTTGACCTGCTGTGAGGAAAAAACGAGTTAGTACATTTCAAACATGAAAAAGGTCATTTTAAAATCAACATGAAAAACCAAAATACCAAAAGTATGAAACCCAAAAATTGCTTACCATGGATGAAAACGTATCGTGCACCGCTCCCTCCTCCCGACCTGTGGTGCAACAGATGTCCCCTTCTCCAAAAATGTACTCAATGAGACCGTAATGCTGCAACCACACACAAGTTGACCTGCTGTGAGGAAAAAACGAGTTAGTACATTTCAAACATGAAAAAGGTCATTTTAAAATCAACATGAAAAACCAAAATACCAAAAGTATAAAACCCAAAAAATGCTTACCATGGAAAGAAAACGTATCGTGCACCGCTCCCTCCTCCCGCCCTGTGGTGCAACTGAAGTCCCCTTCTCAAAAAATGTACTCAATGGGACCGTAATGTTGCAACCACACACAAGTTGACCTGCTGTGAGGAAAAAACGAGTTAGTACATTTCAAACATGAAAAAGGTCATTTTAAAATCAACATGAAAAGCCAAAATACCAAAAGTATAAAACACAAAAAATGCTTACCATGGATGAAAACGTATCGTGCACCGCTCCCTCCTCTCGACCTCTGGTGCAACAGATGTCCCCTTCTAAAAATGTACTCAATGGGACCGTAATGTTGCAACCACACACAAGTTGACCTGCTGTGACGAAAAAACGAGTTAGTACATTTCAAACATGAAAAAGGTCATTTTAAAATCAACATGAAAAACCAAGATACCAAAAGTATAAAACCCAAAAAATGCTTACCATGGATGAAAACGTATCGTGCACCGCTCCCTCATCCCGCGCTGTGGTGCAACAGATGTCCCCTTCTCCAAAAATGTACTCAATGGGACCGTAATGTTGCAACCACACTCAAATTGTCCTGCTGTGAGGAAAAAACGAGTTAGTACATTTCAAACATGAAAAATCTCATTTTAAAATCAACATGAAAAACCAAAATACCAAAAGTATAAAACCCAAAAAATGCCTACCATGGAAAGAAAACGTATCGTGCACCGCTCCCTCCTCCCGCCCTGTGGTGCAACAGATGTCCCCTTCTCCAAAAATGTACTCAATAGGACCGTAATGTTGCAACCACACTCAAGTTGTCCTGCTATGAGGAAAAAACGAGTTAGTACATTTCAAACATGAAAAAGGTCATTTTAAAATCAACATGAAAAACCGAAATACTGAAAGTATAAAACCCTAAAAATGCTTACCATCAAAAGAAAACGTATCGTGCACCGCTCCCTCCTCCCGCCCTGTGGTGCAACAGATGTCCCCTTCTCCAAAAATGTACTCAATTTGATCGTAATGTTGCAACCACACTCAAGTTGTCCTGCTGTGAGGAAAAAACGAGTTAGTACATTTCAAACATGAAAAAGGTCATTTTAAAATCAACATGAAAAAGCAAAACACCAAAAGTATAAAACCCAAAAAATGCTTACCATGGAAAGAAAACGTATCGTGCACCGCACACTCCTCCCGCCCTGTGGTGCAACAGATGTCCCCTTCTCCAAAAATCTACTCAATGGGACCGTAATGTTGCAACCACACACAAGTTGACCTGCTGTGAGGAAAAAACGAGTTAGTACATTTCAAACATGAAAAAGGTCATTTTAAAATCAACATGAAAAACCAAAATACCAAAAGTATAAAACCCAAAAAATGCTTACCATGGAAAGAAAACGTATCGTGCACCGCTCCCTCCTCCCGCCCAGTGGTGCAACAGATGTCCCCTTCTCCGAAAATGTACTCAATGGGACCGTAATGTTGCAACCACACACAAGTTGAACTGCTGTGAGGAAAAAACGAGTTAGTACATTTCAAACATGAAAAAGGTCATTTTAAAATCAACATGGAAAACCAAAATACCAAAAGTATAAAACCCAAAAAATGCTTACCATGGAAAGAAAACGTATCGTGCACCGCTCCCTCCTCCCGCCCTGTGGTGCAACAGATGTCCCCTTCTACAAAAATGTACTCAATGGGACCGTAGTGTTGCAACCACACACAAGTACACCTGCTGTGAGGAAAAAACGAGTTAGTACATTTCAAACATGAAAAAGGTCATTTTAAAATCAACATGAAAAACCAAAATACCAAAAGTATAAAACCCAAAAATTGCTTACCATGGATGAAAACGTATCGTGCACCGCTCCCTCCTCCCGACCTGTGGTGCAACAGATGTCCCCTTCTCCAAAAATGTACTCAATGGGACCGTAATGTTGCAACCACACTCAAGTTGTCCTGCTGTGAGGAAAAAAAAGGTTAGTACATTTCAAACATGAAAATGGTCATTTTAAAATCAACATGAAAAACCAAAATACCAAAAGTATAAAACCCAAAAATTGCTTACCATGGATGAAAACGTATCGTGCACCGCTCCCTCCTCCCGACCTGTGGTGCAACAGATGTCCCCTTCTCCAAAAATGTACTCAATGGGACCGTAATGTTGCAACCACACTCAAGTTGTCCTGCTGTGAGGAAAAAACGAGTTAGTACATTTCAAACATGAAAAAGGTCGTTTTAAAATCAACATGAAAAACCAAAATACCAAAAGTATAAAACCCAAAAAATGCTTACCATGGAAAGAAAACGTATCGTGCACCGTTCCCTCCTCCCGCCCTGTGGTGCAACAGATATCCCCTTCTCCAAAAATGTACTCAATGAGACCGTAATGTTGCAACCACACACAAGTTGACCTGCTTTGAGGAAAAAACGAGTTAGTACATTTCAAACATGAAAAAGGTCATTTTAAAATCAACATGAAAAACCAAAATACCAAAAGTATAAAACCCAAAAAATGCTTACCATGGATGAAAACGTATCGTGCACCGCTCCCTCCTCCCGACCTGTGGTGCAACATATGTGCCCTTCTCCTAAAACGTACTCAATGGGACTGTTATGTTGCAATCACACACAAGTTGACCTGCTGTGAGGAAAAAACGAGTTAGTACATTTCAAACATGAAAAAGGTCATTTTAAATTCAACATGAAAAACCAAAATACCAAAAGTATGAAACCCAAAGATTGCTTACCATGGATGAAAACGTATCGTGCACCGCTCCCTCCTCCCGACCTGTGGTGCAACAGATGTCCCCTTCTCCAAAAATGTACTCAATGACACCGTAATGTTGCAACCACACACAAGTTGACCTGCTGTGAGGAAAAAACGAGTTAGTACATTTCAAACATGAAAAAGGTCATTTTAAAATCAACATGAAAAACCAAAATACCAAAAGTATAAAACCCAAAAAATGCTTACCATGGATGAAAACGTATCGTGCACCGCTCCCTCCTCCCGCCCTGTGGTGCAACAGAAGTCCCCTTCTCCAAAAATGTACTCAATGGGACCGTAATGTTGCAACCACACACAAGTTGACCTGCTGTGAGGAAAAAACGAGTTAGTACATTTCAAACATGAAAAAGGTCATTTTAAAATCAACATGAAAAACCAAAATACCAAAAGTATAAAACACAAAAAATGCTTACCATGGATGAAAACGTATCGTGCACCGCTCCCTCCTCCCGACCTGTGGTGCAACAGATGTCCCCTTCTCCTAAAACCTACTCAATGGGACTGTTATGATGCAACCACACACAAGTTGACCTGCTGTGAGGAAAAAATGAGTTAGTACATTTCAAACATGAAAAAGGTCATTTTAAAATCAACATGAAAAACCGAAATACCAAAAGTATAAAACCCAAAAAATGCTTACCATGGAAAGAAAACGTATCGTGCACCGCTCCCTCCTCCCGCCCTGTGGTGCAACAGATGTCCCCTGCTCCAAAAATGTACTCAATGAGACCGTAATGTTGCAACCACACACAAGTTGACCTGCTGTGAGGAAAAAACGAGTTAGTACATTTCAAACATGAAAAAGGTCATTTTAAAATCAACATGAAAAACCAAAATACCAAAAGTATAAAACCCAAAAAATGCTTACCATGGATGAAAACGTATCGTGTACCGCTCCCTCCTCCCGACCTGTGGTGCAACAGATGTCCCCTTCTCCAAAGACGTACTCAATGGGACCGTTATGTTGCAACCACACACAAGTTGACCTGCTGTGAGGAAAAAACGAGTTAGTACATTTCAAACATGAAAAAGGTCATTTTAAAATCAACATGAAAAAGCAAAACACCAAAAGTATAAAACCCAAAAAATGCTTACCATGGAAAGAAAACGTATCGTGCACCGCTCCCTCCTCCCGACCTGTGGTGCAACAGATGTCCCCTTCTCCAAAAATGTACTCAATGAGACCGTAATGTAGCAACCACACACAAGTTGACCTGCTGTGAGGAAAAAACGAGTTAGTACATTTCAAACATGAAAAAGTCATTTTAAAATCAACATGAGAAACCAAAATACCAAAAGTATAAAACCCAAAAAATGCTTACCATGGATGAAAACGTATCGTGCACCGCTCCCTCCTCCCGACCTGTGGTGCAACAGATGTCCCCTTCTCCAAAGACGTACTCAATGGGACCGTTATGTTGCAACCACACACAAGTTGACCTGCTGTGAGGAAAAAACGAGTTAGTACATTTCAAACATGAAAAAGGTCATTTTAAAATCAACATGAAAAAGCAAAACACCAAAAGTATAAAACCCAAAAAATGCTTACCATGGAAAGAAAACGTATCGTGCACCGCTCCCTCCTCCCGCCCTGTGGTGCAACAGATGTCCCCTTCTCCAAAAATGTACTCAATGGGACCGTAATGTTGCAACCACACACAAGTTGACCTGCTTTGAGGAAAAAACGAGTTAGTACATTTCAAACATGAAAAAGGTCATTTTAAAATCAACATGAAAACCAAAATACCAAAAGTTTAAAACCCAAAAAATGCTTACCATGGAAAGAAAACGTATCGTGTACCACTCCCTCCTCCCGCTCTGTGGTGCAACAGATGTCCCCTTCTCCGAAAATGTACTCAATGGGACCGTAATGTTGCAACCACACACAAGTTGAACTGCTGTGAGGAAAAAACGAGTTAGTACATTTCAAACATGAAAAAGGTCATTTTAAAATCAACATGAAAAACCAAAATACCAAAAGTATAAAACCCAAAAAATGCTTACCATGGAAAGAAAACGTATCGTGCACCGCTCCCTCCTCCCGCCCTGTGGTGCAACAGATGTCCCCTTCTCCAAAAATGTACTCAATGGGACCGTAATGTTGCAACCACACACAAGTTGACCTGCTGTGAGGAAAAAACGAGTTAGTACATTTCAAACATGAAAAAGGTCATTTTAAATTGCACATAAAAAACCAAAATACCAAAAGTATGAAACCCAAAAATTGCTTACCATGGATGAAAACGTATCGTGCACCGCTCCCTCCTCCCGACCTGTGGTGCAACAGATGTCCCCTTCTCCAAAAATGTACTCAATGAGACCGTAATGCTGCAACCACACACAAGTTGACCTGCTGTGAGGAAAAAACGAGTTAGTACATTTCAAACATGAAAAAGGTCATTTTAAAATCAACATGAAAAACCAAAATACCAAAAGTATAAAACCCAAAAAATGCTTACCATGGAAAGAAAACGTATCGTGCACCGCTCCCTCCTCCCGCCCTGTGGTGCAACAGAAGTCCCCTTCTCCAAAAATGTACTCAATGGGACCGTAATGTTGCAACCACACACAAGTAGACCTGCTGTGAGGAAAAAACGAGTTAGTACATTTCAAACATGAAAAAGGTCATTTTAAAATCAACATGAAAAACCAAAATACCAAAAGTATAAAACCCAAAAAATGCCTACCATGGAAAGAAAACGTATCGTGCACCGCTCCCTCCTCCCGACCTGTGGTGCAACAGATGTCCCCTTCTCCAAAAATGTACTCAATGAGACCGTAATGTTGCAACCACACACAAGTTGACCTGCTGTGAGGAAAAAACGAGTTAGTACATTTCAAACATGAAAAAGTCATTTTAAAATCAACATGAGAAACCAAAATACCAAAAGTATAAAACCCAAAAAATGCTTACCGTGGATGAAAACGTATCGTGCACCGCTCCCTCCTCCCGACCTGTGGTGCAACAGATGTCCCCTTCTCCAAAGACGTACTCAATGGGACCTTTATGTTGCAACCACACACAAGTTGACCTGCTGTGAGGAAAAAACGAGTTAGTACATTTCAAACATGAAAAAGGTCATTTTAAAATCAACATGAAAAAGCAAAACACCAAAAGTATAAAACCCAAAAAATGCTTACCATGGAAAGAAAACGTATCGTGCACCGCTCCCTCCTCCCGCCCTGTGGTGCAACAGATGTCCCCTTCTCCAAAAATGTACTCAATGGGACCGTAATGTTGCAACCACACACAAGTTGACCTGCTGTGAGGAAAAAACGAGTTAGTACATTTCAAACATGAAAAAGGTCATTTTAAAATCAACATGAAAACCAAAATACCAAAAGTTTAAAACCCAAAAAATGCTTACCATGGAAAGAAAACGTATCGTGTACCACTCCCTCCTCCCGCCCAGTGGTGCAACAGATGTCCCCTTCTCCGAAAATGTACTCAATGGGACCGTAATGTTGCAACCACACACAAGTTGAACTGCTGTGAGGAAAAAACGAGTTAGTACATTTCAAACATGAAAAAGGTCATTTTAAAATCAACATGAAAAACCAAAATACCAAAAGTATAAAACCCAAAAAATGCTTACCATGGAAAGAAAACGTATCGTGCACCGCTCCCTCCTCCCGACCTGTGGTGCAACAGATGTCCCCTTCTCCAAAAATGTACTCAATGGGACCGTAATGTTGCAACCACACACAAGTTGACCTGCTGTGAGGAAAAAACGAGTTAGTACATTTCAAACATGAAAAAGGTCATTTTAAAATCAACATGAAAAACCAAAATACCAAAAGTATAAAACCCAAAAAATGCTTACCGTGGATGAAAACGTATCGTGCACCGCTCCCTCCTCCCGCCCTGTGGTGCAACAGATGTCCCCTTCTCCAAAAACGTACTCAATGGGACCGTTATGTTGCAACCACACACAAGTTGAACTGCTGTGAGGAAAAAACGAGTTAGTACATTTCAAACATGAAAAAGGTCATTTTAAAATCAACATGAGAAAGCAAAACACCAAAAGTATAAAACCCAAAAAATGCTTACCATGGAAAGAAAACGTATCGTGCACCGTTCCCTCCTCCCGCCCTGTGGTGCAACAGATGTGCCTTTCTCCAAAAATGTACTCGATGGGACCGTAATGTTGCAACCACACACAAGTTGACCTGCTGTGAGGAAAAACGAGTTAGTACATTTCAAACATGAAAAAGGTCATTTTACAATCAACATGTAAAACCAAAATACCAAAAGTATAAAACCCAAAAAATGCTTACCATGGATGAAAACGTATCATGCACCGCTCCCTCCTCCCGACATGTGGTGCAACAGATGTCCCCTTCTCCAAAAACGTACTCAATGGGACCGTTATGTTGCAACCACACACAAGTTGACCTGCTGTGAGGAAAAAACGAGTTAGTACATTTCAAACATGAAAAAGATCATTTTAAAATCAACATGAAAAACCAAAATACCAAAAGTATAAAACCCAAAAAATGCTTACCTTGGAACGAAAACGTATCGTGCACCGCTCTCTCCTCCCGCCCAGTGGTGCAACAGATGTCCCCTTCTCCGAAAATGTACTCAATGGGACCGTAATGTTGCAACCACACACATGTTGACCTGCTGTGAGGAAAAAACGAGTTAGTACATTTCAAACATGAAAAAGGTCATTTTAAAATCAACATGAAAAACCAAAATACCAAAAGTATAAAACCCAAAAATTGCTTACCATGGATGAAAACGTATCGTGCACCGCTCCCTCCTCCCGACCTGTGGTGCAACAGATATCCCCTTCTCCAAAAATGTACTCAATGGGACCGTAATGTTGCAACCACACTCAAGTTGTCCTGCTGTGAGGAAAAAACGAGTTAGTACATTTCAAACATGAAAAAGGTCATTTTAAAATCAACATGAAAAACCAAAATACCAAAAGTATAAAACCCAAAAAATGCTTACCATGGAAAGAAAACGTATCGTGCACCGCTCCCTCCTCCCGCCCTGTGGTGCAACAGATGTCCCCTTCTCCAAAAATGTACTCAATGGGACCGTAATGTTGCAACCACACACAAGTTGACCTGCTGTGAGGAAAAAACGAGTTAGTACATTTCAAACATGAAAAAGGTCATTTTAAAATCAACATGAAAAACCAAAATACCAAAAGTATAAAACACAAAAAATGCTTACCATGGATGAAAACGTATCGTGCACCGCTCCCTCCTCCCGACCTGTGGTGCAACAGATGTCCCCTTCTCCTAAAACGTACTCAATGGGACTGTTATGTTGCAACCACACACAAGTTGACCTGCTGTGAGGAAAAAATGAGTTAGTACATTTCAAACATGAAAAAGGTTATTTTACAATCAACATGAAAAACCAAAATACCAAAAGTATAAAACCCAAAAAATGCTTACCGTGGATGAAAACGTATCGTGCACCGCTCCCTCCTCCCGCCCAGTGCTGCAACAGATGTCCCCTTCTCCAAAAATGTACTCAATGGGACCGTAATGTAGCAACCACACACAAGTTGAATTGCTGTGAGGAAAAAACGAGTTAGTACATTTCAAACATGAAAAAGGTCATTTTAAAATCAACATGAAAAACCAAAATACCAAAAGTATAAAACCCAAAAAATGCTTACCGTGGATGAAAACGTATCGTGCACCGCTCCCTCCTCCCGACCTGTGGTGCAACAGATGTCCCCTTCTCCAAAAACGTACTCAATGGGACCGTTATGTTGCAACCACACACAAGTTGAACTGCTGTGAGGAAAAAACGAGTTAGTACATTTCAAACATGAAAAAGGTCATTTTAAAATCAACATGAGAAAGCAAAACACCAAAAGTATAAAACCCAAAAAATGCTTACCATGGAAAGAAAACGTATCGTGCACCGTTCCCTCCTCCCGCCCTGTGGTGCAACAGATGTGCCTTTCTCCAAAAATGTACTCGATGGGACCGTAATGTTGCAACCACACACAAGTTGACCTGCTGTGAGGAAAAACGAGTTAGTACATTTCAAACATGAAAAAGGTCATTTTACAATCAACATGTAAAACCAAAATACCAAAAGTATAAAACCCAAAAAATGCTTACCATGGATGAAAACGTATCATGCACCGCTCCCTCCTCCCGACATGTGGTGCAACAGATGTCCCCTTCTCCAAAAACGTACTCAATGGGACCGTTATGTTGCAACCACACACAAGTTGACCTGCTGTGAGGAAAAAACGAGTTAGTACATTTCAAACATGAAAAAGGTCATTTTAAAATCAACATGAAAAACCAAAATACCAAAAGTATAAAACCCAAAAAATGCTTACCTTGGAACGAAAACGTATCGTGCACCGCTCTCTCCTCCCGCCCAGTGGTGCAACAGATGTCCCCTTCTCCGAAAATGTACTCAATGGGACCGTAATGTTGCAACCACACACATGTTGACCTGCTGTGAGGAAAAAACGAGTTAGTACATTTCAAACATGAAAAAGGTCATTTTAAAATCAACATGAAAAACCAAAATACCAAAAGTATAAAACCCAAAAATTGCTTACCATGGATGAAAACGTATCGTGCACCGCTCCCTCCTCCCGACCTGTGGTGCAACAGATATCCCCTTCTCCAAAAATGTACTCAATGGGACCGTAATGTTGCAACCACACTCAAGTTGTCCTGCTGTGAGGAAAAAACGAGTTAGTACATTTCAAACATGAAAAAGGTCATTTTAAAATCAACATGAAAAACCAAAATACCAAAAGTATAAAACCCAAAAAATGCTTACCATGGAAAGAAAACGTATCGTGCACCGCTCCCTCCTCCCGCCCTGTGGTGCAACAGATGTCCCCTTCTCCAAAAATGTACTCAATGGGACCGTAATGTTGCAACCACACACAAGTTGACCTGCTGTGAGGAAAAAACGAGTTAGTACATTTCAAACATGAAAAAGGTCATTTTAAAATCAACATGAAAAACCAAAATACCAAAAGTATAAAACACAAAAAATGCTTACCATGGATGAAAACGTATCGTGCACCGCTCCCTCCTCCCGACCTGTGGTGCAACAGATGTCCCCTTCTCCTAAAACGTACTCAATGGGACTGTTATGTTGCAACCACACACAAGTTGACCTGCTGTGATGAAAAAATGAGTTAGTACATTTCAAACATGAAAAAGGTTATTTTACAATCAACATGAAAAACCAAAATACCAAAAGTATAAAACCCAAAAAATGCTTACCGTGGATGAAAACGTATCGTGCACCGCTCCCTCCTCCCGCCCAGTGCTGCAACAGATGTCCCCTTCTCCAAAAATGTACTCAATGGGACCGTAATGTAGCAACCACACACAAGTTGAATTGCTGTGAGGAAAAAACGAGTTAGTACATTTCAAACATGAAAAAGGTCATTTTAAAATCAACATGAAAAACCAAAATACCAAAAGTATAAAACCCAAAAAATGCTTACCATGGAAAGAAAACGTATCGTGCACCGCTCCCTCCTCCCGCCCTGTGGTGCAACAGATGTCCCCTTCTACAAAAATGTACTCAATGGGACCGTAGTGTTGCAACCACACACAAGTTGACCTGCTGTGAGGAAAAAACGAGTTAGTACATTTCAAACATGAAAAAGGTCATTTTAAAATCAACATGAAAAACCAAAATACCAAAAGTATAAAACCCAAAAATTGCTTACCATGGATGAAAACGTATCGTGCACCGCTCCCTCCTCCCGACCTGTGGTGCAACAGATATCCCCTTCTCCAAAAATGTACTCAATGGGACCGTAATGTTGCAACCACACTCAAGTTGTCCTGCTGTGAGGAAAAAACGAGTTAGTACATTTCAAACATGAAAAAGGTCATTTTAAAATCAACATGAAAAACCAAAATACCAAAAGTATAAAACCCAAAAAATGCTTACCATGGAAAGAAAACGTATCGTGCACCGCTCCCTCCTCCCGCCCTGTGGTGCAACAGAAGTCCCCTTCTCCAAAAATGTACTCAATGGGACCGTAATGTTGCAACCACACACAAGTTGACCTGCTGTGAGGAAAAAACGAGTTAGTACATTTCAAACACGAAAAAGGTCATTTTAAAATCAACATGAAAAACCAAAATACCAAAAGTATAAAACACAAAAAATTCTTACCATGGATGAAAACGTATCGTGCACTGCTCCCTCCTCCCGCCCTGTGGTGCAACAGATATCCCCTTCTCCTAAAACGTACTCAATGGGACTGTTATGTTGCAACCACACTCAAGCTGACCTGCTGTGAGGAAAAAATGAGTTAGTACATTTCAAACATGAAAAAGGTCATTTTAAAATCAACATGAAAAACCAAAATACCAAAAGTATAAAACCCAAAAAATGCTTACCATGGAAAGAAAACGTATCGTGCACCGCTCCCTCCTCCCGCCCTGTGGTGCAACAGATGTCCCCTTCTCCAAAAATGTACTCAATGAGACGGTAATGTTGCAACCACACACAAGTTGAACTGCTGTGAGGAAAAAACGAGTTAGTACATTTCAAACATGAAAAAGGTCATTTTAAAATCAACATGAAAAACCAAAATACCAAAAGTATAAAACCCAAAAAATGCTTACCATGGATGAAAACGTATCGTGCACCGCTCCCTCCTCCCGACCTGTGGTGCAACAGATGTCCCCTTCTCCTAAAACGTACTCAATGGGACCGTTATGTTGCAACCACACACAAGTTGACCTGCTGTGAGGAAAAAACGAGTTAGTACATTTCAAACATGAAAAAGGTCATTTTAAAATCAACATGAAAAACCAAAATACCAAAAGTATAAAACCCAAAAAATGCTTACCATGGAAAGAAAACGTATCGTGCACCGCTCCCTCCTCCCGACCTGTGGTGCAACAGATGTCCCCTTCTCCAAAAATGTACTCAATGAGACCGTAATGTTGCAACCACACACAAGTTGACCTGCTGTGAGGAAAAAACGAGTTAGTACATTTCAAACATGAAAAAGTCATTTTAAAATCAACATGAGAAACCAAAATACCAAAAGTATAAAACCCAAAAAATGCTTACCATGGATGAAAACGTATCGTGCACCGGTCCCTCCTCCCGACCTGTGGTGCAACAGATGTCCCCTTCCCCAAAAACGTACTCAATGGGACCGTTATGTTGCAACCACACACAAGTTGACCTGCTGTGAGGAATAAACAAGTTAGTACATTTCAAACATGAAAAAGGTCATTTTAAAATCAACATGAAAAACCAAAATACCAAAAGTATAAAACCCAAAAAATGCTTACCATGGAAAGAAAACGTATCGAGCACCGCTCCCTCCTCCCACCCTGTGGTGTAACAGATGTCCCCTTCTCCAAAAATGTACTCAATGGGACCGTAATGTTTCTACTACACTCAAGTTGTCCTGCTGTGAGGAAAAAACGAGTTAGTACATTTCAAACATGAAAAAGGTCATTTTAAAATCAACATGAAAAACCTAAACTCCAAAAGTATAAAACCCAAAAAATGCTTACCATGGAAAGAAAACGTATCGTGCACCGCTCCCTCCTCCCGCCCTGTGGTGCAACAGATGTCCCCTTCTCCAAAAATGTACTCAATGGGACTGTAATGTTGCAACCACACACAAGTTGACCTGCTGTGAGGAAAAAACGAGTTAGTACATTTCAAACATGAAAAAGGTCATTTTAAAATCAACATGAAAAACCAAAATACCAAAAGTATAAAACACAAAAAATGCTTACCATGGAAAGAAAACGTATCGTGCACCGCTCCCTCCTCCCGCCCTGTGGTGCAACAGATGTCCCCTTCTCCAAAAATGTACTCAATGGGACCGTTATGTTGCAACCACACACAAGTTGACCTGCTGTGAGGAAAAAACGAGTTAGTACATTTCAAACATGAAAAAGGTCATTTTAAAATCAACATGAAAAACCAAAATTCCAAAAGTATAAAACCCAAAAAATGCTTACCATGGATGAAAACGTATCGTGCACCGCTCCCTCCTCCCGACCTGTGGTGCAACAGATGTCCCCTTCTCGAAAAACGTACTCAATGGGACCGTTATGTTGCAACAACACACAAGTTGAACTGCTGTGAGGAAAAAACGAGTTAGTACATTTCAAACATGAAAAACGTCATTTTAAAATCAACATGAGAAAGCAAAACACCAAAAGTATAAATCCCAAAAAATGCTTACCATGGAAAGAAAATGTATCGTGCACCGCTCCCTCCTCCCACCCTGTGGTGCAACAGATGTGCCTTTCTCCAAAAATGTACTCAATGGGACCGTAATGTTGCAACCACACACAAGTTGACCTTCTGTGAGGAAAAACGAGCTAGTACATTTCAAACATGAAAAAGGTCATTTTAAAATCAACATGTAAAACCAAAATACCAAAAGTATAAAACCCAAAAAATGCTTACCATGGATGAAAACGTATCGTGCACCGCTCCCTCCTCCCGACCTGTGGTGCAACAGATGTCCCCTTCTCCAAAAACGTACTCAATGGGACCGTTATGTTGCAACCACACACAAGTTGACCTGCTGTGAGGAAAAAACGAGTTAGTACATTTCAAACATGAAAAAGGTCATTTTAAAATCAACATGAAAAACCAAAATACCAAAAGTATAAAACCCAAAAAATGCTTACCATGGAAAGAAAACGTATCGTGCACCGCTCCCTCCTCCCACCCTGTGGTGCAACAGATGTCCCCTTCTCCAAAAATGTACTCAATGAGACCGTAATGTTGCAACCACACACAAGTTGACCTGCTGTGAGGAAAAAACGAGTTAGTACATTTCAAACATGAAAAAGTCATTTTAAAATCAACATGAGAAACCAAAATACCAAAAGTATAAAACCCAAAAAATGCTTACCATGGATGAAAACGTATCGTGCACCGGTCCCTCCTCCCGACCTGTGGTGCAACAGATGTCCCCTTCCCCAAAAACGTACTCAATGGGACCGTTATGTTGCAACCACACACAAGTTGACCTGCTGTGAGGAATAAACAAGTTAGTACATTTCAAACATGAAAAAGGTCATTTTAAAATCAACATGAAAAACCAAAATACCAAAAGTATAAAACCCAAAAAATGCTTACCATGGAAAGAAAACGTATCGAGCACTGCTCCCTCCTCCCACCCTGTGGTGTAACAGATGTCCCCTTCTCCAAAAATGTACTCAATGGGACTGTAATGTTGCAACCACACACAAGTTGACCTGCTGTGAGGAAAAAACGAGTTAGTACATTTCAAACATGAAAAAGGTCATTTTAAAATCAACATGAAAAACCAAAATACCAAAAGTATAAAACACAAAAAATGCTTACCATGGAAAGAAAACGTATCGTGCACCGCTCCCTCCTCCCGCCCTGTGGTGCAACAGATGTCCCCTTCTCCAAAAATGTACTCAATGGGACCGTTATGTTGCAACCACACACAAGTTGACCTGCTGTGAGGAAAAAACGAGTTAGTACATTTCAAACATGAAAAAGGTCATTTTAAAATCAACATGAAAAACCAAAATTCCAAAAGTATAAAACCCAAAAAATGCTTACCATGGATGAAAACGTATCGTGCACCGCTCCCTCCTCCCGACCTGTGGTGCAACAGATGTCCCCTTCTCGAAAAACGTACTCAATGGGACCGTTATGTTGAAACCACACACAAGTTGAACTGCTGTGAGGAAAAAACGAGTTAGTACATTTCAAACATGAAAAACGTCATTTTAAAATCAACATGAGAAAGCAAAACACCAAAAGTATAAATCCCAAAAAATGCTTACCATGGAAAGAAAATGTATCGTGCACCGCTCCCTCCTCCCACCCTGTGGTGCAACAGATGTGCCTTTCTCCAAAAATGTACTCAATGGGACCGTAATGTTGCAACCACACACAAGTTGACCTTCTGTGAGGAAAAACGAGCTAGTACATTTCAAACATGAAAAAGGTCATTTTAAAATCAACATGTAAAACCAAAATACCAAAAGTATAATACCCAAAAAATGCTTACCATGGATGAAAACGTATCGTGCACCGCTCCCTCCTCCCGACCTGTGGTGCAACAGATGTCCCCTTCTCCAAAAACGTACTCAATGGGACCGTTATGTTGCAACCACACACAAGTTGACCTGCTGTGAGGAAAAAACGAGTTAGTACATTTCAAACATGAAAAAGGTCATTTTAAAATCAACATGAAAAACCAAAATACCAAAAGTATAAAACCCAAAAAATGCTTACCATGGAAAGAAAACGTATCGTGCACCGCTCCCTCCTCCCACCCTGTGGTGCAACAGATGTCCCCTTCTCCAAAAATGTACTCAATGGGACCGTAATGTTGCAACCACACTCAAGTTGTCCTGCTGTGAGGAAAAAACGAGTTAGTACATTTCAAACATGAAAAAGGTCATTTTAAAATCAACATGAAAAACCAAAATACCAAAAGTATAAAACCCAAAAAATGCTTACCATGGAAAGAAAACGTATCGTGCACCACTCCCTCCTCCCGCCCAGTGGTGCAACAGATGTCCCCTTCTCCGAAAATGTACTCAATGGGACCGTAATGTTGCAACCACACACAAGTTGAACTGCTGTGAGGAAAAAACGAGTTAGTACATTTCAAACATGAAAAAGGTCATTTTAAAATCAACATGAAAAACCAAAATACCAAAAGTATAAAACCAAAAAAATGCTTACCATGGAAAGAAAACGTATCGTGCACCGCTCCCTCCTCCCGCCCTGTGATGCAACAGATGTCCCCTTCTCCAAAAATGTACTCAATGGGACCGTTATGTTGCAACCACACACAAGTTGACCTGCTGTGAGGAAAAAACGAGTTAGTACATTTCAAACATGAAAAAGGTCATTTTAAAATCAACATGAAAAACCAAAATACCAAAAGTATAAAACCCAAAAAATGCTTACCATGGATGAAAACGTATCGTGCACCGGTCCCTCCTCCCGTCAGGTGGTGCAACAGATGTCCCCTTCTCGAAAAACGTACTCAATGGGACCTTTATGTTGCAACCACACACAAGTTGAACTGCTGTGAGGAAAAAACGAGTTAGTACATTTCAAACATGAAAAAGGTCATTTTAAAATCAACATGAGAAAGCAAAACACCAAAAGTATAAAACCCAAAAAATGCTTACCATGGAAAGAAAATGTATCGTGCACCGCTCCCTCCTCCCGCCCTGTGGTGCAACAGATGTGCCTTTCTCCAAAAATGTACTCAATGGGACCGTAATGTTGCAACCACACACAAGTTGACCTGCTGTGAGGAAAAACGAGCTAGTACATTTCAAACATGAAAAAGATCATTTTAAAATCAACATGTAAAACCAAAATACCAAAAGTATAAAACCCAAAAAATGCTTACCATGGATGAAAACGTATCGTGCACCGCTCCCTCCTCCCGACCTGTGGTGCAACAGATGTCCCCTTCTCCAAAAACGTACTCAATGGGACCGTTATGTTGCAACCACACACAAGTTGACCTGCTGTGAGGAAAAAACGAGTTAGTACATTTCAAACATGAAAAAGGTCGTTTTAAAATCAACATGAAAAACCAAAATACCAAAAGTATAAAACCCAAAAAATGCTTACCATGGAAAGAAAACGTATCGTGCACCGCTCCCTCCTCCCACCCTGTGGTGCAACAGATGTCCCCTTCTCCAAAAATGTACTCAATGGGACCGTAATGTTGCAACCACACTCAAGTTGTCCTGCTGTGAGGAAAAAACGAGTTAGTACACTTCAAACATGAAAAAGGTCATTTTAAAATCAACATGAAAAACCAAAATACCAAAAGTATAAAACCCAAAAAATGCTTACCATGGAAAGAAAACGTATCGTGCACCGCTCCCTCCTCCCGCCCTGTGGTGCAACAGAAGTCCCCTTCTCTAAAAATGTACTCAATGGGACCGTAATGTTGCAACCACACACAAGTTGACCTGCTGTGAGGAAAAAACGAGTTAGTACATTTCAAACATGAAAAAGGTCATTTTAAAATCAACATGAAAAACCAAAATACCAAAAGCATAAAACCCAAAAAATGCTTACCATGGATGAAAACGTATCGTGCACCGCTCCCTCCTCCCGACCTGTGGTGCAACAGATGTCCCCTTCTCCAAAAACGTACTCAATGGGACCGTTATGTTGCAACCACACACAAGTTGACCTGCTGTTAGGAAAAAACGAGTTAGTACATTTCAAACATGAAAAAGGTCATTTTAAAATCAACATGAAAAACCAAAATACCAAAATTATAAAACCCAAAAAATGCTTACCATGGTAAGAAAACGTATCGTGCACCGCTCCCTCCTCCCACCCTGTGGTGCAACAGATGTCCCCTTCTCCAAAAATGTACTCAATGGGACCGTAATGTTGCAACCAAACTCAAGTTGACCTGCTGTGAGGAAAAAAAGAGTTAGTACATTTCAAACATGAAAAAGGTCATTTTAAAATCAACATGAAAAACCAAAATACCAAAAGTATAAAACCCAAAAAATGCTTAGCATGGATGAAAACGTATCGTGCACCGGTCCCTCCTCCCGACCTGTGGTGCAACAGATGTCCCCTTCTCCAAAAATGTACTCAATGAGACCGTAATGTTGCAACCACACACAAGTTGACCTGCTGTGAGGAAAAAACGAGTTAGTACATTTCAAACATGAAAAAGTCATTTTAAAATCAACATGAGAAACCAAAATACCAAAAGTATAAAACCCAAAAAATGCTTACCATGGATGAAAACGTATCGTGCACCGGTCCCTCCTCCCGACCTGTGGTGCAACAGATGTCCCCTTCTCCAAAAACGTACTCAATGGGACCGTTATGTTGCAACCACACACAAGTTGACCTGCTGTGCGGAAAAAACGAGTTAGTACATTTCAAACATGAAAAAGGTCATTTTAAAATCAACATGAAAAACCAAAATACCAAAAGTATAAAACCCAAAAAATGCTTACCATGGAAAGAAAACGTATCGAGCACCGCTCCCTCCTCCCACCCTGTGGTGTAACAGATGTCCCCTTCTCCAAAAATGTACTCAATGGGACCGTAATGTTGCTACTACACTCAAGTTGTCCTGCTGTGAGGAAAAAACGAGTTAGTACATTTCAAACATGAAAAAGGTCATTTTAAAATCAACATGAAAAACCAAAACTCCAAAAGTATAAATCCCAAAAAATGCTTACCATGGAAAGAAAACGTATCGTGCACCGCTCCCTCCTCCCGCCCTGTGGTGCAACAGATGTCCCCTTCTCCAAAAATGTACTCAATGGGACTGTAATGTTGCAACCACACACAAGTTGACCTGCTGTGAGGAAAAAACGAGTTAGTACATTTCAAACATGAAAAAGGTCATTTTAAAATCAACATGAAAAACCAAAATACCAAAAGTATAAAACCCAAAAAATGCTTACCATGGAAAGAAAACGTATCGTGCACCACTCCCTCCTCCCGCCCAGTGGTGCAACAGATGTCCCCTTCTCCGAAAATGTACTCAATGGGACCGTAATGTTGCAACCACACACAAGTTGAACTGCTGTGAGGAAAAAACGAGTTTGTACATTTCAAACATGAAAAAGGTCATTTTAAAATCAACATGAAAAACCAAAATACCAAAAGTATAAAACCAAAAAAATGCTTACCATGGAAAGAAAACGTATCGTGCACCGCTCCCTCCTCCCGCCCTGTGATGCAACAGATGTCCCCTTCTCCAAAAATGTACTCAATGGGACCGTTATGTTGCAACCACACACAAGTTGACCTGCTGTGAGGAAAAAACGAGTTAGTACATTTCAAACATGAAAAAGGTCATTTTAAAATCAACATGAAAAACCAAAATACCAAAAGTATAAATCCCAAAAAATGCTTACCATGGATGAAAACGTATCGTGCACCGCTCCCTCCTCCCGACCTGTGGTGCAACAGATGTCCCCTTCTCGAAAAACGTACTCAATGGGACCGTTATGTTGCAACCACACACAAGTTGAACTGCTGTGAGGAAAAAACGAGTTAGTACATTTCAAACATGAAAAAGGTCATTTTAAAATCAACATGAGAAAGCAAAACACCAAAAGTATAAAACCCAAAAAATGCTTACCATGGAAAGAAAATGTATCGTGCACCGCTCCCTCCTCCCGCCCTGTGGTGCAACAGATGTGCCTTTCTCCAAAAATGTACTCAATGGGACCGTAATGTTGCAACCACACACAAGTTGACCTGCTGTGAGGAAAAACGAGCTAGTACATTTCAAACATGAAAAAGATCATTTTAAAATCAACATGTAAAACCAAAATACCAAAAGTATAAAACCCAAAAAATGCTTACCATGGATGAATACGTATCGTGCACCGCTCCCTCCTCCCGACCTGTGGTGCAACAGATGTCCCCTTCTCCAAAAACGTACTCAATGGGACCGTTATGTTGCAACCACACACAAGTTGACCTGCTGTGAGGAAAAAACGAGTTAGTACATTTCAAACATGAAAAAGGTCGTTTTAAAATCAACATGAAAAACCAAAATACCAAAAGTATAAAACCCAAAAAATGCTTACCATGGAAAGAAAATGTATCGTGCACCGCTCCCTCCTCCCACCCTGTGGTGCAACAGATGTCCCCTTCTCCAAAAATGTACTCAATGGGACCGTAATGTTGCAACCACACTCAAGTTGTCCTGCTGTGAGGAAAAAACGAGTTAGTACACTTCAAACATGAAAAAGGTCATTTTAAAATCAACATGAAAAACCAAAATACCAAAAGTATAAAACCCAAAAAATGCTTACCATGGAAAGAAAACGTATCGTGCACCGCTCCCTCCTCCCGCCCTGTGGTGCAACAGAAGTCCCCTTCTCTAAAAATGTACTCAATGGGACCGTAATGTTGCAACCACACACAAGTTGACCTGCTGTGAGGAAAAAACGAGTTAGTACATTTCAAACATGAAAAAGGTCATTTTAAAATCAACATGAAAAACCAAAATACCGAAAGCATAAAACCCAAAAAATGCTTACCATGGATGAAAACGTATCGTGCACCGCTCCCTCCTCCCGACCTGTGGTGCAACAGATGTCCCCTTCTCCAAAAACGTACTCAATGGGACCGTTATGTTGCAACCACACACAAGTTGACCTGCTGTGAGGAAAAAACGAGTTAGTACATTTCAAACATGAAAAAGGTCATTTTAAAATCAACATGAAAAACCAAAATACCAAAATTATAAAACCCAAAAAATGCTTACCATGGAAAGAAAACGTATCGTGCACCGCTCCCTCCTCCCACCCTGTGGTGCAACAGATGTCCCCTTCTCCAAAAATGTACTCAATGGGACCGTAATGTTGCAACCACACTCAAGTTGACCTGCTGTGAGGAAAAAAAGAGTTAGTACATTTCAAACATGAAAAAGGTCATTTTAAAATCAACATGAAAAACCAAAATACCAAAAGTATAAAACCCAAAAAATGCTTAGCATGGATGAAAACGTATCGTGCACCGGTCCCTCCTCCCGACCTGTGGTGCAACAGATGCCTCCTTCTCCAAAAACGTACTCAATGGGACCGTTATGTTGCAACCACACACAAGTTGACCTGCTGTGAGGAAAAAACGAGTTAGTACATTTCAAACATGAAAAAGGTCATTTTAAAATGAACATGAAAAACCAAAATACCAAAAGTATAAAACCCAAAAAATGCTTACCATGGAAAGAAAACGTATCGTGCACCGCTCCCTCCTCCCACCCTGTGGTGCAACAGATGTCCCCTTCTCCAAAAATGTACTCAATGGGACCGTAATGTTGCAACCACACTCAAATTGTCCTGCTGTTAGGAAAAAACGAGTTAGTACATTTCAAACATGAAAAAGGTCATTTTAAAATGAACATGAAAAACCAAAATACCAAAAGTATAAAACCAAAAAAATGCTTACCATGGAAAGAAAACGTATCGTGAACCGCTCCCTCCTCCCGCCCTGTGGTGCAACAGAAGTCCCCTTCTCCAAAAATGTACTCAATGGGACCGTAATGTTGCAACCACACACAAGTTGACCTGCTGTGAGGAAAAAACGAGTTAGTACATTTCAAACATGAAAAAGGTCATTTTAAAATCAACATGATAAACCAAACTACCAAAATTATAAAACCCAAAAAATGCTTACCATGGATGAAAACGTATCGTGCACTGCTCCCTCCTCCCGACCTGTGGTGCAACAGATGTCCCCTACTCCAAAAACGTACTCAATGGGACCGTTATGTTGCAACCACACGCAAGTTGACCTGCTGTGAGGAAAAAACGAGTTAGTACATTTCAAACATGAAAAAGGTCATTTTAAAATCAACATGAAAAACCAAAATACCAAAAGTATAAAACACAAAAAATGCTTACCATGGACAGAAAACGTATCGTGCACCGCTCCCTCCTCCCACCCTGTGGTGCAACAGATGTCCCCTTCTCCAAAAATGTACTCAATGGGACCGTAATGTTGCAACCACACTCAAGTTGTCCTGCTGTGAGGAAAAAACGAGTTAGTACATTTCAAACATGAAAAAGGTCATTTTAAAATCAACATGAAAAACCAAAATACCAAAAGTATAAAACCCAAAAAATGCTTACCATGGATGAAAACGTATCGTGCACCGCTCCCTCCTCCCGACCTGTGGTGCAACAGATGTCTCCTTCTCCAAAAACGTACTCAATGGGACCGTTACGTTGCAAACACACACAAGTTGAACTGCTGTGAGGAAAAAACGAGTTAGTACATTTCAAACATGAAAAAGGTCATTTTAAAATCAACATGAAAAACCAAAATACCAAAAGTATAAAACCCAAAAAATGCTTACCATGGAAAGAAAACGTATCGTGCACCGCTCCCTCCTCCCACCCTGTGGTGCAACAGATGTCCCCATCTCCGAAAATGTACTCAATGGGACCGTAATAAGGCAACCACACTCAAATTGTCCTGCTGTTAGGAAAAAACGAGTTAGTACATTTCAAACATGAAAAAGGTCATTTTAAAATCAACATGAAAAACCAAAATACCAAAAGTATAAAACCCAAAAAATGCTTACCATGGAAAGAAAACGTATCGTGCACCGCTCCCTCCCCCCGCCCTGTGGTGCAACAGAAGTCCCCTTCTCCAAAAATGTACTCAATGGTACCGTAATGTTGCAACCACACACAAGTTGACCTGCTGTGAGGAAAAAACGAGTTAGTACATTTCAAACATGAAAAAGGTCATTTTAAAATCAACATGAAAAACCAAAATACCAAAAGCATAAAACCCAAAAAATGCTTACCATGGAAAGAAAACGTATCGTTCACCGCTCCCTCCTCCCGACCTGTGGTGCAACAGATGTCCCCTTCTCCAAAAATGTACTCAATGAGACCGTAATGTTGCAACCACACACAAGTTGACCTGCTGTGAGGAAAAAACGAGTTAGTACATTTCAAACATGAAAAAGTCATTTTAAAATCAACATGAGAAACCGAAATACCAAAAGTATAAAACCCAAAAAATGCTTACCATGTATGAAAACGTATCGTGCACCGGTCCCTCCTCCCGACCTGTGGTGCAACAGATGTCCCCTTCTCCAAAAACGTACTCAATGGGACCGTTATGTTGCAACCACACACAAGTTGACCTGCTGTGCGGAAAAACGAGTTAGTACATTTCAAACATGAAAAAGGTCATTTTAAAATCAACATGAAAAACCAAAATACCAAAAGTATAAAACCCAAAAAATGCTTACCATGGAAAGAAAACGTATCGAGCACCGCTCCCTCCTCCCACCCTGTGGTGTAACAGATGTCCCCTTCTCCAAAAATGTACTCAATGGGACCGTAATGTTGCTACTACACTCAAGTTGTCCTGCTGTGAGGAAAAAACGAGTTAGTACATTTCAAACATGAAAAAGGTCATTTTAAAATCAACATGAAAAACCAAAACTCCAAAAGTATAAATCCCAAAAAATGCTTACCATGGAAAGAAAACGTATCGTGCACCGCTCCCTCCTCCCGCCCTGTGGTGCAACAGATGTCCCCTTCTCCAAAAATGTACTCAATGGGACTGTAATGTTGCAACCACACACAAGTTGACCTGCTGTGAGGAAAAAACGAGTTAGTACATTTCAAACATGAAAAAGGTCATTTTAAAATCAACATGAAAAACCAAAATACCAAAAGTATAAAACCCAAAAAATGCTTACCATGGAAAGAAAACGTATCGTGCACCACTCCCTCCTCCCGCCCAGTGGTGCAACAGATGTCCCCTTCTCCGAAAATGTACTCAATGGGACCGTAATGTTGCAACCACACACAAGTTGAACTGCTGTGAGGAAAAAACGAGTTAGTACATTTCAAACATGAAAAAGGTCATTTTAAAATCAACATGAAAAACCAAAATACCAAAAGTATAAAACCCAAAAAATGCTTACCATGGAAAGAAAACGTATCGTGCACCGCTCCCTCCTCCCGCCCTGTGGTGCAACAGATGTCCCCTTCTCCAAAAATGTACTCAATGGGACCGTTATGTTGCAACCACACACAAGTTGACCTGCTGTGAGGAAAAAACGAGTTAGTACATTTCAAACATGAAAAAGGTCATTTTAAAATCAACATGAAAAACCAAAATACCAAAAGTATAAAACCCAAAAAATGCTTACCATGGATGAAAACGTATCGTGCACCGCTCCCTCCTCCCGACCTGTGGTGCAACAGATGTCCCCTTCTCGAAAAACGTACTCAATGGGACCGTTATGTTGCAACCACACACAAGTTGAACTGCTGTGAGGAAAAAACGAGTTATTACATTTCAAACATGAAAAAGGTCATTTTAAAATCAACATGAGAAAGCAAATCACCAAAAGTATAAAACCCAAAAAATGCTTACCATGGAAAGAAAATGTATCGTGCACCGCTCCCTCCTCCCGCCCTGTGGTGCAACAGATGTGCCTTTCTCCAAAAATGTACTCAATGGGACCGTAATGTTGCAACCACACACAAGTTGACCTGCTGTGAGGAAAAACGAGCTAGTACATTTCAAACATGAAAAAGGTCATTTTAAAATCAACATGTAAAACCAAAATACCAAAAGTATAAAACCCAAAAAATGCTTACCATGGATGAAAACGTATCGTGCACCGCTCCCTCCTCCCGACCTGTGGTGCAACAGATGTCCCCTTCTCCAAAAACGTACTCAATGGGACCGTTATGTTGCAACCACACACAAGTTGACCTGCTGTGAGGAAAAAACGAGTTAGTACATTTCAAACATGAAAAAGGTCATTTTAAAATCAACATGAAAAACCAAAATACCAAAAGTATAAAACCCAAAAAATGCTTACCATGGAAAGAAAACGTATCGTGCACCGCTCCCTCCTCCCACCCTGTGGTGCAACAGATGTCCCCTTCTCCAAAAATGTACTCAATGGGACCGTAATGTTGCAACCACACTCAAGTTGTCCTGCTGTGAGGAAAAAACGAGTTAGTACACTTCAAACATGAAAAAGGTCATTTTAAAATCAACATGAAAAATTAAAATACCAAAAGTATAAAACCCAAAAAATGCTTACCATGGAAAGAAAACGTATCGTGCACCGCTCCCTCCTCCCGCCCTGTGGTGCAACAGAAGTCCCCTTCTCCAAAAATGTACTCAATGGGACCGTAATGTTGCAACCACACACAAGTTGACCTGCTGTGAGGAAAAAACGAGTTAGTACATTTCAAACATGAAAAAGGTCATTTTAAAATCAACATGATAAACCAAACTACCAAAAGCATAAAACCCAAAAAATGCTTACCATGGATGAAAACGTATCGTGCACTGCTCCCTCCTCCCGACCTGTGGTGCAACAGATGTCCCCTTCTCCTAAAACGTACTCAATGGGACTGTTATGTTGCAACCACACACAAGTTGACCTGCTAAGAGGAAAAAACGAGTTAGTGCATTTCAAACATGAATAAGGTCATTTTAAAATCAACATGAAAAACCAAAATACCAAAAGTATGAAACCCAAAAAATGCTTACCATGGAAAGAAAACGTATCGTGCACCGCTCCCTCCTCCCGCCCTGTGGTGCAACAGATGTCCCCCTCTTCAAAAATGTACTCAATGGGACCGAAATGTTGCAACCACACACAAGTTTACCTGCTGTGAGGAAAAAACGAGTTAGTACATTTCAAACATGAAAAAGGTCATTTTAAAATCAACATGAAAAACCAAAATACCAAAAGTATAAAACCCAAAAGACGCTTACCATGGAAAGAAAACGTATCGTGCACCGCTCCCTCCTCCCGCCCTGTGGTGCAACAGATGTCCCCTTCTCCAAAAATGTACTCAATGGGATCGTAATGTTGCAACCACACTCAAGTTGTCCTGCTGTGAGGAAAAAACGAGTTAGTACATTTCAAACATGAAAAAGGTCATTTTAAAATCAACATGAAAAACCAAAATACCAAAAGTATAAAACCCAAAAATTGCTTACCATGAATGAAAACGTATCGTGCACCGCTCCCTCCTCCCGACCTGTGGTGCAACAGATGTCCCCTACTCCAAAAATGTACTCAATGGGACCGTCATGTTGCAACCACACTCAAATTGTCCTGCTGTTAGGAAAAAACGAGTTAGTACATTTCAAACATGAAAAAGGCCATTTTAAAATCAACATGAAAAACCAAAATACCAAAAGTATAAAACCCAAAAAATGCTTACCATGGACAGAAAACGTATCGTGCACCGCTCCCTCCTCCCACCCTGTGGTGCAACAGATGTCCCCTTCTCCAAAAATGTACTCAATGGGACCGTAATGTTGCAACCACACACAAGTTGTCCTGCTGTGAGGAAAAAACGAGTTAGTACATTTCAAACATGAAAAAGGTCATTTTAAAATCAACATGAAAAACCAAAATACCAAAAGTATAAAACCCAAAAAATGCTTACCATGGATGAAAACGTATCGTGCACTGGTCCCTCCTCCCGACCTGTGGTGCAACAGATGTCTCCTTCTCCAAAAACGTACTCAGTGGGACCGTTACGTTGCAAACACACACAAGTTGACCTGCTGTGAGGAAAAAAACGAGTTAGTACATTTCAAACATGAAAAAGGTTATTTTAAAATCAACATGAAAAACCAAAATACCAAAAGCATAAAACCCAAAAAATGCTTACCATGGATGAAAACGTATCGTGCACCGCTCCCTCCCCCCGCCCTGTGGTGCAACAGAAGTCCCCTTCTCCAAAAATGTACTCAATGGTACCGTAATGTTGCAACCACACACAAGTTGACCTGCTGTGAGGAAAAAACGAGTTAGTACATTTCAAACATGAAAAAGGTTATTTTAAAATCAACATGAAAAACCAAAATACCAAAAGCATAAAACCCAAAAAATGCTTACCATGGATGAAAACGTATCGTGCACTGCTCCCTCCTCCCGAACTGTGGTGCAACAGATGTCCCCTTCTCCTAAAACGTACTCAATGGGACTGTTATGTTGCAACCACACACAAGTTGACCTGCTGTGAGGAAAAAACGAGTTAGTACATTTCAAACATGAAAAAGGTAATTTTAAAATCAACATGAAAAACCAAAATGCCAAAAGTATAAAACCCAAAAAATGCTTACCATGGAAAGAAAACGTATCGTGCACCTCTCCCTCCTCCCGCCCTGTGGTGCAACAGATGTCCCCTTCTCCAAAAATGTACTCAATGGGACCGTAATGTTGCTACTACACTCAAGTTGTCCTGCTGTGAGGAAAAAACGATTTAGTACATTTCAAACATGAAAAAGGTCATTTTAAAATCAACATGAAAAACCAAAACTCCAAAAGTATAAATCCCAAAAAATGCTTACCATGGAAAGAAAACGTATCGTGCACCGCTCCCTCCTCCCGCCCTGTGGTGCAACAGATGTCCCCTTCTCCAAAAATGTACTCAATGGGACTGTAATGTTGCAACCACACACAAGTTGACCTGCTGTGAGGAAAAAACGAGTTAGTACATTTCAAACATGAAAAAGGTCATTTTAAAATCAACATGAAAAACCAAAATACCAAAAGTATAAAACCCAAAAAATGCTTACCATGGAAAGAAAACGTATCGTGCACCACTCCCTCCTCCCGCCCAGTGGTGCAACAGATGTCCCCTTCTCCGAAAATGTACTCAATGGGACCGTAATGTTGCAACCACACACAAGTTGAACTGCTGTGAGGAAAAAACGAGTTAGTACATTTCAAACATGAAAAAGGTCATTTTAAAATCAACATGAAAAACCAAAATACCAAAAGTATAAAACCCAAAAAATGCTTACCATGGAAAGAAAACGTATCGTGCACCGCTCCCTCCTCCCGCCCTGTGGTGCAACAGATGTCCCCTTCTCCAAAAATGTACTCAATGGGACCGTTATGTTGCAACCACACACAAGTTGACCTGCTGTGAGGAAAAAACGAGTTAGTACATTTCAAACATGAAAAAGGTCATTTTAAAATCAACATGAAAAACCAAAATACCAAAAGTATAAAACCCAAAAAATGCTTACCATGGATGAAAACGTATCGTGCACCGCTCCCTCCTCCCGACCTGTGGTGCAACAGATGTCCCCTTCTCGAAAAACGTACTCAATGGGACCGTTATGTTGCAACCACACACAAGTTGAACTGCTGTGAGGAAAAAACGAGTTAGTACATTTCAAACATGAAAAAGGTCATTTTAAAATCAACATGAGAAAGCAAAACACCAAAAGTATAAAACCCAAAAAATGCTTACCATGGAAAGAAAATGTATCGTGCACCGCTCCCTCCTCCCGCCCTGTGGTGCAACAAATGTGCCTTTCTCCAAAAATGTACTCAATGGGACCGTAATGTTGCAACCACACACAAGTTGACCTGCTGTGAGGAAAAACGAGCTAGTACATTTCAAACATGAAAAAGGTCATTTTAAAATCAACATGTAAAACCAAAATACCAAAAGTATAAAACCCAAAAAATGCTTACCATGGATGAAAACGTATCGTGCACCGCTCCCTCCTCCCGACCTGTGGTGCAACAGATGTCCCCTTCTCCAAAAACGTACTCAATGGGACCGTTATGTTGCAACCACACACAAGTTGACCTGCTGTGAGGAAAAAACGAGTTAGTACATTTCAAACATGAAAAAGGTCATTTTAAAATCAACATGAAAAACCAAAATACCAAAAGTATAAAACCCAAAAAATGCTTACCATGGAAAGAAAACGTATCGTGCACCGCTCCCTCCTCCAACCCTGTGGTGCAACAGATGTCCCCTTCTCCAAAAATGTACTCAATGGGACCGTAATGTTGCAACCACACTCAAGTTGTCCTGCTGTGAGGAAAAAACGAGTTAGTACACTTCAAACATGAAAAAGGTCATTTTAAAATCAACATGAAAAACCAAAATACCAAAAGTATAAAACCCAAAAAATGCTTACCATGGAAAGAAAACGTATCGTGCACCGCTCCCTCCTCCCGCCCTGTGGTGCAACAGAAGTCCCCTTCTCCAATAATGTACTCAATGGGACCGTAATGTTGCAACCACACACAAGTTGACCTGCTGTGAGGAAAAAACGAGTTAGTACATTTCAAACATGAAAAAGGTCATTTTAAAATCAACATGATAAACCAAACTACCAAAAGCATAAAACCCAAAAAATGCTTACCATGGATGAAAACGTATCGTGCACTGCTCCCTCCTCCCGACCTGTGGTGCAACAGATGTCCCCTTCTCCTAAAACGTACTCAATGGGACTGTTATGTTGAAACCACACACAAGTTGACCTGCTAAGAGGAAAAAACGAGTTAGTACATTTCAAACATGAAAAAGGTCATTTTAAAATCAACATGAAAAACCAAAATACCAAAAGTATGAAACCCAAAAAATGCTTACCATGGAAAGAAAACGTATCGTGCACCGCTCCCTCCTCCCGCCCTGTGGTGCAACAGATGTCCCCTTCTCCAAAAATGTACTCAATGGGACCGTAATGTTGCAACCACACACAAGTTTACCTGCTGTGAGGAAAAAACGAGTTAATACATTTCAAACATGAAAAAGGTCATTTTAAAATCAACATGAAAAACCAAAATACCAAAAGTATAAAACCCAAAAGACGCTTACCATGGAAAGAAAAAGTATCGTGCACCGCTCCCTCCTCCCGCCCTGTGGTGCAACAGATGTCCCCTTCTCCAAAAATGTACTCAATGGGATCGTAATGTTGCAACCACACTCAAGTTGTCCTGCTGTGAGGAAAAAACGAGTTAGTACATTTCAAACATGAAAAAGGTCATTTTAAATTAACATGAAAAACCAAAATACCAAAAGTATAAAACCCAAAAATTGCTTACCATGAATGAAAACGTATCGTGCACCGCTCCCTCCTCCCGACCTGTGGTGCAACAGATGTCCCCTACTCCAAAAATGTACTCAATGGGACCGTTATGTTGCAACCACACGCAAGTTGACCTGCTGTGAGGAAAAAACGAGTTAGTACATTTCAAACATGAAAAAGGTCATTTTAAAATCAACATGAAAAACCAGAATACCAAAAGTATAAAACCCAAAAAATGCTTACCATGGACAGAAAACGTATCGTGCACCGCTCCCTCCTCCCACCCTGTGGTGCAACAGATGTCCCCTTCTCCAAAAATGTACTCAATGGGACCGTAATGTTGCAACCACACTCAAGTTGTCCTGCTGTGAGGAAAAAACGAGTTAGTACATTTCAAACATGAAAAAGGTCATTTTAAAATCAACATGAAAAACCAAAATACCAAAAGTATAAAACCCAAAAAATGCTTACCATGGATGAAAACGTATCGTGCACTGGTCCCTCCTCCCGACCTGTGGTGCAACAGATGTCTCCTTCTCCAAAAACGTACTCAATGGGACCGTTACGTTGCAAACACACACAAGTTGACCTGCTGTGAGGAAAAAAACGAGTTAGTACATTTCAAACATGAAAAAGGTCATTTTAAAATGAACATGAGAAACCTAAATACCAAAAGTATAAAACCCAAAAAATGCTTACCATGGAAAGAAAACGTATCGTGCACCGCTCCCTCCTCCCACCCTGTGGTGCAACAGATGTCCCCTTCTCCGAAAATGTACTCAATGGGACCGTAATAATGCAACCACACTCAAATTGTCCTGCTGTTAGGAAAAAACGAGTTAGTACATTTCAAACATGAAAAAGGTCATTTTAAAATCAACATGAAAAACCAAAATACCAAAAGTATAAAACCCAAAAAATGCTTACCATGGAAAGAAAACGTATCGTGCACCGCTCCCTCCCCCCGCCCTGTGGTGCAACAGAAGTCCCCTTCTCCAAAAATGTACTCAATGGTACCGTAATGTTGCAACCACACACAAGTTGACCTGCTGTGAGGAAAAAACGAGTTAGTACATTTCAAACATGAAAAAGGTTATTTTAAAATCAACATGAAAAACCAAAATACCAAAAGCATAAAACCCAAAAAATGCTTACCATGGATGAAAACGTATCGTGCACTGCTCCCTCCTCCCGAACTGTGGTGCAACAGATGTCCCCTTCTCCTAAAACGTACTCAATGGGACTGTTATGTTGCAACCACACACAAGTTGACCTGCTGTGAGGAAAAAACGAGTTAGTACATTTCAAACATGAAAAAGGTAATTTTAAAATCAACATGAAAAACCAAAATGCCAAAAGTATAAAACCCAAAAAATGCTTACCATGGAAAGAAAACGTATCGTGCACCTCTCCCTCCTCCCGCCCTGTGGTGCAACAGATGTCCCCTTCTCCAAAAATGTACTCAATGGGACCGTAATGTTGCAACCACACACAAGTTGACCTGCTGTGAGGAAAAAACGAGTTAGTACATTTCAAACATGAAAAAGGTCATTTTAAAATCAACATGAAAAACCAAAATACCAAAAGTATAAAACGCAAAAGACGCTTACCATGGAAAGAAAACGTATCGTGCACCGCTCCCTCCTCCCGCCCTGTGGTGCAACAGATGTCCCCTTCTCCAAAAATGTACTCAATGGGATCGTAATGTTGCAACCACACTCAAGTTGTCCTGCTGTGAGGAAAAAACGAGTTAGTACATTTCAAACATGAAAAATGTCATTTTAAAATCAACATGAAAAACCAAAATACCAAAAGTATAACACCCAAAAAATGCTTACCATGGAAAGAAAACGTATCGTGCACCGCTCCCTCCTCCCGCCCTGTGGTGCAACAGATGTCCCCTTCTCCGAAAATGTACTCAATGGGACCGTAATGTTGCAACCACACACAAGTTGACCTGCTGTGAGGAAAAAACGAGTTAGTACATTTCAAACATGAAAAAGGTCATTTTAAAATCAACATGAAAAACCAAAATACCAAAAGTATAAAACCCAAAGAATGCTTACCATGGATGAAAACGTATCGTGCACTGCTCCCTCCTCCCGACCTGGGTGCAACAGATGTCCCCTTCTGAAAAAACGTACTCAATGGGACCCCTATGTTGCAACCACACACAAGTTGACCTGCTGTGAGGAAAAAACGAGTTAGTACATTTCAAACATGAAAAAGGTCATTTTAAAATCAACATGAAAAACCAAAATACCAAAAGTATAAAACCCAATAAATGCTTACCATGGAAATACAACGTATCGTGCACCGCTCCCTCCTCCCGCCCTGTGGTGCAACAGATGTCCCCTTCTCCAAAAATGTACTCAATGGGACCGTAATGTTGCAACCACACACAAGTTGACCTGCTGTGAGGAAAAAACGAGTTAGTACATTTCAAACATGAAAAAGGTCATTTTAAAATCAACATGAAAAACCAAAATACCAAAAGTATAAAACCCAAAAAATGCTTACCATGGATGAAAACGTATCGTGCACCGCTCCCTCCACCCGACCTGTGGTGCAACAGATGTCCCCTTCTCCAAAAACGTACTCAATGGGACCGTTATGTTGCAACCACACACAAGTTGACCTGCTGTGAGGAAAAAACGAGTTAGTACATTTCAAACATGAAAAAGGTCATTTTAAAATCAACATGAAAAACCAAAATACCAAAAGTATAAAACCCAAAAAATGCTTACCATGGAAAGAAAACGTATCGTGCACCGCTCCCTCCTCCCACACTGTGGTGCAACAGATGTCCCCTTCTCCAAAAATGTACTCAATGAGACCGTAATATTGCAACCACACTCAAGTTGTCCTGCTGTGAGGAAAAAAACAGTTAGTACATTTCAAACATGAAAAAGGTCATTTTAAAATCAACATGAAAAACCAAAATACCAAAAGTATAAAACCCAAAAAATGCTTACCATGGAAAGAAAACGTATCGTCCACCACTCTCTCCTCCCGTCCTGTGGTGCAACAGAAGTCCCCTTCTCCAAAAATGTACTCAATGGGACCGTAATGTTGCAACCACACACAAGTTGACCTGCTGTGAGGAAAAAACGAGTTAGTGCATTTCAAACATGAAAAAGGTCATTTTAAAATCAACATGAAAAACCAAAATACCAAAAGTATAAAACCCAAAAAATGCTTACCATGGATGAAAACGTATCGTGCACCGCTCCCTCCTCCCGACCTGTGGTGCAACAGATGTCCCCCTCTCCTAAAACGTACTCAATGGGACAGTTATGTTGCAACCACACACAAGTTGACCTACTGTGAGGAAAAAACGAGTTAGTACATTTCAAACATGAAAAAGGTCATTTTAAAATCAACATGAAAAACCAAAATACCAAAAGTATAAAACCCAAAAAATGCTTACCATGGAAAGAAAACATATCATGCACCGCTCCCTCCTCCCGCTCTGTGGTGCAACAGATGTCCCTTTCTCCAAAAATGTACTGAATGGGACCGTAATGTTGCAACCACGCACAAGTTCACCAGCTGTGACGAAAAAACGAGTAAGTACATTTCAAACACGAAAAAGGTCATTTTAAAATCAACATGAAAAATCGAAATTCCAAACGTATAAAACACAAAATAATTCTTACCACGGAAAGAAAACGTATCATGCAGTGCTCCCTCCTCCCGCCCTGTGGTGCAACAGATGTCCCTTTCTCCAAAAATGTACTCAATGGGACCGTAACGTTGCAACCACACACAAGTTGACCTGCTGTGAGGAAAAAACGAGTTAGTACATTTCAAACATGAAAAAGGTCATTTTAAAATCAACATTTAAATCCAAAATTCCAAAAGTGTAAAACACAAGAAAATTCTTACCATGGAAAGAAAACGTACAGTGCACCGCTCCCTCCTCCCGCCCTGTGGTGCAACAGATGTCGCTTTCTCCAAAAATGTACTCAATGGGACTGTAATGTTGCAACCACACACAAGTTGAGCTGCTGTGGCGAAAAAACGAGTTAGTACATTTCAAACATGAAAAAGGTCATATTAAAATCAACATGAAAAACCAATATACCAAAAGTAAAATACCCAAAAAATGCTTACCATGGAAAGAAAACGTATCGTGCACCGCTCCCTCCTCCCGCCCTATGGTGCAACAGATGTCCCTTTCTCCAAAAATGTACTCAAAGGGACCGTAATGTTGCAACCACACACAACTTGACCTGCTGTGAGGAAAAAACGAGTTACTACGTTTCAAACATGAAAAAGCTATTTTAAAATCAACATTAAAAACCAAAATTCCAAAAGAATAAAACACAAAAAAATGCTTACCATGGAAAAAAAACGTACCGTGCACCGCTCCCTCCTCCCACCCTGTAGTGCAACAGATGTCCCTTTCTCCAAAAATGTACTCAATGGGACCATAATGTTGCAACCACACACAAGTTGACCCACTGTGAGGAAAAAATGAGTTAGTACATTTCAAACATGAAAAAGGTCATTTTAAAATCAACATGAAAAACCAATATACCAAAAGTATAATACCCAAAAAATGCTTACCATGGAAAGAAAAGGTATCGTGCACCGTTCCCTCCTCCCGCCCTGTGGTGCAACAGATGTCCCTTTCTCAGAAAATGTTCTCAATGGGACCGTAATATTGCAACCACACCCAAGTTGACCCGCTGTGAGGAAAAAAGGATTGGTACATTTCAAACATGGAAAAGGTCATTTTAAAATCAACATGAAAAACCAAAATTCCAAAAGTATAAAACACAGAAAAATGCTTACCCTGGAAAGAAAACGTATCGTGCACCGCTCCCTCCTCCCGTACTGTGGTGCAACAGATGTCCCTTTCTCCAAAAATGTACTCAAAGTGACCGTAATGTTGCAACCACACACACGTTTACCTGCTGTGAGGAAAAAACGAGTTACTACGTTTCAAACATGAAAAAGTTATTTTAAAATCAACATTAAAAACCAAAATTCCAAAAGAATAAAACACAAAAAAATGCTTACCATGGAAAAAAAACGTACCGTGCACCGCTCCCTCCTCCCACCCTGTAGTGCAACAGATGTCCCTTTCTCCAAAAATGTACTCAATGGGACCATAATGTTGCAACCACACACAAGTTGACCCACTGTGACGAAAAAATGAGTTAGTACATTTCAAACATGAAAAAGGTCATTTTAAAATCAACATGAAAAACCAAAATACCAAAAGTACAAAACCCAAAAAATGCTTACCATGGAAAGAAAACATATCGTGCACCGCTCCCTCCTCCCGCCCTGTGGTGCAACAGATGTCCCTTTCTCCAAAAATGTACTCAATGGGACCGTAATGTTGCAACGACACACAAGTTGACCTGCTGTCAGGAAAAAACGAGTTAGTACATTTCAAACAGGAAAAAGGTCATTTTAAAATCAACATGAAAAACCAAAATTCCAAAAGTGTAAAACACAAGAAAATTCTTACCATGGAAAGAAAACGTACAGTGCACCGCTCCCTCCTCCCGCCCTGTGGTGCAACAGATGTCCCTTTCTCCAAAAATGTACTCAATGGGACCGTAATGTTATAACGACACACAAGTTGACCTGCTGTGAGGAAAAAACGACTTAGCACATTTCAAACACGAAAAAGGTCATTTTAAAATCAACATGAAAAATCGAAATTCCAAACGTATAAAACACAAAATAATTCTTACCACGGAAGGAAAACGTATCGTGCAGTGCTCCCTCCTCCTGCCCTGTGGTGCAACAGATGTCCCTTTCTCCAAAAATGTACTCAATGGGACCGTAATGTTGCAACCACACACAAGTTGACCTGCTGTGAGGAAAAAACGAGTTAGTACATTTCAAACATGAAAAATGTCATTTTAAAATCAACATGAAAAACCAAAATTCCAAACGTATATAACAAAAAAAGTCTTACCATGGAAAGAAAACGTATCGTGCACTGCTCTCTCCTCCCGCCCTGTGGTGCAACAGATGTCCCTTTCTCCAAAAATGTACTCAATGGGACCATAATATTGCAACCACACACAAGTTGACCTGCTGAGGCGAAAAAACGAGTCAGTACATTTCAAACATGAAAAAGGTCATTTTAAAATCAACATGAAAAACCAAAATACCAAAAGTATAAAACCCAAAAAATGCTTACCATGGAGAGAAAACGTATCGCGCACCGCTCCTTCCTCCCGCCCTGTGGTGCAACAGATGTCCCTTTCACCAAAAATGTTCTCAATGGGACCGTAATGTTGCAACCACACACAAGTTGACCTGCTGTGAGGAAAAAACGAGTTAGTACATTTCAAACATGAAAAATGTCATTTTAAAATCAACATGAAAAACCAAAATACCAAAATAATAAAACCCAAAAAATGCTTACCATGGAAAGGAAACGTATCATGCACCGCTCCCTCCTCCCGCCCTGTAGTGCAACAGATGTCCCCTTCTCCAAAAATGTACTCAATGGGACCGTAATGTTGCAACCACACTCAAATTGTCCTGCTGTGAGGAAAAACGAGTTAGTACATTTCAAACATGAAAAAGGTCATTTTAAAATCAACATGAAAAACCAAAATACCAATAGTACAAAACCCAAAAAATGCCTACCATGGAAAGAAAACATATCGTGCACCGCTCCCTCCTCCCGCCCTGTGGTGCAACAGATGTCCCCTTCTCCTAAAATGTACTCAATGGGACCGTAATGTTGCAACCACACTCAAGTTGACCTGCTGTGAGGAAAAAACGAGTTAGTACATTTCAAACATGAAAAAGGTCATTTTAAAATCAACATGAAAAACCAAAATACCAAAAGTATAAAACCCAAAAAATGCTTACCAGGGAAAGAAAACGTATCGTGCAGCGGTCCCTCCTCCCGCCCTGTGGTGCAACAGATGTCCCCTTCTCCAAAAATGTACTCAATGGGACCGTAATGTTGCAACCACACTCAAGTTGACCTGCTGTGAGGAAAAAACGAGTTAGGACATTTCAAACATGAAAAAGGTCATTTTAAAATCAACATGAAAAACCAAAATACCAAAAGTATAAAACCCAAAAAATGCTTACCAGGGAAAGAAAACGTATCGTGCAGCGGTCCCTCCTCCCGCCCTGTGGTGCAACAGATGTCCCCTTCTCCAAAAATGTACTCAATGGGACCGTAATGTTGCAACCACACACAAGTTGACCTGCTGTGAGGAAAAAACGGTTTAGTACATTTAAAACATGAAAAAGGTCATTTTAAAATCAACATGAAAAACCAAAATTCCAAACGTATATAACAAAAAAAGTCTTACCATGGAAAGAAAACGTATCGTGCACTGCTCTCTCCTCCCGCCCTGTGGTGCAACAGATGTCCCTTTCTCCAAAAATGTACTCAATGGGACCGTAATATTGCAACCACACACAAGTTGACCTGCTGAGGCGAAAAAACGAGTCAGTGCATTTCAAACATGAAAAAGGTCATTTTAAAATCAACATGAAAAACCAAAATACCAAAAGTATAAAACCCAAAAAATGCTTACCATGGAGAGAAAACGTATCGCGCACCGCTCCTTCCTCCCGCCCTGTGGTGCAACAGATGTCCCTTTCACCAAAAATGTTCTCAATGGGACCGTAATGTTGCAACCACACACAAGTTGACCTGCTGTGAGGAAAAAACGAGTTAGTACATTTCAAACATGAAAAATGTCATTTTAAAATCAACATGAAAAACCAAAATACCAAAATAATAAAACCCAAAAAATGCTTACCATGGAAAGGAAACGTATCATGCACCGCTCCCTCCTCCCGCCCTGTGGTGCAACAGATGTCCCCTTCTCCAAAAATGTACTCAATGGGACCGTAATGTTGCAACCACACTCAAATTGTCCTGCTGTGAGGAAAAACGAGTTAGTACATTTGAAACATGAAAAAGGTCATTTTAAAATCAACATGAAAAACCAAAATACCAATAGTACAAAACCCAAAAAATGCCTACCATGGAAAGAAAACATATCGTGCACCGCTCCCTCCTCCCGCCCTGTGGTGCAACAGATGTCCCCTTCTCCAAAAATGTACTCAATGGGACCGTAATGTTGCAACCACACACAAGTTGACCTGCTGTGAGGAAAAAACGAGTTAGTACATTTTTCTAACATGAAAAATGTCATTTTAAAATCAACATGAAAAACCAAAATACCAAAATAATAAAACCCAAAAAATGCTTACCATGGAAAGGAAACGTATCATGCACCGCTCCCTCCTCCCGCCCTGTGGTGCAACAGATGTCCCCTTCTCCAAAAATGTACTCAATGGGACCGTAATGTTGCAACCACACTCAAATTGTCCTGCTGTGAGGAAAAACGAGTTAGTACATTTGAAACATGAAAAAGGTCATTTTAAAATCAACATGAAAAACCAAAATACCAATAGTACAAAACCCAAAAAATGCCTACCATGGAAAGAAAACATATCGTGCACCGCTCCCTCCTCCCGCCCTGTGGTGCAACAGATGTCCCCTTCTCCAAAAATGTACTCAATGGGACCGTAATGTTGCAACCACACACAAGTTGACCTGCTGTGAGGAAAAAACGAGTTAGGACATTTCAAACATGAAAAAGGTCATTTTAAAATCAACATGAAAAACCAAAATACCAAAAGTATAAAACCCAAAAAATGCTTACCAGGGAAAGAAAACGTATCGTGCAGCGGTCCCTCCTCCCGCCCTGTGGTGCAACAGATGTCCCCTTCTCCAAAAATGTACTCAATGGGACCGTAATGTTGCAACCACACACAAGTTGACCTGCTGTGAGGAAAAAACGAGTTAGTACATTTCAAACATGAAAAATGTCATTTTAAAATCAACATGAAAAACCAAAATTCCAAACGTATATAACAAAAAAAGTCTTACCATGGAAAGAAAACGTATCGTGCACTGCTCTCTCCTCCCGCCCTGTGGTGCAACAGATGTCCCTTTCTCCAAAAATGTACTCAATGGGACCGTAATATTGCAACCACACACAAGTTGACCTGCTGAGGCGAAAAAACGAGTCAGTACATTTCAAACATGAAAAAGGTCATTTTAAAATCAACATGAAAAACCAAAATACCAAAAGTATAAAACCCAAAAAATGCTTACCATGGAGAGAAAACGTATCGCGCACCGCTCCTTCCTCCCGCCCTGTGGTGCAACAGATGTCCCTTTCACCAAAAATGTTCTCAATGGGACCGTAATGTTGCAACCACACACAAGTTGACCTGCTGTGAGGAAAAAACGAGTTAGTACATTTCAAACATGAAAAATGTCATTTTAAAATCAACATGAAAAACCAAAATACCAAAATAATAAAACCCAAAAAATGCTTACCATGGAAAGGAAACGTATTATGCACCGCTCCCTCCTCCCGCCCTGTGGTGCAACAGATGTCCCCTTCTCCAAAAATGTACTCAATGGGACCGTAATGTTGCAACCACACTCAAATTGTCCTGCTGTGAGGAAAAACGAGTTAGTACATTTGAAACATGAAAAAGGTCATTTTAAAATCAACATGAAAAACCAAAATACCAATAGTACAAAACCCAAAAAATGCCTACCATGGAAAGAAAACATATCGTGCACCGCTCCCTCCTCCCGCCCTGTGGTGCAACAGATGTCCCCTTCTCCAAAAATGTACTCAATGGGACCGTAATGTTGCAACCACACTCAAGTTGACCTGCTGTGAGGAAAAAACGAGTTAGTACATTTCAAACATGAAAAAGGTCATTTTAAAATCAACATGAAAAACCAAAATACCAAAAGTATAAAACCCAAAAAATGCTTACCAGGGAAAGAAAACGTATCGTGCAGCGGTCCCTCCTCCCGCCCTGTGGTGCAACAGATGTCCCCTTCTCCAAAAATGTACTCAATGGGACCGTAATGTTACAACCACACTCAAGTTGACCTGCTGTGAGGAAAAAACGAGTTAGGACATTTCAAACATGAAAAAGGTCATTTTAAAATCAACATGAAAAACCAAAATACCAAAAGTATAAAACCCAAAAAATGCTTACCAGGGAAAGAAAACGTATCGTGCAGCGGTCCCTCCTCCCGCCCTGTGGTGCAACAGATGTCCCCTTCTCCAAAAATGTACTCAATGGGACCGTAATGTTGCAACCACACTCAAGTTGACCTGCTGTGAGGAAAAAACGAGTTAGGACATTTCAAACATGAAAAAGGTCATTTTAAAATCAACATGAAAAACCAAAATACCAAAAGTATAAAACCCAAAAAATGCTTACCAGGGAAAGAAAACGTATCGTGCAGCGGTCCCTCCTCCCGCCCTGTGGTGCAACAGATGTCCCCTTCTCCAAAAATGTACTCAATGGTACCGTAATGTTGCAACCACACTCAAGTTGACCTGCTGTGAGGAAAAAACGACTTAGCACATTTCAAACACGAAAAAGGTCATTTTAAAATCAACATGAAAAATCGAAATTCCAAACGTATAAAACACAAAATAATTCTTACCACGGAAGGAAAACGTATCGTGCAGTGCTCCCTCCTCCTGCCCTGTGGTGCAACAGATGTCCCTTTCTCCAAAAATGTACTCAATGGGACCGTAATGTTGCAACCACACACAAGTTGACCTGCTGTGAGGAAAAAACGAGTTAGTACATTTCAAACATGAAAAATGTCATTTTAAAATCAACATGAAAAACCAAAATTCCAAACGTATATAACAAAAAAAGTCTTACCATGGAAAGAAAACGTATCGTGCACTGCTCTCTCCTCCCGCCCTGTGGTGCAACAGATGTCCCTTTCTCCAAAAATGTACTCAATGGGACCGTAATATTGCAACCACACACAAGTTGACCTGCTGAGGCGAAAAAACGAGTCAGTACATTTCAAACATGAAAAAGGTCATTTTAAAATCAACATGAAAAACCAAAATACCAAAAGTATAAAACCCAAAAAATGCTTACCATGGAGAGAAAACGTATCGCGCACCGCTCCTTCCTCCCGCCCTGTGGTGCAACAGATGTCCCTTTCACCAAAAATGTTCTCAATGGGACCGTAATGTTGCAACCACACACAAGTTGACCTGCTGTGAGGAAAAAACGAGTTAGTACATTTCAAACATGAAAAATGTCATTTTAAAATCAACATGAAAAACCAAAATACCAAAATAATAAAACCCAAAAAATGCTTACCATGGAAAGGAAACGTATCATGCACCGCTCCCTCCTCCCGCCCTGTGGTGCAACAGATGTCCCCTTCTCCAAAAATGTACTCAATGGGACCGTAATGTTGCAACCACACCCAAATTGTCCTGCTGTGAGGAAAAACGAGTTAGTACATTTGAAACATGAAAAAGGTCATTTTAAAATCAACATGAAAAACCAAAATACCAATAGTACAAAACCCAAAAAATGCCTACCATGGAAAGAAAACATATCGTGCACCGCTCCCTCCTCCCGCCCTGTGGTGCAACAGATGTCCCCTTCTCCAAAAATGTACTCAATGGGACCGTAATGTTGCAACCACACTCAAATTGTCCTGCTGTGAAGAAAAACGAGTTAGTACATTTGAAACATGAAAAAGGTCAATTTAAAATCAACATGAAAAACCAAAATACCAATAGTACAAAACCCAAAAAATGCCTACCATGGAAAGAAAACATATCGTGCACCGCTCCCTCCTCCCGCCCTGTGGTGCAACAGATGTCCCCTTCTCCAAAAATGTACTCAATGGGACCGTAATGTTGCAACCACACTCAAGTTGACCTGCTGTGAGGAAAAAACGAGTTAGGACATTTCAAACATGAAAAAGGTCATTTTAAAATCAACATGAAAAACCAAAATACCAAAAGTATAAAACCCAAAAAATGCTTACCAGGGAAAGAAAACGTATCGTGCAGCGGTCCCTCCTCCCGCCCTGTGGTGCAACAGATGTCCCCTTCTCCAAAAATGTACTCAATGGGACCGTAATGTTGCAACCACACACAAGTTGACCTGCTGTGAGGAAAAAACGGTTTAGTACATTTAAAACATGAAAAAGGTCATTTTAAAATCAACATGAAAAACCAAAATACCAAAAGTATAAAACCCAAAAAATGCTTACCATGGAAAGAAAATGAATCGTGCACCGCACCCTCCTCCCGCTCTGTGGTGCAACAGGTGTCCCCTTCTCCAAAAATGTACTCATTGGGACCGTAATGTTGCAACCACACTCAAGTTGACCAGCTGTGAGGAAAAAACAAGTTAGTACACTTCAAACATGAAAAAGGTCATTTTAAAATCAACATGAAAAACCAAAATACCAAAGGTATAAAACCCAAAAAATTCTTACCATTGAAAGAAAATGTATCGTGCACCGCTCCCTCCTCCCGCCCTGTGGTGCAACAGATGTCCCCTTCTCCAAAAATGTACTCAATGGGACCGGAATGTTGCAACCACACACAAGTTGACCTGCTGTGGGGAAAAAACGAGTTAGTACATTTCAAACATGAAAAATGTCATTTTAAAATCAACATGATAAACCAAAATACCAAAAGTATAAAACGCAAAAAATGCTTACCATGGAAAGAAAACGTATCGTGCACCGCTCTCTCCTCCCGCCCTGTGGTGCAACAGATGTCCCCTTCTCCAAAAATGTACTCAATGGGACCGTAATGTTGCAACCACACACAAGTTGACCTGCTGTGAGGAAAAAAACGAGTTAGTACATTTCAAACATGAAAAAGGTCATTTTAAAATCAACATGACAAACCAAAATACCAAAATAATAAAACCCAAAAAATGCATACCATGGAAAGAAAACGTATCGGGCACCGATCCCTCCTCCCGCCCTGTGGTGCAACAGATGTCCCCTTCTCCAAAAATGTACTCAATGGGACCGTAATGTTGCAACCACACTCAAATTGTCCTGCTGTGAGGAAAAACGAGTTAGTACATTTCAAACATGAAAAAGGTCATTTTAAAATCAACATGAAAAACCAAAATACCAAAAGTACAAAACCCAAAAAATGCCTACCATGGAAAGAAAACGTATCGTGCACCGCTCCCTCCTCCCGCCCTGTGGTGCAACAGATGTCCCCTTCTCATTAAATGTACTCAATGGGACCGTAATGTTGCAACCCCACTCAAGTTGTCCTGCGGTGAGGAAAAAACGAGTTAGTACATTTCAAACATGAAAAAGGTCATTTTAAAATCAACATGAAAAACCAAAATACCAAAAGTATAAAACCCAAAAAATGCTTACCATGGAAAGAAAACGTATCGTGCACCGCTCCCTCCTCCCGCCCTGTGGTGCAACAGATGTTCCCTTCTCCAAAAATGTACTCAATGGGACCGTAATGTTGCAACCACACACAAGTTGACCTGCTGTGAGGAAAAAACGAATTAGTACATTTCAAACATGAAAAAGGTCATTTTAAAATCAACATGAAAAACCAAAATACCAAAAGTATAAAACCCAAAAAATGCTTACCATGGAAAGAAAACGTATCGTGCACCGCTCCCTCCTCCCGCCCTGTGGTGCAACAGATGTCCCCTTCTCCAAAAATGTACTCATTGGGACCGTAATGTTGCAACCACACACAAGTTGACCTGCTGTGAGGAAAAAACGAGTTAGTACATTTCAAACATGAAAAAGGTCATTTTAAAATCAACATGAAAAACCAAAATACCAAAATAATAAAACAAAAAAAATGCTTACCGTGGAAAGAAAACGTATCGTACACCACTCCTTCCTCCCGCCCTGGGGTGCAACAGATGTCCCCTTCTCCAAAAATGTACTCAATGGGACCGTAATGTTGCAACCACACTCAAATTGTCCTGCTGTGAGGAAAAACGAGTTAGTACATTTCAAACATGAAACACGTCATTTTTAAATCAACATGGAAAACCAAAATGCCAAAAGTACAAAACCCAAAAAATGCCTACCATGGAAAGAAAACATATCGTGCACCGCTCCCTCCTCCCGCCCTGTGGTGCAACAGATGTCCCCTTCTCCAAAAATGTACTCAATGGGACCGTAATGTTGCAACCACAAACAAGTTGACCTGCTGTGAGGAAAAAACGAGTTAGTACATTTCAAACATGAAAAATGTCATTTTAAAATCAACATGAAAAACCAAAATACCAAAATAATAAAACCCAAAAAATGCTTACCATGGAAAGAAAACGTAATGTGCACCGCTCCCTCCCCCCGCCCTGTGGTGCAACAGATGTCCCCTTCTCCAAAAATGTACTCAATGGGACCGTAATGTTGCAACCACACTCAAATTGTCCTGCTGTGAGGAAAAACGAGTTAGTACATTTCAAACATGAAAAAGGTCATTTTAAAATCAACATGAAAAACCAAAATACCAATAGTACAAAACCCAAAACATGCCTACCATGGAAAGAAAACGTATCGTGCACCGCTCCCTCCTCCCGCCCTGTGGTGCAACAGATGTCCCCTTCTCCAAAAATGTACTCAATGGGACCGTAATGTTGCAACCGCACACAAGTTGGCCTGCTGTGGGGAAAAAACGAGTTAGTACATTTCAAACATGAAAAATGTCATTTTAAAATCAACATGAAAAACCAAAATACCAAAAGTATAAAACCCAAAAAATGATTACCATGGAAAGAAAACGTATCGTGCACCGCTCCCTCCTCCCGCCCTGTGGTGCAACAGATGTCCCCTTCTCCAAAAATGTACTCAATGGGGCCGTAATGTTGCAACCACACACAAGTTGACCTGCTGTGAGGAAAAAAACGAGTTAGTACATTTCAAACATGAAAAAGGTCATTTTAAAATCAACATGACAAACCAAAATACCAAAATAATAAAATCCAAAAAATGCATACCATGGAAAGAAAACGTATCTTGCACCGCTCCCTCCTCCCTCCCTGTGGTGCAACAGATGTCCCCTTCTCCAAAAATGTACTCAATGGGACCGTAATTTTGCAACCACAATCAAATTGTCCTGCTGTGAGGAAAAACGAGTTAGTACATTTCAAACATGAAAAAGGTCATTTTAAAATCAACATGAAAAACCAAAATACCAAAAGTACAAAACCCAAAAAATGCCTACCATGGAAAGAAAACGTATCGTGCACCGCTCCCTCCTCCCGCCCTGTGGCGCAACAGATGTCCCCTGCTCCATAAATGTACTCAATGGGACCGTAATGTTGCAACCACACTCAAGTTGTCCTGCTGTGAGGAAAAAACGAGTTAGTACATTTCAAACATGAAAAAGGTCATTTTAAAATCAACATGAAAAACCAAAATACCAAAAGTATAAAACCCAAAAAATGCTTACCATGGAAAGAAAACGTATCGTGCACCGCTCCCTCCTCCCGCCCTGTGGTGCAACAGATGTTCCCTTCTCCAAAAATGTACTCAATGGGACCGTAATGTTGCAACCACACTCAAATTGTCCTGCTGTGAGAAAAACGAGTTAGTACATTTCAAACATGAAAAAGGTCATTTTAAAATCAACATGGAAAACCGAAATACCAAAAGTACAAAACCCAAAAAATGCCTACCATGGAAAGAAAACGTATCGTGCACCGCTCCCTCCTCCCGCCCTGTGGTACAACAGAAGTCCCCTTCTCCAAAAATGTACTCAATGGGACCGTAATGTTGCAACCACACTCAAGTTGTCCTGCTGTGAGGAAAAAACGAGTTAGTACATTTCTAACATGAAAAAGGTCATTTTAAAATCAACATGAAAAACCAAAATACCAAAAGTATAAAACCCAAAAAATGCTTACCATGGAAAGAAAACGTAATGTGCACCGCTCCCTCCTCCCGCCCTGTTGTGCAACAGATGTCCCCTTCTCCAAAAATGTACTCAATGGGACCGTAATGTTGCAACCACACACAAGTTGACCTGCTGTGAGGAAAAAACGAGTTAGTACATTTCAAACATGAAAAAGGTCATTTTAAAATCAACATGAAAAACCAAAATACCAAAATAATAAAACAAAAAAAATGCTTACCGTGGAAAGAAAACGTATCGTACACCACTCCTTCCTCCCGCCCTGGGGTGCAACAGATGTCCCCTTCTCCAAAAATGTACTCAATGGGACCGTAATGTTGCAACCACACTCAAATTGTCCTGCTGTGAGGAAAAACGAGTTAGTACATTTCAAACATGAAACAGGTCATTTTAAAATCAACATGGAAAACCAAAATGCCAAAAGTACAAAACCCAAAAAATGCCTACCATGGAAAGAAAACATATCGTGCACCGCTCCCTCCTCCCGCCCTGTGGTGCAACAGATGTCCCCTTCTCCAAAAATGTACTCAATGGGACCGTAATGTTGCAACCACAAACAAGTTGACCTGCTGTGAGGAAAAAACGAGTTAGTACATTTCAAACATGAAAAATGTCATTTTAAAATCAACATGAAAAACCAAAATACCAAAATAATAAAACCCAAAAAATGCTTACCATGGAAAGAAAACGTAATGTGCACCGCTCCCTCCCCCCGCCCTGTGGTGCAACAGATGTCCCCTTCTCCAAAAATGTACTCAATGGGACCGTAATGTTGCAACCACACTCAAATTGTCCTGCTGTGAGGAAAAACGAGTTAGTACATTTCAAACATGAAAAAGGTCATTTTAAAATCAACATGAAAAACCAAAATACCAATAGTACAAAACCCAAAACATGCCTACCATGGAAAGAAAACGTATCGTGCACCGCTCCCTCCTCCCGCCCTGTGGTGCAACAGATGTCCCCTTCTCCAAAAATGTACTCAATGGGACCGTAATGTTGCAACCGCACACAAGTTGGCCTGCTGTGGGGAAAAAACGAGTTAGTACATTTCAAACATGAAAAATGTCATTTTAAAATCAACATGAAAAACCAAAATACCAAAAGTATAAAACCCAAAAAATGATTACCATGGAAAGAAAACGTATCGTGCACCGCTCCCTCCTCCCGCCCTGTGGTGCAACAGATGTCCCCTTCTCCAAAAATGTACTCAATGGGGCCGTAATGTTGCAACCACACACAAGTTGACCTGCTGTGAGGAAAAAAACGAGTTAGTACATTTCAAACATGAAAAAGGTCATTTTAAAATCAACATGACAAACCAAAATACCAAAATAATAAAATCCAAAAAATGCATACCATGGAAAGAAAACGTATCTTGCACCGCTCCCTCCTCCCTCCCTGTGGTGCAACAGATGTCCCCTTCTCCAAAAATGTACTCAATGGGACCGTAATTTTGCAACCACAATCAAATTGTCCTGCTGTGAGGAAAAACGAGTTAGTACATTTCAAACATGAAAAAGGTCATTTTAAAATCAACATGAAAAACCAAAATACCAAAAGTACAAAACCCAAAAAATGCCTACCATGGAAAGAAAACGTATCGTGCACCGCTCCCTCCTCCCGCCCTGTGGCGCAACAGATGTCCCCTGCTCCATAAATGTACTCAATGGGACCGTAATGTTGCAACCACACTCAAGTTGTCCTGCTGTGAGGAAAAAACGAGTTAGTACATTTCAAACATGAAAAAGGTCATTTTAAAATCAACATGAAAAACCAAAATACCAAAAGTATAAAACCCAAAAAATGCTTACCATGGAAAGAAAACGTATCGTGCACCGCTCCCTCCTCCCGCCCTGTGGTGCAACAGATGTTCCCTTCTCCAAAAATGTACTCAATGGGACCGTAATGTTGCAACCACACACAAGTTGACCTGCTGTGAGGAAAAAACGAGTTAGTACATTTCAAACATGAAAAAGGTCATTTTAAAATCAACATGAAAAACCAAAATACCAAAAGTATAAAACCCAAAAAATGCTTACCATGGAAAGAAAACGTATCGTGCACCGCTCCCTCCTCCCGCCCTGTGGTGCAACAGATGTCCCGTTCTCCAAAAATGTACTCAATGGGACCGTAATGTTGCAACCACACACAAGTTGACCTGCTGTGAGGAAAAAACGATTTAGTACATTTAAAACATGAAAAAGGTCATTTTAAAATCAACATGAAAAACCAAAATACCAAAAGTATAAAACCCAAAAAATGCTTACCATGGAAAGAAAATGAATCGTGCACCGCTCCCTCCTCCCGCTCTGTGGTGCAACAGGTGTCCCCTTCTACAAAAATGTACTCATTGGGACCGTAATGTTGCAACCACACTCAAGTTGACCTGCTGTGAGGAAAAAACAAGTTAGTACATTTCAAACATGAAAAAGGTCATTTTAAAATCAACATGAAAAACCAAAATATTAAAAGTATAAAACCCAAAAAATTCTTACCATGGAAAGAAAATGTATCGTGCACCGCTCCCTCCTCCCGCCCTGTGGTGCAACAGATGTCCCCTTCTCCAAAAATGTACTCAATGGGACCGGAATGTTGCAACCACACACAAGTTGACCTGCTGTGGGGAAAAAACGAGTTAGTACATTTCAAACATGAAAAATGTCATTTTAAAATCAACATGAAAAACCAAAATACCAAAAGTATAAAACCCAAAAAATGCTTACCATGGAAAGAAAACGTATCGTGCACCGCTCCCTCCTCCCGCCCTGTGGTGCAACAGATGTCCCCTTCTCCAAAAATGTACTCAATGGGACCGTAATGTTGCAACCACACACAAATTGTCCTGCTGTGAGGAAAAACGAGATAGTACATTTCAAACATGAAAAAGGTCATTTTAAAATCAACATGAAAAACCAAAATACCAAAAGTACAAAACCCAAAAAATGCCTACCATGGAAAGAAAACGTATCGTGCACCGCTCCCTCCTCCCGCCCTGTGGTGCAACAGATGTCCCCTTCTCCATAAATGTACTCAATGGGACCGTAATGTTGCAACCACACTCAAGTTGTCCTGCTGTGAGGAAAAAACGAGTTAGTACATTTCAAACATGAAAAAGGTCATTATAAAATCAACATGGAAAACCAAAATACCAAAAGTACAAAACCCAAAAAATGCCTACCATGGAAAGAAAACGTATCGTGCACCGCTCCCTCCTCCCGCCCTGTGGTGCAACAGATGTCCCCTTCTCCAAAAATGTACTCAATGGGACCGTAATGTTGCAACCACACTCAAGTTGTCCTGCTGTGAGGAAAAAACGAGTTAGTACATTTCAAACATGAAAAAGGTAATTTTAAAATTAACATGAAAAACCAAAATACCAAAAGTATAAAACCCAAAAAATGCTTACCATGGAAAGAAAACGTAATGTGCACCGATCCCTCCTCCCGCCCTGTGGTGCAACAGATGTCCCCTTCTCCAAAAATGTACTCAATGGGACCGTAATGTTGCAACCACACACAAGTTGACCTGCTGTGAGGAAAAAACGAGTTAGTACATTTCAAACATGAAAAAGGTCATTTTAAAATCAACATGAAAAACCAAAATACAAAAATAATAAAATCCAAAAAATGCTTACCATGGAAAGAAAACGTATCGTGCACCGCTCCCTCCTCCCGCCCTGTGGTGCAACAGATGTCCCCTTCTCCAAAAATGTACTCAATGGGACCGTAATGTTGCAACCACACTCAAATTCTCCTGCTGTGAGGAAAAACGAGTTAGTACATTTCAAACATGAAAAAGGTCATTTTAAAATCAACATGAAAAACCAAAATACCAAAAGTACAAAACCCAAAAAATGCCTACCATGGAAAGAAAACGTATCGTGCACCGCTCCCTCCTCCCGCTCTGTGGTGCAACAGATGTCCCCTTCTCCAAAAATGTACTCAATGGGACCGTAATGTTGCAACCACACACAAGTTGACCTGCTGTGAGGAAAAAACGAGTTAGTACATTTCAAACATGAAAAAGGTCATTTTAAAATCAACATGAAAAACCAAAATACCAAAATAATAAAACCCAAAGAATGCTTACCATGGAAAGAAAACGTATAGTGCACCGCTCACTCCTCCCGCCCTGTGGTGCAACAGATGTCCCCTTCTCCAAAAATGTACTCAATGGCACAGTAATGTTTCAACCACACTCAAATTGTCCTGCTGTGAGGAAAAACGTGTTAGTACATTTCAAAGATGAAAAAGGTCATTTTAAAATCAACTTGAAAAACCAAAATACCAAAAGTACAAAACCCAAAAAATGCCTACCATGGAAAGAAAACGTATCGTGCACCGCTCCCTCCTCCCGCCCTGTGGTGCAACAGATGTCCCCTTCTCCAAAAATGTACTTAATGGGACCGTAATGTTGCAACCACACACAAGTTGTCCTGCTGTGAGGAAAAAACGAGTTAGTACATTTCAAACATGAAAAAGGTCATTTTAAAATCAACATGAAAAACCGAAATACCAAAAGTATAAAACCCAAATAATGCTTACCATGAAAAGAAAACGTATCGTGCACCCCTCCCTCCTCCCGCCCTGTCGTGCAACAGATGTCCCCTTCTTCAAAAATGTACTCAATGGGACCGTAATGTTGCAACCACACACAAGTTGACCTGCTGTGAGGAAAAAACGAGTTAGTACATTTCAAACAAGAAAAAGGTCATTTTAAAAACAACATGAAAAACCAAAATACCAAAAGTATAAAACCCAAAAAATGCTTACCATGGAAAGAAAACGTTTTGTGCACCGCTCCCTCCTCCCTCCCTGTGGTGCAACAGATGTCCCCTTCTCCAAAAATGTACTCAATGGGACCGTAATGTATCAACCACACACAAGTTGACCTGCTGTGAGGAAAAAACGAGTTAGTACATATCAAACATGAAAAAGGTCATTTTAAAATCAACAAGAAAAACCAAAATACCAAACGTATAGAACCCAGAAAATGCTTACCATGGAAAGAAAACGTATTGTGCACTGCTCCCTCCTCCCGCCCTGTGGTGCAACAGATGTCCCCTTCTCCAAAAATGTACTCAATGGGACCGTAATGTTGCAACCACACACAAGTTGACCTGCTGTGAGGAAAAAACGAGTTAGTACATTTCAAACATGAAAAAGGTCATCTTAAAATCAACATGAAAAACCAAAATACCAAAAGCATAAAACCCAAAAAATGCTTACCATGGAAAGAAAACGTATCGTGCACCGCTCCCTCCTCCCGCCCTGTGGTGCAACAGATGTCCCCTTCTCCAAAAATGTACTCAATGGGACCGTAATGTTGCAACCACACTCAAGTTGACCTGCTGTGAGGAAAAAACAAGTTAGTACATTTCAAACATGAAAAAGGTCATTTTAAAATCAACATGAAAAACCAAAATACCAAAAGTATAAAACCCAAAAAATTCTTACCATGGAAAGAAAATGTATCGTGCACCGCTCCCTCCTCCCACCCTGTGGTGCAACAGATGTCCCCTTCTCCAAAAATGTACTCAATGGGACCGTAATGTTCCAACGACACTCAAATTGTCCTGCTTTGAGGATGAACGAGTTAGTACATTTCAAACATGAAAAAGGTCATTTTAAAGTCAACATGAAAAACCAAAATACCAAAAGTACAAAACCCAAAAAATGCCTACCATGGAAAGAAAACGTATCGTGCACCGCTCCCTCCACCCGCCCTGTGGTGCAACAGATGTCCCCTTCTCCAAAAATGTACTCAATGGGACCGTAATGTTGCAACCGCACACAAGTTGACCTGCTGTGAGGAAAAAACGAGTTAGTACATTTCAAACATGAAAAAGGTCATTTTAAAATCAACATGAAAAACCAAAATACCAAAAGTATAAAACCCAAAAAATGCTTACCATGGAAAGAAAACGTATCGTGCACCGCTCCCTCCTCCCGCCCTGTGGTGCAACAGATGTCCCCTTCTCCAAAAAATGTACTCAATGGGACCGTAATGTTGCAACCACACACAAGTTGACCTGCTGTGAGGAAAAAACGAGTTAGTACATCTCAAACATGAAAAAGGTCATTTTAAAATCAACATGAAAAACCAAAACTCCAAAAGTATGAAACCCAAAAAATGCTTACCATGGAAAGAAAACGTATCGTGCACCGCTCCCTCCTCCCGCCCTGTCGTGCAACAGATGTCCCCTTCTCCAAAACTGTACTCAATGGGATCGTAATGTTGCAACCACACCCAAGCTGACGTGCTGTGAGGAAAAAACGAGTTAGTACATTTCAAACATGAAAAAGGTCATTTTAAAATCAACATGAAAAGCTAAAATACCAAAAGTATAAAACCCAAAAAATGATTACCATGGAAAGAAAACGTATCGTGCACCGCTCCCTCCTCCCGCTCTGTGGTGCAACAGATGTCCCCTTCTCCAAAACTGTACTCAATGGGATCGTAATGTTGCAACCACACACAAGTTGACCTGCTGTGAGGAAAAAAGGAGTCAGTACATTTCAAACATGAAAAAGGTCACTTTAAAATCAACATGAAGAACCAAAATACCAAAAGTATAAAACCCAAAAAATGCTTACCATGGAAAGAGAAAGAATCGTGCACCGCTCCCTCCTCCTGCCCTGTGGTGCAACAGATGTCCAATTCTCCAAAAATGTACTCATTGGGACCGTAATGTTGCAACCACACACAAGTTGACCTGCTGTGAGGAAAAAACAAGTTAGTACATTTCAAACATAAAAAAGGTCATTTTAAAATCAACATGAAAAACCAAAATACCAAAAGTATAACACCCAAAAAATTCTTACCATGGAAAGAAAATGTATCGAGCACCGCTCCCTCCTCCCGCCCTGTGGTGCAACAGATGTCCCCTTCTCCAAAAATGTACTCAATGGGACCGTAATGTTGCAACCACACACAAGTTGACCTGCTGTGAGGAAAAAACGAGTTAGTACATTTCAAACATGAAAAATGTCATTTTAAAATCAACATGAAAAACCAAAATACCAAAAGTATAAAACCCAAAAAATGCTTACCATGGAAAGAAAACGTATCGTGCACCGCTCCCTCCTCCCGCCCTGTGGTGCAACAGATGTCCCCTTCTCCAAAAATGTATTCAATGGGACCGTAATGTTGCAACCACACACAAGTTGACCTGCTGTGAGGAAAAAACGAGTTAGTACATTTCAAACATGAAAAAGGTCATTTTAAAATCAACATGAAAAACCAAAATACCAAAAGTATAAAACCCAAAAATGCTTACCATGGAGAGAAAACGTATCGTGCACCGCTCCTTCCTCCCGCCCTGTGGTGCAACAGATGTCCCTTTCGCCAAAAATGTTCTCAATGGGACCGTAATGTTGCAACCACACACAAGTTGACCTGCTGTGAGGAAAAAACGAGTTAGTACATTTCAAACATGAAAAAGGTCATTTTAAAATCAACATGAAAAACCACAATACCAAAATAATAAAACCCAAAAAATGCTTACCATGGAAAGAAAACGTATCGTGCACCGCTCAATCCTCCCGCCCTGTGGTGCAACAGATGTCCCCTTCTCCAAAAATGTACCCAATGGGACCGTAATGTTGCAACCACACACAAGTTGACCTGCTGTGAGGAAAAAAACGAGTTAGTACATTTAAAACATGAAAAATGTCATTTTAAAATCAACATGGAAAACCAAATATACCAAAAGTATAAAACCAAAAAAATGCTTACCATGGAAAGAAAATGAATCGTGCACCGCTCCCTCCTCCCGCCCTGTGGTGCAACAGATGTCCCCTTCTCCAAAAATGTACTCAATGGGACCGGAATGTTGCAACCACACACAAGTTGACCTGCTGTGGGGAAAAACGAGTTAGTACATTTCAAGCATGAAAAATGTCATTTTAAAATCAACATGAAAAACCAAAATACCAAAAGTATAAAACCCAAAAAATGCTTACCATGGAAAGAAAACGTATAGTGCACCGATCCCTCCTCCCGCCCTGTGGTGCAACAGATGTCCCCTTCTCCAAAAATGTACTCAATGGGACCGTAATGTTGCAACCACACACAAGTTGACCTGCTGTGAGGAAAAAACGAGTTAGTACATTTCAAACATGAAACAGGTCATTTTAAAATCAACATGAAAAACCAAAATACCAAAAGTATAAAACCCAAAAAATGATTACCATGGAAAGAAAACGTATCGAGCACCGCTCCCTCCTCCCGCCCTGTGGTGCAACAGATGTCCCCTTCTCCAAAAATGTACTCAATGGGACCGTAATGTTGCAACCACACTCAAATTGTCCTGCTGTGAGGAAGAACGAGTTAGTACATTTCAAACATGAAGAAGGTCATTTTAAAATCAACATGAGAAACCAAAATACCAAAAGTATAAAACCCAAAAAATTCTTACCATGGAAAGAAAATGTATCGTGCACCGCTCCCTCCTCCCGCCCTGTGGTGCAACAGATGTCCCCTTCTCCAAAAATGTACTCAATGGGACCGTAATGTTGCAACCACACACAAGTTGACCTGCTGTGGGGAAAAACGAGTTAGTACATTTCAAGCATGAAAAATGTCATTTTAAAATCAACATGAAAAACCAAAATACCAAAAGTATAAAACCCAAAAAATGCTTACCATGGAAAGAAAACGTATAGTGCACCACTCCCTCCTCCCGCCCTGTGGTGCAACAGATGTCCCCTTCTCCAAAAATGTACTCAATGGGACCGTAATGTTGCAACCACACACAAGTTGACCTGCTGTGAGGAAAAAACGAGTTAGTACATTTCAAACATGAAACAGGTCATTTTAAAATCAACATGAAAAACCAAAATACCAAAAGTATAAAACCCAAAAAATGATTACCATGGAAAGAAAACGTATCGTGCACCGCTCCCTCCTCCCGCCCTGTGGTGCAACAGATGTCCACTTCTCCAAAAATGTACTCAATGGGACTGTAATGTTGCAACCACACTCAAATTGTCCTGCTGTGAGGAAGAACGAGTTAGTACATTTCAAACATGAAGAAGGTCATTTTAAAATCAACATGAAAAACCAAAATACCAAAAGTCCAAACCCCAAAAAAAGCCTACCATGGAATGAAAACGTATCGTGCACCGCTCCCTCCTCCCGCCCTGTGGTGCAACAGATGTCCCCTTGTCCATAAATGTACTCAATGGGACCGTAATGTTGCAACCACACTCAAGTTGTCCTGCTGTGAGGAAAAAACGAGTTAGTACATTTTAAACATGAAAAAGGTCATTTTAAAATCAACATGAAAAACCAAAATACCAAAAGTATAAAACCCGAAAAATGTTTACCATGGAAAGAAAACGTATCGTGCACCGCTCCCTCCTCCCGCCCTGTGGTGCAACAGATGTTCGCTTCTCCAAAAATGTACTCAATGGGACCGTAATGTTGCAACCACACACAAGTTGACCTGCTGTGAGGAAAAAACGAGTTAGTACATTTCAAACATGAAAAAGGTCATTTTAAAATCAACATGAAAAACCAAAATACCAAAAGTATAAAACCCAAAAAATGATTACCATGGAAAGAAAACGTATCGTGCACCGCTCCCTCCTCCCGCCCTGTCGTGCAACGGATGTCCCCTTCTCCAAAAATGTACTCAATGGGACCGTAATGTTGCAACCACACACAAGTTGACCTGCTGTGAGGAAAAAACGAGTTAGTACATTTCAAACATGAAAAAGGTCATTTTAAAATCAACATGAAAAACCAAAATACCAAAAGTACAAAACCCAAAAAATGATTAGCATGGAAAGAATACGTATCGTGCACCACTCCCTCCTCCCGCCCTGTGGTGCAACAGATGTCCCCTTCTCCAAAAATGTATTCAATTGGACGGTAATGTTGCAACCACACACAAGTTGACCTGCTGTGAGGAAAAAACGAGTTAGTACATTTCAAACATGAAAAAGGTCATTTTAAAATCAAAATGAAAAACCAAAATACCAAAAGTATAAAACCCAAAAATGCTTACCATGGAGAGAAAACGTATCGTGCACCGCTCCCTCCTCCCGCCCTGTGGTGCAACAGATGTCCCTTTAACCAAAAATGTTCTCAATGGGACCGTAATGTTGCAACCACACACAAGTTGACCTGCTGTGAGGAAAAAACGAGTTAGTACATTTCAAACATAAAAAAGGTCATTTTAAAATCAACATGAAAAACCAAAATACCAAAAGTATAAAACCCAAAAAATTCTTACCATGGATAGAAAATGTATCGGGCACCGCTCCCTCCTCCCGCCCTGTGGTGCAACAGATGTCCCCTTCTCCAAAAATGTACTCAATGGGACCGTAATGTTGCAACCACACACAAGTTGACCTGCTGTGATGAAAAAAGGAGTTAGTACATTTCAAACGTGAAAAAGGTCACTTTAAAATCAACATGAAGAACCAAAATACCAAAAGTATAAAACCCAAAAAATGCTTACCATTGAAAGAAAACGTATCGTGCACCGCTCCCTCCTCCCGCCCTGTGGTGCAACAGATGTCCACTTCTCCAAAAATGTACTCATTGGGACCGTAATGTTGCAACCACACACAAGTTGACCTGCTGTGAGGAAAAAACAAGTTAGTACATTTCAAACATAAAAAAGGTCATTTTAATATCAACATGAAAAACCAAAATACCAAAAGTATAAAACCCAAAAAATTCTTACCATGGAAAGAAAATGTATCGAGCACCGCTCCCTCCTCCCGCCCTGTGGTGCAACAGATGTCCCCTTCTCCAAAAATGTACTCAATGGGACCATAATGTTGCAACCACGCACAAGTTGACCTGCTGTGGGGAAAAAACGAGTTAGTACATTTCAAACATGAAAAATGTCATTTTAAAATCAACATGAAAAACCAAAATACCAAAAGTATAAAACCCAAAAAATGCTTACCATGGAGAGAAAACGTATCGTGCACCGCTCCCTCCTCCCGCCCTGTAGTGCAACATATGTCCCCTTCTCCAAAAATGTATTCAATGGGACCGCAATGTTGCAACCACACACAAGTTGACCTGCTGTGGGGAAAAAACGAGTTAGTACATTTCAAACATGAAAAAGGTCATTTTAAAATCAACATGAAAAACCAAAATACCAAAAGTATAAAACCCAAAAAATGCTTACCAGGGAAAGAAAACGTATCGTGCACCGCTCCCTCCTCCCGCCCTGTGGTGCAACAGATGTCCCCTTCTCCAAAAATGTACTCAATGGGACCGTAATGTTGCAACCGCACACAAGTTGACCTGCTGTGAGGAAAAAACGAGTTAGTACATTTCAAACATGAAAAAGGTCATTTTAAAATCAACATGAAAAACCAAAATACCAAAAGTATAAAACCCAAAAAATGCTTACCATGGAGAGAAAACGTATCGTGCACTGCTACTTCCTCCCGCCGTGTGGTGCAACAGATGTCCCTTTCACCAAAAATGTTCTCAATGGGACCGTAATGTTGCAACCACACACAAGTTGACCTGCTGTGAGGAAAAAACGAGTTAGTACATTTCAAACATGAAAAAGGTCATTTTAAAATCAACATGAAAAACCAAAATACCAAAATAATAAAACCCAAAACATGCTTACCATGGAAAGAAAACGTATCGTGCACCGCTCCGTCCTCCCGCCCTGTGGTGCAACACATGTCCCCTTCTCCAAAAATGTACTCAATGGGACCGTAATGTTGCAACCACACTCAAGTTGTCCTGCTGTGAGGAAAAAACGAGTTAGTACATTTCAAACATGAAAAAGGTCATTTTAAAATCAACATGAAAAACCAAAATACCAAAAGTATAAAACCCAAAAAATGCTTACCATGGAAAGAAAAAGTATCGTGCACCGCTCCCTCCTCCCGCCCTGTGGTGCAACAGATGTCCCCTTCTCCAAAAATGTACTCAATGGGACCGTAATGTTGCAACCACACACAAGTTGACCTGCTGTGAGGAAAAAACGGTTTACTACATTTAAAACATGAAAAAGTTCATTTTAAAATCAACATGAAAAACCAAAATACCAAAAGTATAAAACCCAAAAAATGCTTACCATGGAAAGAAAATGAATCGTGCACCGCTCCCTCCTCCCGCTCTGTGGTGCAACAGGTGTCCCCTTCTCCAAAAATGTACTCATTGGGACCGTAATGTTGCAACCACACACAAGTTGACCTGCTGTGACGAAAAAATGAGTTAGTACATTTCAAACATGAAAAAGGTAATTTTAAAATCAACATGAAAAACCAAAATACCAAAAGTATAAAACACAAAAAATGCTTACCATGGAAAGAAAACGTATCGTGCACCGCTCCCTCCTCCCGCCCTGTGGTGCAACAGATGTCCCCTTCTCCAAAAATGTACTCAATGGGACCGTAATGTTGCAACCACACACAAGTTGACCTGCTGTGACGAAAAAACGAGTTAGTGCATTTCAAACATGAAAAAGGTCATTTTAAAATCAACATGAAAAACCAAAATACCAAAAGTATAAAACCCAAAAAATGCTTACCACTGAAAGAAAACGTATCGTGCACCGCTCCCTCCTCCCGCCCTGTGGTGCAACAGATGTCCCCTTCTCCAAAAATGTACTCAATGGGACAGTAATGTTGCAACCACACACAAGTTGACCCGCTGTGACGAAAAAACGAGTTAGTGCATTTCAAACATGAAAAAGGTCATTTTAAAATCAACATGAAAAACCAAAATACCACAAGTATAAAACCCAAAAAATGCTTACCATTGAAAGAAAAGGTATCGTGCACCGCTCCCTCCTCCCGCCCTGTGGTGCAACAGATGTCCCCTTCTCCAAAAATGTACTCAATGGGACCGTAATGTTGCAACCACACACAAGTTGACCTGCTGTGAGGAAAAAATGAGTTAGTACATTTCAAACATGAAAAAGGTCATTTTAAAATCAACATGAGAAACCAAAATACCAAAAGTATAAAACCCAAAAAATGCTTACCATTGAAAGAAAACGTATCGTGCACCGCTCCCTCCTCCCGCCCTGTGGTGCACCAGATGTCCCCTTCTCCAAAAATGTACTCAATGTGACAGTAATGTTGCAACCTCACACAAGTTGACCCGCTGTGACGAAAAAACGAGTTAGTGCATTTCAAACATGAAAAAGGTCATTTTAAAATCAACATGAAAAACCAAAATACCAAAATTATAAAACACAAAAAAATTCTTACCATGGAAAGAAAACGTATCGTGCACCGCTCCCTCCTCCCGCCCTGTGGTGCAACAGATGTCCCTTTCTCCAAAAACGTACTCAATGGGACCAGTATGTTGCAACCACACACAAGTTGACCTGCTGTGAGGAAAAAACGAGTTAGTACATTTCAAACATGAAAAAGGTCATTTTAAAATCAACATGAAAAACCAAAATACCAAAAGTATAAAACCCTAAAAATGCTTCCCATGGAAAGAAAACTTATCGTGCACCGCTCCCTCCTCCCGCCCTGTGGTGCAACAGATGTCCCCTTCTCCGAAAATGTACTCAATGGGACCGTAATGTTGCAACCACACACAAGTTGACCTGCTGTGAGGAAAAAACGAGTTAGTACATTTCAAACATGAAAAAGGTCATTTTAAAATCAACATGAAAAACCAAAATACCACAAGTATAAAACCCAAAAAATGATTACCATGGAAAGAAAACGTATCGTGCACCGCTCCCTCCTCCCACCCTGTGGTGCAACAGATGTCCCCTTCTCCGAAAATGTACTCAATGGGACCGTAATGTTGCAACCACACACAAGTTGACCTGCTGTGAGGAAAAAATGAGTTAGTACATTTCAAACATGAAAAAGGTCATTTTAAAATCAACATGAGAAACCAAAATACCAAAAGTATAAAACCCAAAAAATGCTTACCATGGAAAGAAAACGTATCGTGCACCGCTCCCTCCTCCCGCCCTGAGGTGCAACAGATGTCCCCTTCTCCAAAAATTTACGCAATGGGACAGTAATGTTGCAACCACACACAAGTTGACCCGCTGTGACGAAAAAACGAGTTAGTGCATTTCAAACATGAAAAAGGTCATTTTAAAATCAACATGAAAAACCAAAATACCAAAATTATAAAACACAAAAAAATTCTTACCATGGAAAGAAAACGTATCGTGCACCGCTCCCTCCTCCCGCGCTGTGGTGCAACAGATGTCCCCTTCTCCAAAAATGTACTCAATGGGACCGTAATGTTGCAACCACACACAAGTTGACCTGCTGTGAGGAAAAAACAAGTTAGTACATTTCAAACATGAAAAAGGTCATTTTAAAATCAACATGAGAAACCAAAATACCAAAAGTATAAAACACAAAAAAATTCTTACCATGTAAAGAAAACGTATCGTGCACCGCTCCCTCCTCCCGCCCTGTGGTGCAACAGATGTCGCCTTCTCCAAAAATGTACTCAATGGGACCGTAATGTTGCAACCACACACAAGTTGACCTGCTGTGAGGAAAAACCGAGTTAGTACATTTCAAACAAAGGACATTTTAAAACCAACATGAAAAACCAAAATACCAAAAGTATAAAACCCAAAAAATGCTTACCATGGAAAGAAAACGTATCGTGCACCGCTCCCTCCTCCCGCCCTGTGGTGCAACAGATGTCCCCTTCTCCAAAAATGTACTCAATGGGACCGTAATGTTGCAACCACACACAATTTGACCTGCTGTGAGGAAAAAAAGAGTTAGTACACTTCAAACATGAAAAAGGTCATTTTAAAATCAACATGAAAAACCAAAATACCAAAAGTATAAAACACAAAAAATGCTTACCATGGAATGAAAACGTATCGTGCACCGCTCCCTCCTCCCGCCCTGTGGTACAACAGATGTCCCCTTCTCCGAAAATGTACTCAATGGAACCGTAATGTTGCAACCACACACAAGTTGACCTGCTGTGAGGAAAAAACGAGTTAGTACATTTCAAACATGAAAAAGGTCATTTTAAAATCAACATGAAAAACCAAAATACCAAAAGTATAAAACCCAAAAAATGCTTACCATGGAAAGAAAACGTATCATGTACTGCTCCCTCCTCCCGCCCTGTGGTGCAACAGATGTCCCCTTCTCCAAAAATGTACTCAATGGGACAGTAATGTTGCAACCACACACAAGTTGACCCGCTGTGACGAAAAAACGAGTTAGTACATTTCAAACATGAAAAAGGTCATTTTAAAATCAACATGAAAAACCAAAATACCGAAAGGATAAAACCCAAAAAATGCTTACCATGGATGAAAACATATCGTGCACCGCTCCCTCCTCCCGACCTGTGGTGCAACAGATGTCCACTTCTCCAAAAACGTACTCAATGGGACCGTTATGTTGCAACCACACACAAGTTGACCTGCTGTGAGGATAAAACGAGTTAGTACATTTCAAACATGAAAAAGGTCATTTTAAAATCAACATGAAAAACCAAAATACCACAAGTATAAAACCCAAAAAATGCTTACCATCGAAAGAAAACGTATCGTGCACCGCTCCCTCCTCCCGCCCTGTGGTGCAACAGATGTCCCCTTCTCCAAAAACGTACTCAATGGGACCGTTATTTTGCATCCACACACAAGTTGACCTGCTGTGAGGAAAAAACGAGTTAGTACATTTCAAACATGACAAAAGGTCATTTTAAAATCAACATGAAAAACCAAAATACCAAAAGTATAAAACCAAAAAAATGCTTACCATGGATGAAAACGTATCGTGCACCGCTCGCTCCTCCCGACCTGTGGTGCAACAGATGTCCCCTTCTCCTAAAACGTACTCAATGGGACCGTTATGTTGCAACCACACACAAGTTTACCTGCTGTGAGGAAAAAACGAGTTAGTACATTTCAAACATGAGAAAGGTCATTTTAAAATCAACATGAAAAACCAAAATACCAAAAGTATAAAACCCAAAAAATGCTTACCATGGAAGAAAACGTATCGTGCACCGCTCCCTCCTCCCGACCTGTGGTGCAACAGATGTCCCCTTCTCCTAAAACGTACTCAATGGGACCGTTATGTTGCAACCACACACAAGTTGACCTGCTGTGAGGAAAAAACGAGTTAGTACATTTCAAACATGAAAAAGGTCATTTTAAAATCAACATTAAAAACCAAAATACCAAAAGTATGAAACCCAAAAAATGCTTACCATGGATGAAAACGTATCGTGCACCGCTCCCTCCTCCCGACCTGTTGTGCAACAGATGTCCCCGTCTCCTAAAACGTACTGAATGGGACTGTTATGTTGCAACCACACACAAGTTGACCTGCTGTGAGGAAAAAACGAGTTAGTACATTTCAAACATGAAAAAGGTCATTTTAAAATCAACATGAAAAACCAAAATACCAAAAGTATAAAACCCACAAAATACTTACCATGGAAAGAAAACGTATCGTGCACCGCTCCCTCCTCCCACCCTGTGGTGCAACAGATGTCCCCTTCTCCAAAAACGTACTCAATGGGACCGTTATGTTGCAACCACACTCATGTTGACCTGCTGTGAGGAAAAAATGAGTTAGTACATTTCAAACATGAAAAAGCTCATTTTAAAATCAACATGAAAAACCAAAATACCAAAAGTATAAAACACAAAAAATGCTTACCATGGATGAAAACGTATCGTGCACCGCTCCCTCCTCTCGACCTCTGGTGCAACAGATGTCCCCTTCTCCAAAAATGTACTCAATGGGACCGTAATGTTGCAACCACACACAAGTTGACCTGCTGTGACGAAAAAACGAGTTAGTACATTTCAAACATGAAAAAGGTCATTTTAAAATCAACATGAAAAACCAAGATACCAAAAGTATAAAACCCAAAAAATGCTTACCATGGAAAGAAAACGTATCGTGCACCGCTCCCTCCTCCCGCCTGTGGTGCAACAGATGTCCCCTTCTCCAAAAATGTACTCAATAGGACCGTAATGTTGAAACCACACTCAAGTTGTCCTGCTGTGAGGAAAAAACGAGTTAGTACATTTCAGACATGAAAAAGGTCATTTTAAAATCAACATGAAAAACCGAAATACCAAAAGTATAAAACCCAAAAAATGCTTACCATGGAAAGACAACGTATCGTGTACCGCTCCCTCCTCCCGCCCTGTGGTGCAACAGATACAGATGTCCCCTTCTCCAAAAATGTACTCAATGGGACCGTAATGTTGCAACCACACACAAGTTGACCTGCTGTGAGGAAAAAACGAGTTAGTACATTTCAAACATGAAAAAGGTCATTTTAAAATCAACATGAAAAACCTAAATACCGAAAGGATAAAACCCAAAAAATGCTTACCATGGATGAAAACATATCGTGCACCGCTCCCTCCTCCCGACCTGTGGTGCAACAGATGTCCACTTCTCCAAAAACGTACTCAATGGGACCGTTATGTTGCAACCACACACAAGTTGACCTGCTGTGAGGAAAAAACGAGTTAGTACATTTCAAACATGAAAAAGGTCATTTTAAAATCAACATGAAAAACCAAAATACCACAAGTATAAAACCCAAAAAATGCTTACCATGGAAAGAAAACGTATCGTGCACCGCTCCCTCCTCCCGCCCTGTGGTGCAACAGATGTCCCCTTTTCCAAAAACGTACTCAATGGGACCGTTATGTTGCAACCACACACAAGTTGACCTGCTGTGAGGAAAAAACTAGTTAGTACATTTAAAACATGAAAAAGGTCATTTTAAAATCAACATGAAAAACCAAAATACCAAAAGTATAAAACCCAAAAAATGCTTACCATGAAAGAAAACGTATCGTGCACCGCTCCCTCCTCCCGCCCTGTGGTGCAACAGATGTCCCCTTCTCCAAAAACGTACTCAATGGGACCGTTATGTTGCATCCACACACAAGTTGACCTGCTGTGAGGAAAAAACGAGTTAGTACATTTCAAACATGAAAAAGGTCATTTTAAAATCAACATGAAAAACCAAAATACCAAAAGTATAAAACTCAAAAAATGCTTACCATGGATGAAAACGTATCGTGCACCGCTCCCTCCTCCCGACCTGTGGTGCAACAGATGTCCCCTTCTCCTAAAACGTACTCAATGGGACCGTTATGTTGCAACCACACACAAGTTTACCTGCTGTGAGGAAAAAACGAGTTAGTACATTTCAAACATGAAAAAGATCATTTTAAAATCAACATGAAAAACCAAAATACCAAAAGTATAAAACCCAAAAAATTCTTACCATGTAAGAAAACGTATCGTGCACCGCTCCCTCCTCCCGACCTGTGGTGCAACAGATGACCCCTTCTCGTAAAACGTACTCAATGGGACCGTTATGTTGCAACCACACACAAGTTGACCTGCTGTGAGGAAAAAACGAGTTAGTACATTTCAAACATGAAAAAGGTCATTTTAAAATCAACATTAAAAACCAAAATACCGAAAGGATAAAACCCAAAAAATGCTTACCATGGATGAAAACATATCGTGCACCGCTCCCTCCTCCCGACCTGTGGTGCAACAGATGTCTACTTCGACAAAAAAGTGCTCAATGGGACCGTTATGTTGCAACCACACACAAGTTGACCTGCTGTGAGGAAAAAACGAGTTAGTACATTTCAAACATGAAAAAGGTCATTTTAAAATCAACATGAAAAACCAAAATACCACACGTATAAAACCCAAAAAATGCTTACCATGGAAAGAAAACGTATCGTGCACCGCTCCCTCCTCCCGCCCTGTGGTGCAACAGATGTCCCCTTTTCCAAAAACGTACTCAATGGGACCGTTATGTTGCAACCACACACAAGTTGACCTGCTGTGAGGAAAAAACTAGTTAGTACATTTAAAACATGAAAAAGGTCATTTTAAAATCAACATGATAAACCAAAATACCAAAAGTATAAAACCCAAAAAATGCTTACCATGAAAGAAAACGTATCGTGCACCGCTCCCTCCTCCCGCCCTGTGGTGCAACAGATGTCCCCTTCTCCAAAAACGTACTCAATGGGACCGTTATGTTGCATCCACACACAAGTTGACCTGCTGTGAGGAAAAAACGAGTTAGTACATTTCAAACATGAAAAAGGTCATTTTAAAATCAACATGAAAAACCAAAATACCAAAAGTATAAAACCCAAAAAATGCTTACCATGGATGAAAACGTATCGTGCACCGCTCCCTCCTCCTGACCTGTGGTGCAACAGATGTCCCCTTCTCCTAAAACGTACTCAATGGGACCGTTATGTTGCAACCACACACAAATTTACCTGCTGTGAGGAAAAAACGAGTTAGTACATTTCAAACATGAAAAAGGTCATTTTAAAATCAACATGAAAAACCAAAATACCAAAAGTATAAATCCCAAAAAATGCTTACCATGGAAGAAAACGTATCGTGCACCGCTCCCTCCTCCCGACCTGTGGTGCAACAGATGTCCCCTTCTCCTAAAACGTACTCAATGGGACCGTTATGTTGCAACCACACACAAGTTGACCTGCTGTGAGGAAAAAAAGAGTTAGTACATTTCAAACATGAAAAAGGTCATTTTAAAATCAACATTAAAAACCAAAATACCAAAAGTATGAAACCCAAAAAATGCTTACCATGGATGAAAACGTATCGTGCACCGCTCCCTCCTCCCGACCTCTTGTGCAACAGATGTCCCCTTCTCCTAAAACGTACTGAATGGGACTGTTATGTTGCAACCACACACAAGTTGACCTGCTGTGAGGAAAAAACGAGTTAGTACATTTCAAACATGAAAAAGGTCATTTTAAAATCAACATGAAAAACCAAAATACCAAAAGTATAAAACCAAAAAATACTTACCATGGAAAGAAAACGTATCGTGCACCGCTCCCTCCTCCCGCCCTGTGGTGCAACAGATGTCCCCTTCTCCAAAAATGTACTCAATGGGACAGTAATGTTGCAACCACACACAAGTTGACCCGCTGTGACGAAAAAACGAGTTAGTGCATTTCAAACATGAAAAAGGTCATTTTAAAATCAACATGAAAAACCAAAATACCAAAAGTATAAAACCCAAAAAATACTTACCATGGAAAGAAAACGTATCGTGCACCGCTCCCTCCTCCCGCCCTGTTGTGCAACAGATGTCCCCTTCTCCAAAAATGTACTCAATGGGACAGTAATGTTGCAACCACACACAAGTTGACCCGCTGTGACGAAAAAACGAGTTAGTGCATTTCAAACATGAAAAAGGTCATTTTAAAATCAACATGAAAAACCAAAATACCACAAGTATAAAACCCAAAAAATGCTTACCATTGAAAGAAAAGGTATCGTGCACCGCTCCCTCCTCCCGCCCTGTGGTGCAACAGATGTCCCCTTCTCCAAAAATGTACTCAATGGGACCGTAATGTTGCAACCACACACAAGTTGACCCGCTGTGACGAAAAAACGAGTTAGTGCATTTCAAACATGAAAAAGGTCATTTTAAAATCAACATGAAAAACCAAAATACCAAAATTATAAAACACAAAAAAATTCTTACCATGGAAAGAAAACGTATCGTGCACCGCTCCCTCCTCCCGCCCTGTGGTGCAACAGATGTCCCCTTCTCCAAAAATGTACTCAATGGGACCGTAATGTTGCAACCACACACAAGTTGACCTGCTGTGAGAAAAAAACAAGTTAGTACATTTCAAACATGAAAAAGGTCATTTTAAAATCAACATGAAAAACCAAAATACCAAAAGTATAAAACACAAAAAAATTCTTACCATGTATGAAAACGTATCGTGCACCGCTCCCTCCTCCCGACCTGTGGTGCAACAGATGTCCCTTTCTCCAAAAACGTACTCAATGGGACCAGTATGTTGCAACCACACACAAGTTGACCTGCTGTGAGGAAAAAACGAGTTAGTACATTTCAAACATGAAAAAGGTCATTTTAAAATCAACATGAAAAACCAAAATACCAAAAGTATAAAACCCAAAAAATGCTTACCATGGAAAGAAAACTTATCGTACACCGCTCCCTCCTCCCGAACTGTGGTGCAACAGATGTCCCCTTCTCCGAAAATGTACTCAATGGGACCGTAATGTTGCAACCACACACAAGTTGACCTGCTGTGAGGAAAAAACGAGTTAGTACATTTCAAACATGAAAAAAGTCATTTTAAAATCAACATGAAAAACCAAAATACCACAAGTATAAAACCCAAAAAATGATTACCATGGAAAGAAAACGTATCGTGCACCGCTCCCTCCTCCCACCCTGTGGTGCAACAGATGTCCCCTTCTCCGAAAATGTACTCAATGGCACCGTAATGTTGCAACCACACACAAGTTGACCTGCTGTGAGGAAAAAATGAGTTAGTACATTTCAAACATGAAAAAGGTCATTTTAAAATCAACATGAGAAACAAAAATACCAAAAGTATAAAACCCAAAAAATGCTTACCATGGAAAGAAAACGTATCGTGCACCGCTCCCTCCTCCCGCCCTGAGGTGCAACAGATGTCCCCTTCTCCAAAAATTTACGCAATGGGACAGTAATGTTGCAACCACACACAAGTTGACCCGCTGTGACGAAAAAACGAGTTAGTGCATTTCAAACATGAAAAAGGTCATTTTAAAATCAACATGAAAAACCAAAATACCAAAATTATAAAACACAAAAAAATTCTTACCATGGAAAGAAAACGTATCGTGCACCGCTCCCTCCTCCCGCCCTGTGGTGCAACAGATGTCGCCTTCTCCAAAAATGTACTCAATGGGACCGTAATGTTGCAACCACACACAAGTTGACCTGCTGTGAGGAAAAACCGAGTTAGTACATTTCAAACAAAGGACATTTTAAAACCAACATGAAAAACCAAAATACCAAAAGTATAAAACCCAAAAAATGCTTACCATGGAAAGAAAACGTATCGTGCACCGCTCCCTCCTCCCGCCCTGTGGTGCAACAGATGTCCCCTTCTCCAAAAATGTACTCAATGGGACCGTAATGTTGCAACCACACACAAGTTGACCTGCTGTGAGGAAAAAAAGAGTTAGTACACTTCAAACATGAAAAAGGTCATTTTAAAATCAACATGAAAAACCAAAATACCAAAAGTATAAAACACAAAAAATGCTTACCATGGAATGAAAACGTATCGTGCACCGCTCCCTCCTCCCGCCCTGTGGTACAACAGATGTCCCCTTCTCCGAAAATGTACTCAATGGAACCGAAATGTTGCAACCACACACAAGTTGACCTGCTGTGAGGAAAAAACGAGTTAGTACATTTCAAACATGAAAAAGGTCATTTTAAAATCAACATGAAAAACCAAAATACCAAAAGTATAAAACCCAAAAAATGATTACCATGGAAAGAAAACGTATCGTGCACCGCTCCCTCCTCCCACCCTGTGGTGCAACAGATGTCCCCTTCTCCGAAAATGTACTCAAGGGGACCGTAATGTTGCAACCACACACAAGTTGACCTGCTGTGAGGAAAAAACGAGTTAGTACATTTCAAACATGAAAAAGGTCATTTTAAAATCAACATGAAAAACCAAAATACCAAAAGTATAAAACCCAAAAAATGCTTACCATGGAAAGAAAACGTATCGTGCACCGCTCCCTCCTCCCGCCCTGTTGTGCAACAGATGTCCCCTTCTCCTAAAATGTACTCAATGGGACCGTAATGTTGCAACCACACACAAGCTCACCTGCTGTGAGGAAAAAACGAGTTAGTACATTTCAAACATGAAAAATGTCATTTTAAAATCAACATGAAAAACCAAAATACCAAAAGTATAAAACCCAAAAAATGCTTACCATGGAAAGAAAACGTATCGTGCACCGCTCCCTCCTCCCGCCCTGTTGTGCAACACATGTCCCCTTCTCCAAAAATGTACTCAATGGGACCGTAAAGTTGCAACCACACACAAGCTGACCTGCTGTGAGGAAAAAACGAGTTAGTACATTTCAAACATGAAAAAGGTCATTTTAAAATCAACATGAAAAACCTAAATACCAAAAGTATAAAACCCAAAAAATGCTTACCATGGATGAAAACGAATCGTGCACCGCTCCCTCCTGACGACCTGTGGTGCAACAGATGTCCCCTTCTCCGAAAATGTACTCAATGGGACCGTAATGTTGCAACCACACACAAGTTGACCTGCTGTGAGGAAAAAACGAGTTAGTACATTTCAAACATGAAGAAGGTCATTTTAAAATCAACATGAAAAACCAAAATACCAAAAGTATAAAACCCAAAAAATGCTTACCATGGAAAGAAAACGTATCATGTACTGCTCCCTCCTCCCGCCCTGTGGTGCAACAGATGTCCCCTTCTCCAAAAATGTACTCAATGGGACAGTAATGTTGCAACCACACACAAGTTGACCCGCTGTGACGAAAAAACGAGTTAGTACATTTCAAACATGAAAAAGGTCATTTTAAAATCAACATGAAAAACCAAAATACCGAAAGGATAAAACCCAAAAAATGCTTACCATGGATGAAAACATATCGTGCACCGCTCCCTCCTCCCGACCTGTGGTGCAACAGATGTCCACTTCTCCAAAAACGTACTCAATGGGACCGTTATGTTGCAACCACACACAAGTTGACCTGCTGTGAGGATAAAACGAGTTAGTACATTTCAAACATGAAAAAGGTCATTTTAAAATCAACATGAAAAACCAAAATACCACAAGTATAAAACCCAAAAAATGCTTACCATCGAAAGAAAACGTATCGTGCACCGCTCCCTCCTCCCGCCCTGTGGTGCAACAGATGTCCCCTTCTCCAAAAACGTACTCAATGGGACCGTTATTTTGCATCCACACACAAGTTGACCTGCTGTGAGGAAAAAACGAGTTAGTACATTTCAAACATGACAAAAGGTCATTTTAAAATCAACATGAAAAACCAAAATACCAAAAGTATAAAACCAAAAAAATGCTTACCATGGATGAAAACGTATCGTGCACCGCTCGCTCCTCCCGACCTGTGGTGCAACAGATGTCCCCTTCTCCTAAAACGTACTCAATGGGACCGTTATGTTGCAACCACACACAAGTTTACCTGCTGTGAGGAAAAAACGAGTTAGTACATTTCAAACATGAGAAAGGTCATTTTAAAATCAACATGAAAAACCAAAATACCAAAAGTATAAAACCCAAAAAATGCTTACCATGGAAGAAAACGTATCGTGCACCGCTCCCTCCTCCCGACCTGTGGTGCAACAGATGTCCCCTTCTCCTAAAACGTACTCAATGGGACCGTTATGTTGCAACCACACACAAGTTGACCTGCTGTGAGGAAAAAACGAGTTAGTACATTTCAAACATGAAAAAGGTCATTTTAAAATCAACATTAAAAACCAAAATACCAAAAGTATGAAACCCAAAAAATGCTTACCATGGATGAAAACGTATCGTGCACCGCTCCCTCCTCCCGACCTGTTGTGCAACAGATGTCCCCGTCTCCTAAAACGTACTGAATGGGACTGTTATGTTGCAACCACACACAAGTTGACCTGCTGTGAGGAAAAAACGAGTTAGTACATTTCAAACATGAAAAAGGTCATTTTAAAATCAACATGAAAAACCAAAATACCAAAAGTATAAAACCCACAAAATACTTACCATGGAAAGAAAACGTATCGTGCACCGCTCCCTCCTCCCACCCTGTGGTGCAACAGATGTCCCCTTCTCCAAAAACGTACTCAATGGGACCGTTATGTTGCAACCACACTCATGTTGACCTGCTGTGAGGAAAAAATGAGTTAGTACATTTCAAACATGAAAAAGGTCATTTTAAAATCAACATGAAAAACCAAAATACCAAAAGTATAAAACACAAAAAATGCTTACCATGGATGAAAACGTATCGTGCACCGCTCCCTCCTCTCGACCTCTGGTGCAACAGATGTCCCCTTCTCCAAAAATGTACTCAATGGGACCGTAATGTTGCAACCACACACAAGTTGACCTGCTGTGACGAAAAAACGAGTTAGTACATTTCAAACATGAAAAAGGTCATTTTAAAATCAACATGAAAAACCAAGATACCAAAAGTATAAAACCCAAAAAATGCTTACCATGGAAAGAAAACGTATCGTGCACCGCTCCCTCCTCCCGCCTGTGGTGCAACAGATGTCCCCTTCTCCAAAAATGTACTCAATAGGACCGTAATGTTGAAACCACACTCAAGTTGTCCTGCTGTGAGGAAAAAACGAGTTAGTACATTTCAGACATGAAAAAGGTCATTTTAAAATCAACATGAAAAACCGAAATACCAAAAGTATAAAACCCAAAAAATGCTTACCATCGAAAGAAAACGTATCGTGCACCGCTCCCTCCTCCCGCCCTGTGGTGCAACAGATGTCCCCTTCTCCAAAAATGTACTCAATGGGACCGTAATGTTGCAACCACACACAAGTTGACCTGCTGTAGTAAAAAACGAGTTAGTACATTTCAAACATGAAAAAGGTCATTTTACAATCAACATGAAAAACCAAAATACCAAAAGTATAAAACCCAAAAAATGCTTACCATGGAAAGACAACGTATCGTGTACCGCTCCCTCCTCCCGCCCTGTGGTGCAACAGATACAGATGTCCCCTTCTCCAAAAATGTACTCAATGGGACCGTAATGTTGCAACCACACACAAGTTGACCTGCTGTGAGGAAAAAACGAGTTAGTACATTTCAAACATGAAAAAGGTCATTTTAAAATCAACATGAAAAACCTAAATACCGAAAGGATAAAACCCAAAAAATGCTTACCATGGATGAAAACATATCGTGCACCGCTCCCTCCTCCCGACCTGTGGTGCAACAGATGTCCACTTCTCCAAAAACGTACTCAATGGGACCGTTATGTTGCAACCACACACAAGTTGACCTGCTGTGAGGAAAAAACGAGTTAGTACATTTCAAACATGAAAAAGGTCATTTTAAAATCAACATGAAAAACCAAAATACCACAAGTATAAAACCCAAAAAATGCTTACCATGGAAAGAAAACGTATCGTGCACCGCTCCCTCCTCCCGCCCTGTGGTGCAACAGATGTCCCCTTTTCCAAAAACGTACTCAATGGGACCGTTATGTTGCAACCACACACAAGTTGACCTGCTGTGAGGAAAAAACTAGTTAGTACATTTAAAACATGAAAAAGGTCATTTTAAAATCAACATGAAAAACCAAAATACCAAAAGTATAAAACCCAAAAAATGCTTACCATGAAAGAAAACGTATCGTGCACCGCTCCCTCCTCCCGCCCTGTGGTGCAACAGATGTCCCCTTCTCCAAAAACGTACTCAATGGGACCGTTATGTTGCATCCACACACAAGTTGACCTGCTGTGAGGAAAAAACGAGTTAGTACATTTCAAACATGAAAAAGGTCATTTTAAAATCAACATGAAAAACCAAAATACCAAAAGTATAAAACTCAAAAAATGCTTACCATGGATGAAAACGTATCGTGCACCGCTCCCTCCTCCCGACCTGTGGTGCAACAGATGTCCCCTTCTCCTAAAACGTACTCAATGGGACCGTTATGTTGCAACCACACACAAGTTTACCTGCTGTGAGGAAAAAACGAGTTAGTACATTTCAAACATGAAAAAGATCATTTTAAAATCAACATGAAAAACCAAAATACCAAAAGTATAAAACCCAAAAAATTCTTACCATGTAAGAAAACGTATCGTGCACCGCTCCCTCCTCCCGACCTGTGGTGCAACAGATGACCCCTTCTCGTAAAACGTACTCAATGGGACCGTTATGTTGCAACCACACACAAGTTGACCTGCTGTGAGGAAAAAACGAGTTAGTACATTTCAAACATGAAAAAGGTCATTTTAAAATCAACATTAAAAACCAAAATACCGAAAGGATAAAACCCAAAAAATGCTTACCATGGATGAAAACATATCGTGCACCGCTCCCTCCTCCCGACCTGTGGTGCAACAGATGTCTACTTCGACAAAAAAGTGCTCAATGGGACCGTTATGTTGCAACCACACACAAGTTGACCTGCTGTGAGGAAAAAACGAGTTAGTACATTTCAAACATGAAAAAGGTCATTTTAAAATCAACATGAAAAACCAAAATACCACAAGTATAAAACCCAAAAAATGCTTACCATGGAAAGAAAACGTATCGTGCACCGCTCCCTCCTCCCGCCCTGTGGTGCAACAGATGTCCCCTTTTCCAAAAACGTACTCAATGGGACCGTTATGTTGCAACCACACACAAGTTGACCTGCTGTGAGGAAAAAACTAGTTAGTACATTTAAAACATGAAAAAGGTCATTTTAAAATCAACATGATAAACCAAAATACCAAAAGTATAAAACCCAAAAAATGCTTACCATGAAAGAAAACGTATCGTGCACCGCTCCCTCCTCCCGCCCTGTGGTGCAACAGATGTCCCCTTCTCCAAAAACGTACTCAATGGGACCGTTATGTTGCATCCACACACAAGTTGACCTGCTGTGAGGAAAAAACGAGTTAGTACATTTCAAACATGAAAAAGGTCATTTTAAAATCAACATGAAAAACCAAAATACCAAAAGTATAAAACCCAAAAAATGCTTACCATGGATGAAAACGTATCGTGCACCGCTCCCTCCTCCTGACCTGTGGTGCAACAGATGTCCCCTTCTCCTAAAACGTACTCAATGGGACCGTTATGTTGCAACCACACACAAATTTACCTGCTGTGAGGAAAAAACGAGTTAGTACATTTCAAACATGAAAAAGGTCATTTTAAAATCAACATGAAAAACCAAAATACCAAAAGTATAAATCCCAAAAAATGCTTACCATGGAAGAAAACGTATCGTGCACCGCTCCCTCCTCCCGACCTGTGGTGCAACAGATGTCCCCTTCTCCTAAAACGTACTCAATGGGACCGTTATGTTGCAACCACACACAAGTTGACCTGCTGTGAGGAAAAAAAGAGTTAGTACATTTCAAACATGAAAAAGGTCATTTTAAAATCAACATTAAAAACCAAAATACCAAAAGTATGAAACCCAAAAAATGCTTACCATGGATGAAAACGTATCGTGCACCGCTCCCTCCTCCCGACCTCTTGTGCAACAGATGTCCCCTTCTCCTAAAACGTACTGAATGGGACTGTTATGTTGCAACCACACACAAGTTGACCTGCTGTGAGGAAAAAACGAGTTAGTACATTTCAAACATGAAAAAGGTCATTTTAAAATCAACATGAAAAACCAAAATACCAAAAGTATAAAACCAAAAAATACTTACCATGGAAAGAAAACGTATCGTGCACCGCTCCCTCCTCCCGCCCTGTGGTGCAACAGATGTCCCCTTCTCCAAAAATGTACTCAATGGGACAGTAATGTTGCAACCACACACAAGTTGACCCGCTGTGACGAAAAAACGAGTTAGTGCATTTCAAACATGAAAAAGGTCATTTTAAAATCAACATGAAAAACCAAAATACCAAAAGTATAAAACCCAAAAAATACTTACCATGGAAAGAAAACGTATCGTGCACCGCTCCCTCCTCCCGCCCTGTTGTGCAACAGATGTCCCCTTCTCCAAAAATGTACTCAATGGGACAGTAATGTTGCAACCACACACAAGTTGACCCGCTGTGACGAAAAAACGAGTTAGTGCATTTCAAACATGAAAAAGGTCATTTTAAAATCAACATGAAAAACCAAAATACCACAAGTATAAAACCCAAAAAATGCTTACCATTGAAAGAAAAGGTATCGTGCACCGCTCCCTCCTCCCGCCCTGTGGTGCAACAGATGTCCCCTTCTCCAAAAATGTACTCAATGGGACCGTAATGTTGCAACCACACACAAGTTGACCCGCTGTGACGAAAAAACGAGTTAGTGCATTTCAAACATGAAAAAGGTCATTTTAAAATCAACATGAAAAACCAAAATACCAAAATTATAAAACACAAAAAAATTCTTACCATGGAAAGAAAACGTATCGTGCACCGCTCCCTCCTCCCGCCCTGTGGTGCAACAGATGTCCCCTTCTCCAAAAATGTACTCAATGGGACCGTAATGTTGCAACCACACACAAGTTGACCTGCTGTGAGAAAAAAACAAGTTAGTACATTTCAAACATGAAAAAGGTCATTTTAAAATCAACATGAAAAACCAAAATACCAAAAGTATAAAACACAAAAAAATTCTTACCATGTATGAAAACGTATCGTGCACCGCTCCCTCCTCCCGACCTGTGGTGCAACAGATGTCCCTTTCTCCAAAAACGTACTCAATGGGACCAGTATGTTGCAACCACACACAAGTTGACCTGCTGTGAGGAAAAAACGAGTTAGTACATTTCAAACATGAAAAAGGTCATTTTAAAATCAACATGAAAAACCAAAATACCAAAAGTATAAAACCCAAAAAATGCTTACCATGGAAAGAAAACTTATCGTACACCGCTCCCTCCTCCCGAACTGTGGTGCAACAGATGTCCCCTTCTCCGAAAATGTACTCAATGGGACCGTAATGTTGCAACCACACACAAGTTGACCTGCTGTGAGGAAAAAACGAGTTAGTACATTTCAAACATGAAAAAAGTCATTTTAAAATCAACATGAAAAACCAAAATACCACAAGTATAAAACCCAAAAAATGATTACCATGGAAAGAAAACGTATCGTGCACCGCTCCCTCCTCCCACCCTGTGGTGCAACAGATGTCCCCTTCTCCGAAAATGTACTCAATGGCACCGTAATGTTGCAACCACACACAAGTTGACCTGCTGTGAGGAAAAAATGAGTTAGTACATTTCAAACATGAAAAAGGTCATTTTAAAATCGACATGAGAAACAAAAATACCAAAAGTATAAAACCCAAAAAATGCTTACCATGGAAAGAAAACGTATCGTGCACCGCTCCCTCCTCCCGCCCTGAGGTGCAACAGATGTCCCCTTCTCCAAAAATTTACGCAATGGGACAGTAATGTTGCAACCACACACAAGTTGACCCGCTGTGACGAAAAAACGAGTTAGTGCATTTCAAACATGAAAAAGGTCATTTTAAAATCAACATGAAAAACCAAAATACCAAAATTATAAAACACAAAAAAATTCTTACCATGGAAAGAAAACGTATCGTGCACCGCTCCCTCCTCCCGCCCTGTGGTGCAACAGATGTCCCCTTCTCCAAAAATGTACTCAATGGGACCGTAATGTTGCAACCACACACAAGTTGACCTGCTGTGAGGAAAAAACAAGTTAGTACATTTCAAACATGAAAAAGGTCATTTTAAAATCAACATGAAAAACCAAAATACCAAAAGTATAAAACACAAAAAAATTCTTACCATGTAAAGAAAACGTATCGTGCACCGCTCCCTCCTCCCGCCCTGTGGTGCAACAGATGTCGCCTTCTCCAAAAATGTACTCAATGGGACCGTAATGTTGCAACCACACACAAGTTGACCTGCTGTGAGGAAAAACCGAGTTAGTACATTTCAAACAAAGGATATTTTAAAACCAACATGAAAAACCAAAATACCAAAAGTATAAAACCCAAAAAATGCTTACCATGGAAAGAAAACGTATCGTGCACCGCTCCCTCCTCCCGCCCTGTGGTGCAACAGATGTCCCCTTCTCCAAAAATGTACTCAATGGGACCGTAATGTTGCAACCACACACAAGTTGACCTGCTGTGAGGAAAAAAAGAGTTAGTACACTTCAAACATGAAAAAGGTCATTTTAAAATCAACATGAAAAACCAAAATACCAAAAGTATAAAACACAAAAAATGCTTACCATGGAATGAAAACGTATCGTGCACCGCTCCCTCCTCCCGCCCTGTGGTACAACAGATGTCCCCTTCTCCGAAAATGTACTCAATGGAACCGTAATGTTGCAACCACACACAAGTTGACCTGCTGTGAGGAAAAAACGAGTTAGTACATTTCAAACATGAAAAATGTCATTTTAAAATCAACATGAAAAACCAAAATACCAAAAGTATAAAACCCAAAAAATGCTTACCATGGAAAGAAAATGTATCGTGCACCGCTCCCTCCTCCCGCCCTGTTGTGCAACAGATGTCCCCTTCTCCAAAAATGTACTCAATGGGACCGTAATGTTGCAACCACACACAAGCTGACCTGGTGTGAGGAAAAAACGAGTTAGTACATTTCAAACATGAAAAAGGTCATTTTAAAATCAACATGAAAAACCAAAATACCAAAAGTATAAAACCGAAAAAATGCTTACCATGGAAAGAAAACGTATCGTGCACCGCTCCCTCCTCCCGCCCTGTTGTGCAACAGATGTCCCCTTCTCCTAAAATGTACTCAATGGGACCGTAATGTTGCAACCACACACAAGCTCACCTGCTGTGAGGAAAAAACGAGTTAGTACATTTCAAACATGAAAAATGTCATTTTAAAATCAACATGAAAAACCAAAATACCAAAAGTATAAAACCCAAAAAATGCTTACCATGGAAAGAAAACGTATCGTGCACCGCTCCCTCCTCCCGCCCTGTTGTGCAACAGATGTCCCCTTCTCCAAAAATGTACTCAATGGGACCGTAAAGTTGCAACCACACACAAGCTGACCTGCTGTGAGGAAAAAACGAGTTAGTACATTTCAAACATGAAAAAGGTCATTTTAAAATCAACATGAAAAACCTAAATACCAAAAGTATAAAACCCAAAAAATGCTTACCATGGAAAGAAAACGTATCATGTACTGCTCCCTCCTCCCGCCCTGTGGTGCAACAGATGTCCCCTTCTCCAAAAATGTACTCAATGGGATCGTAATGTTGCAACCACACACAAGTTGACCCGCTGTGACGAAAAAACGAGTTAGTACATTTCAAACATGAAAAAGGTCATTTTAAAATCAACATGAAAAACCAAAATACCAAAAGTATCAAACCCAAAAAATGCTTACCATGGATGAAAACGTATCATGCACCGCTCCCTCCTCCCGACCTGTGGTGCAACAAATGTCCCTTTCTCCAAAAACGTACTCAATGGGACCGTTATGTTGCAACCACACACAAGTTGACCTGCTGTGAGGAAAAAACGAGTTAGTACATTTCAAACATGAAAAAGGTCATTTTAAAATCAACATGAAAAACCAAAATACCACAAGTATAAAACCCAAAAAATGCTTACCATGGAAAGAAAACGTATCGTGCACAGCTCCCTCCTCCCGCCCTGTGGTGCAACAATGTCCCCTTCTCCAAAAATGTACTCAATGGGACCGTAATGTTGCAACCACATACAAGTTGACCTGCTGTGAGGAAAAAACGAGTTAGTACATTTCAAACATGAAAAAGGTCATTTTACAATCAACATGAAAAACCAAAATACCAAAAGTATAAAACCCAAAAAATGCTTACCATGGAAAGACAACGTATCGTGTACCGCTCCCTCCTCCCGCCCTGTGGTGCAACAGATACAGATGTCCCCTTCTCCAAAAATGTACTCAATGGGACCGTAATGTTGCAACCACACACAAGTTGACCTGCTGTGAGGAAAAAACGAGTTAGTACATTTCAAACATGAAAAAGGTCATTTTAAAATCAACATGAAAAACCAAAATACCGAAAGGATAAAACCCAAAAAATGCTTACCATGGATGAAAACATATCGTGCACCGCTCCCTCCTCCCGACCTGTGGTGCAACAGATGTCCACTTCTCCAAAAACGTACTCAATGGGACCGTTATGTTGCAACCACACACAAGTTGACCTGCTGTGAGGATAAAACGAGTTAGTACATTTCAAACATGAAAAAGGTCATTTTAAAATCAACATGAAAAACCAAAATACCACAAGTATAAAACCCAAAAAATGCTTACCATGGAAAGAAAACGTATCGTACACCGCTCCCTCCTCCCGCCCTGTGGTGCAACAGATGTCCCCTTCTCCAAAAACGTACTCAATCGGACCGTTATTTTGCATCCACACACAAGTTGACCTGCTGTGAGGAAAAAACGAGTTAGTACATTTCAAACATGAAAAAGGTCATTTTAAAATCAACATGAAAAACCAAAATACCAAAAGTATAAAACCCAAAAAATGCTTACCATGGATGAAAACGTATCGTGCACCGCTCGCTCCTCCCGACCTGTGGTGCAACAGATGTCCCCTTCTCCTAAAACGTACTCAATGGGACCGTTATGTTGCAACCACACACAAGTTTACCTGCTGTGAGGAAAAAACGAGTAAGTACATTTCAAACATGACAAAGGTCATTTTAAAATCAACATGAAAAACCAAAATACCAAAAGTATAAAACCCAAAAAATGCTTACCATGGAAGAAAACGTATCGTGCACCGCTCCCTCCTCCCGACCTGTGGTGCAACAGATGTCCCCTTCTCCTAAAACGTACTCAATGGGACCGTTATGTTGCAACCACACACAAGTTTACCTGCTGTGAGGAAAAAACGAGTTAGTACATTTCAAACATGAAAAAGGTCATTTTAAAATCAACATTAAAAACCAAAATACCAAAAGTATGAAACCCAAAAAATGCTTACCATGGATGAAAACGTATCGTGCACCGCTCCCTCCGCCCGACCTGTTGTGCAACAGATGTCCCCGTCTCCTAAAACGTACTGAATGGGACTGTTTTGTTGCAACCACACACAAGTTGACCTGCTGTGAGGAAAAAACGAGTTAGTACATTTCAAACATGAAAAAGGTCATTTTAAAATCAACATGAAAAACCAAAATCCCAAAAGTATAAAACCCACAAAATATTTACCATGGAAAGAAAACGTATCGTGCACCGCTCCCTCCTCCCACCCTGTGGTGCAACAGATGTCCCCTTCTCCAAAAACGTACTCAATGGGACCGTTATGTTGCAACCACACTCATGTTGACCTGCTGTGAGGAAAAAATGAGTTAGTACATTTCAAACATGAAAAAGGTCATTTTAAAATCAACATGAAAAACCAAAATACCAAAAGTATAAAACACAAAAAATGCTTACCATGGATGAAAACGTATCGTGCACCGCTCCCTCCTCTCGACCTCTGGTGCAACAGATGTCCCCTTCTCCAAAAATGTACTCAATGGGACCGTAATGTTGCAACCACACACAAGTTGACCTGCTGTGACGAAAAAACGAGTTAGTACATTTCAAACAAGAAAAAGGTCATTTTAAAATCAACATGAAAAACCAAGATACCAAAAGTATAAAACCCAAAAAATGCTTACCATGGAAAGAAAACGATCGTGCACCGCTCCCTCCTCCCGCCCTGTGGTGCAACAGATGTCCCCTTCTCCAAAAATGTACTCAATAGGACCGTAATGTTGAAACCACACTCAAGTTGTCCTGCTATGAGGAAAAAACGAGTTAGTACATTTCAGACATGAAAAAGGTCATTTTAAAATCAACATGAAAAACCGAAATACCAAAAGTATAAAACCCAAAAAATGCTTACCATCGAAAGAAAACGTATCGTGCACCGCTCCCTCCTCCCGCCCTGTGGTGCAACAGATGTCCCCTTCTCCAAAAATGTACTCAATGGGACCGTAATGTTGCAACCACACACAAGTTGACCTGCTGTAGTAAAGAACGAGTTAGTACATTTCAAACATGAAAAAGGTCATTTTACAATCAACATGAATAACCAAAATACCAAAAGTATAAAACCCAAAAAATGCTTACCATGGAAAGACAACGTATCGTGTACCGCTCCCTCCTCCCGCCCTGTGGTGCAACAGATACAGATGTCCCCTTCTCCAAAAATGTACTCAATGGGACCGTAATGTTGCAACCACACACAAGTTGACCTGCTGTGAGGAAAAAACGAGTTAGTACATTTCAAACATGAAAAAGGTCATTTTAAAATCAACATGAAAAACCTAAATACCGAAAGGATAAAACCCAAAAAATGCTTACCATGGATGAAAACATATCGTGCACCGCTCCCTCCTCCCGACCTGTGGTGCAACAGATGTCCACTTCTCCAAAAACATACTCAATGGGACCGTTATGTTGCAACCACACACAAGTTGACCTGCTGTGAGGAAAAAACGAGTTAGTACATTTCAAACATGAAAAAGGTCATTTTAAAATCAACATGAAAAACCAGAATACCACAAGTTTAAAACCCAAAAAATACTTACCATGGAAAGAAAACGTATCGTGCACCGCTCCCTCCTCCCGCCCTGTGGTGCAACAGATGTCCCCTTTTCCAAAAACGTACTCAATGGGACCGTTATGTTGCAACCACACACAAGTTGACCTGCTGTGAGGAAAAAACTAGTTAGTACATTTACAACATGAAAAAGGTCATTTTAAAATCAACATGAAAAACCAAAATACCAAAAGTATAAAACCCAAAAAATGCTTACCATGAAAGAAAACGTATCGTGCACCGCTCCCTCCTCCCGCCCTGTGGTGCAACAGATGTCCCCTTCTCCAAAAACGTACTCAATGGGACCGTTATGTTGCATCCACACACAAGTTGACCTGCTGTGAGGAAAAAACGAGTTAGTACATTTCAAACATGAAAAAGGTCATTTTAAAATCAACATGAAAAACCAAAATACCAAAAGTATAAAACTCAAAAAATGCTTACCATGGATGAAAACGTATCGTGCACCGCTCCCTCCTCCCGACCTGTGGTGCAACAGATGTCCCCTTCTCCTAAAACGTACTCAATGGGACCGTTATGTTGCAACCACACACAAGTTTACCTGCTGTGAGGAAAAAACGAGTTAGTACATTTCAAACATGAAAAAGGTCATTTTAAAATCAACATGAAAAACCAATATACCAAAAGTATAAAACCCAAAAAATTCTTACCATGGAAGAAAAAGTATCGTGCACCGCTCCCTCCTCCCGACCTGTGGTGCAACAGATGTCCCCTTCTCGTAAAACGTACTCAATGGGACCGTTATGTTGCAACCACACACAAGTTGACCTGCTGTGAGGAAAAAACGAGTTAGTACATTTCAAACATGAAAAAGGTCATTTTAAAATCAACATTAAAAACCAAAATACCAAAAGGATAAAACCCAAAAAATGCTTACCATGGATGAAAACATATCGTGCACCGCTCCCTCCTCCCGACCTGTGGTGCAACAGATGTCTACTTCTCCAAAAAAGTGCTCAATGGGACCGTTATGTTGCAACCACACACAAGTTGACCTGCTGTGAGGAAAAAACGAGTTAGTACATTTCAAACATGAAAAAGGTCATTTTAAAATCAACATGATAAACCAAAATACCACAAGTATAAAACCCAAAAAATGCTTACCATGGAAAGAAAACGTATCGTGCACCGCTCCCTCCTCCCGCCCTGTGGTGCAACAGATGTCCCCTTTTCCAAAAACGTACTCAATGGGACCGTTATGTTGCAACCACACACAAGTTGACCTGCTGTGAGGAAAAAACTAGTTAGTACATTTAAAACATGAAAAAGGTCATTTTAAATTCAACATGATAAACCAAAATACCAAAAGTATAAAACCCAAAAAATGCTTACCATGAAAGAAAACGTATCGTGCACCGCTCCCTCCTCCCGCCCTGTGGTGCAACAGATGTCCCCTTCTCCAAAAACGTACTCAATGGGACCGTTATGTTGCATCCACACACAAGTTGACCTGCTGTGAGGAAAAAACGAGTTAGTACATTTCAAACATGAAAAAGGTCATTTTAAAATCAACATGAAAAACCAAAATACCAAAAGTATAAAACCCAAAAAATGCTTACCATGGATGAAAACGTATCGTGCACCGCTCCCTCCTCCCGACCTGTGGTGCAACAGATGTCCCCTTCTCCTAAAACGTACTCAATGGGACCGTTATGTTGCAACCACACACAAGTTTACCTGCTGTGAGGAAAAAACGAGTTAGTACATTTCAAACATGAAAAAGGTCATTTTAAAATCAACATGAAAAACCAAAATACCAAAAGTATAAATCCCAAAAAATGCTTACCATGGAAGAAAACGTATCGTGCACCGCTCCCTCCTCCCGACCTGTGGTGCAACAGATGTCCCCTTCTCCTAAAACGTACTCAATGGGACCGTTATGTTGCAACCACACACAAGTTGACCTGCTGTGAGGAAAAAAAGAGTTAGTACATTTCAAACATGAAAAAGGTCATTTTAAAATCAACATTAAAAACCAAAATACCAAAAGTATGAAACCCAAAAAATGCTTACCATGGATGAAAACGTATCGTGCACCGCTCCCTCCTCCCGACCTGTTGTGCAACAGATGTCCCCTTCTCCTAAAACGTACTGAATGGGACTCTTATGTTGCAACCACACACAAGTTGACCTGCTGTGAGGAAAAAACGAGTTAGTACATTTCAAACATGAAAAAGGTCATTTTAAAATCAACATGAAAAACCAAAATACCAAAAGTATAAAACCCACAAAATACTTACCATGGAAAGAAAACGTATCGTGCACCGCTCCCTCCTCAGACCCTGTGGTGCAACAGATGTCCCCTTCTCCAAAAACGTACTCAATGGGACCGTTATGTTGCAACCACACACAAGTTGTCCTGCTGTGAGGAAAAAATGTGTTAGTACATTTCAAACATGAAAAAGAACATTTTAAAATCAACATGAAAAACCAAAATACCAAAAGTATAAAACACAAAAAATGCTTACCATGGATGAAAATGTATCGTGCACCGCTCCCTCCTCTCGACCTCTGGTGCAACAGATGTCCCCTTCTAAAAATGTACTCAATCGGACCGTAATGTTGCAACCACACACAAGTTGACCTGCTGTGACGAAAAAACGAGTTAGTACATTTCAAACATGAAAAAGGTCATTTTAAAATCAACATGAAAAACCAAGATACCAAAAGTATAAAACCCAAAAAATGCTTACCATGGATGAAAACGTATCGTGCACCGCTCCCTCATCCCGCGCTGTGGTGCAACAGATGTCCCCTTCTCCAAAAATGTACTCAATGGGACCGTAATGTTGCAACCACACTCAAATTGTCCTGCTGTGAGGAAAAAACGAGTTAGTACATTTCAAACATGAAAAATCTCATTTTAAAATCAACATGAAAAACCAAAATACCAAAAGTATAAAACCCAAAAAATGCCTACCATGGAAAGAAAACGTATCGTGCACCGCTCCCTCCTCCCGCCCTGTGGTGCAACAGATGTCCCCTTCTCCAAAAATGTACTCAATAGGACCGTAATGTTGCAACCACACTCAAGTTGTCCTGCTATGAGGAAAAAACGAGTTAGTACATTTCAAACATGAAATAGGTCATTTTAAAATCAACATGAAAAACCGAAATACCAAAAGTATAAAACCGAAAAAATGCTTACCATCGAAAGAAAACGTATCGTGCACCGCTCCCTCCTCCCGCCCTGTGGTGCAACAGATGTCCCCTTCTCCAAAAATGTACTCAATGGGACCGTAATGTTGCAACCACACACAAGTTGACCTGCTGTGAGTAAAAAACGAGTTAGTACATTTCAAACATGAAAAAGTTCATTTTAAAATCAACATGAAAAACGAAAATACCAAAAGTAAAAAACCCAAAAGACGCTTACCATGGAAAGACAACGTATCGTGTACCGCTCCCTCCTCCCGCCCTGTGGTGCAACAGATGTCCCCTTCTCCAAAAATGTACTCAATTTGATCGTAATGTTGCAACCACACTCAAGTTGTCCTGCTGTGAGGAAAAAACGAGTTAGTACATTTCAAACATGAAAAAGGTCATTTTAAAATCAACATGAAAAAGCAAAACACCAAAAGTATAAAACCCAAAAAATGCTTACCATGGAAAGAAAACGTATCGTGCACCGCACACTCCTCCCGCCCTGTGGTGCAACAGATGTCCCCTTCTCCAAAAATGTACTCAATGGGACCGTAATGTTGCAACCACACACAAGTTGACCTGCTGTGAGGAAAAAACGAGTTAGTACATTTCAAACATGAAAAGGTCATTTTAAAATCAACATGAAAAACCAAAATACCAACAGTATAAAACCCAAAAAATGCTTACCATGGAAAGAAAACGTATCGTGCACCGCTCCCTCCTCCCGCCCAGTGGTGCAACAGATGTCCCCTTCTCCGAAAATGTACTCAAAGGGACCGTAATGTTGCAACCACACACAAGTTGAACTGCTGTGAGGAAAAAACGAGTTAGTACATTTCAAACATGAAAAAGGTCATTTTAAAATCAACATGGAAAACCAAAATACCAAAAGTATAAAACCCAAAAAATGCTTACCATGGAAAGAAAACGTATCGTGCACCGCTCCCTCCTCCCGCCCTGTGGTGCAACAGATGTCCCCTTCTCCAAAAATGTACTCAATGGGACCGTAGTGTTGCAACCACACACAAGTTGACCTGCTGTGAGGAAAAAACGAGTTAGTACTTTTCAAACATGAAAATGGTCATTTTAAAATCAACATGAAAAACCAAAATACCAAAAGTATAAAACCCAAAAATTGCTTACCATGGATGAAAACGTATCGTGCACCGCTCCCTCCTCCCGACCTGTGGTGCAACAGATGTCCCCTTTTCCAAAAATGTACTCTATGGGACCGTAATGTTGCAACCACACTCAAGTTGTCCTGCTGTGAGGAAAAAACGAGTTAGTACATTTCAAACATGAAAAAGGTCGTTTTAAAATCAACATGAAAAACCAAAATACCAAAAGTATAAAACCCAAAAAATGCTTACCATGGAAAGAAAACGTATCGTGCACCGCTCCCTCCTCCCGCCCTGTGGTGCAACAGATATCCCCTTCTCCAAAAATGTACTCAATGAGACCGTAATGTTGCAACCACACACAAGTTGACCTGCTGTGAGGAAAAAACGAGTTAGTACATTTCAAACATGAAAAAGGTCATTTTAAAATCAACATGAAAAACCAAAATACCAAAAGTATAAATCCCAAAAAATGCTTACCATGGAAGAAATCGTATCGTGCACCGCTCCCTCCTCCCGACCTGTGGTGCAACAGATGTCCCCTTCTCCTAAAACGTACTCAATGGGACCGTTATGTTGCAACCACACACAAGTTGACCTGCTGTGAGGAAAAAAAGAGTTAGTACATTTCAAACATGAAAAAGGTCATTTTAAAATCAACATTAAAAACCAAAATACCAAAAGTATGAAACCCAAAAAATGCTTACCATGGATGAAAACGTATCGTGCACCGCTCCCTCCTCCCGACCTGTTGTGCAACAGATGTCCCCTTCTCCTAAAACGTACTGAATGGGACTGTTATGTTGCAACCACACACAAGTTGACCTGCTGTGAGAAAAAACGAGTTAGTACATTTCAAACATGAAAAAGGTCATTTTAAAATCGACATGAAAAACCAAAATACCAAAAGTATAAAACCCAAAAAATACTTACCATGGAAAGAAAACGTATCGTGCACCGCTCCCTCCTCCCACCCTGTGGTGCAACAGATGTCCCCTTCTCCAAAAACGTACTCAATGGGACCGTTATGTTGCAACCACACACAAGTTGACCTGCTGTGAGGAAAAAATGTGTTAGTACATTTCAAACATGAAAAAGGTCATTTTAAAATCAACATGAAAAGCCAAAATACCAAAAGTATAAAACACAAAAAATGCTTACCATGGATGAAAACGTATCGTGCACCGCTCCCTCCTCTCGACCTCTGGTGCAACAGATGTCCCCTTCTAAAAATGTACTCAATGGGACCGTAATGTTGCAACCACACACAAGTTGACCTGCTGTGACGAAAAAACGAGTTAGTACATTTCAAACATGAAAAAGGTCATTTTAAAATCAACATGAAAAACCAAGATACCAAAAGTATAAAACCCAAAAAATGCTTACCATGGATGAAAACGTATCGTGCACCGCTCCCTCATCCCGCGCTGTGGTGCAACAGATGTCCCCTTCTCCAAAAATGTACTCAATGGGACCGTAATGTTGCAACCACACTCAAATTGTCCTGCTGTGAGGAAAAAACGAGTTAGTACATTTCAAACATGAAAAATCTCATTTTAAAATCAACATGAAAAACCAAAATACCAAAAGTATAAAACCCAAAAAATGCCTACCATGGAAAGAAAACGTATCGTGCACCGCTCCCTCCTCCCGCCCTGTGGTGCAACAGATGTCCCCTTCTCCAAAAATGTACTCAATAGGACCGTAATGTTGCAACCACACTCAAGTTGTCCTGCTATGAGGAAAAAACGAGTTAGTACATTTCAAACATGAAAAAGGTCATTTTCAAATCAACATGAAAAACCGAAATACCAAAAGTATAAAACCGAAAAAATGCTTACCATGGAAAGAAAACGTATCGTGCACCGCTCCCTCCTCCCGCCCTGTGGTGCAACAGATGTCCCCTTCTCCAAAAATGTACTCAATGGGACCGTAATGTTGCAACCACACACAAGTTGACCTGCTGTGAGTAAAAAACGAGTTAGTACATTTCAAACATGAAAAAGTTCATTTTAAAATCAACATGAAAAACCAAAATACCAAAAGTATAAAACCCAAAAGACGCTTACCATGGAAAGACAACGTATCGTGTACCGCTCCCTCCTCCCGCCCTGTGGTGCAACAGATGTCCCCTTCTCCAAAAATGTACTCAATTTGATCGTAATGTTGCAACCACACTCAAGTTGTCCTGCTGTGAGGAGAAAACGAGTTAGTACATTTCAAACATGAAAAAGGTCATTTTAAAATCAACATGAAAAAGCAAAACACCAAAAGTATAAAACCCAAAAAATGCTTACCATGGAAAGAAAACGTATCGTGCACCGCACACTCCTCCCGCCCTGTGGTGCAACAGATGTCCCCTTCTCCAAAAATCTACTCAATGGGACCATAATGTTGCAACCACACACAAGTTGACCTGCTGTGAGGAAAAAACGAGTTAGTACATTTCAAACATGAAAAAGGTCATTTTAAAATCAACATGAAAAACCAAAATACCAAAAGTATAAAACCCAAAAAATGCTTACCATGGAAAGAAAACGTATCGTGCACCGCTCCCTCCTCCCGCCCAGTGGTGCAACAGATGTCCCCTTCTCCGAAAATGTACTCAATGGGACCGTAATGTTGCAACCACACACAAGTTGAACTGCTGTGAGGAAAAAACGAGTTAGTACATTTCAAACATGAAAAAGGTCATTTTAAAATCAACATGGAAAACCAAAATACCAAAAGTATAAAACCCAAAAAATGCTTACCATGGAAAGAAAACGTATCGTGCACCGCTCCCTCCTCCCGCCCTGTGGTGCAACAGATGTCCCCTTCTACAAAAATGTACTCAATGGGACCGTAGTGTTGCAACCACACACAAGTTGACCTGCTGTGAGGAAAAAACGAGTTAGTACATTTCAAACATGAAAAAGGTCATTTTAAAATCAACATGAAAAACCAAAATACCAAAAGTATAAAACCCAAAAATTGCTTACCATGGATGAAAACGTATCGTGCACCGCTCCCTCCTCCCGACCTGTGGTGCAACAGATGTCCCCTTCTCCAAAAATGTACTCAATGGGACCGTAATGTTGCAACCACACTCAAGTTGTCCTGCTGTGAGGAAAAAAAAGGTTAGTACATTTCAAACATGAAAATGGTCATTTTAAAATCAACATGAAAAACCAAAATACCAAAAGTATAAAACCCAAAAATTGCTTACCATGGATGAAAACGTATCGTGCACCGCTCCCTCCTCCCGACCTGTGGTGCAACAGATGTCCCCTTCTCCAAAAATGTACTCAATGGGACCGTAATGTTGCAACCACACTCAAGTTGTCCTGCTGTGAGGAAAAAACGAGTTAGTACATTTCAAACATGAAAAAGGTCGTTTTAAAATCAACATGAAAAACCAAAATACCAAAAGTATAAAACCCAAAAAATGCTTACCATGGAAAGAAAACGTATCGTGCACCGCTCCCTCCTCCCGCCCTGTGGTGCAACAGATATCCCCTTCTCCAAAAATGTACTCAATGAGACCGTAATGTTGCAACCACACACAAGTTGACCTGCTGTGAGGAAAAAACGAGTTAGTACATTTCAAACATGAAAAATCTCATTTTAAAATCAACATGAAAAACCAAAATACCAAAAGTATAAAACCCAAAAAATGCTTACCATGGATGAAAACGTATCGTGCACCGCTCCCTCCTCCCGACCTGTGGTGCAACATATGTGCCCTTCTCCTAAAACGTACTCAATGGGACTGTTATGTTGCAATCACACACAAGTTGACCTGCTGTGAGGAAAAAACGAGTTAGTACATTTCAAACATGAAAAAGATCATTTTAAATTCAACATGAAAAACCAAAATACCAAAAGTATGAAACCCAAAAATTGCTTACCATGGACGAAAACGTATCGTGCACCGCTCCCTCCTCCCGACCTGTGGTGCAACAGATGTCCCCTTCTCCAAAAATGTACTCAATGACACCGTAATGTTGCAACCACACACAAGTTGACCTGCTGTGAGGAAAAAACGAGTTAGTACATTTCAAACATGAAAAAGGTCATTTTAAAATCAACATGAAAAACCAAAATACCAAAAGTATAAAACCCAAAAAATGCTTACCATGGAAAGAAAACGTATCGTGCACCGCTCCCTCCTCCCGCCCTGTGGTGCAACAGAAGTCCCCTTCTCCAAAAATGTACTCAATGGGACCGTAATGTTGCAACCACACACAAGTTGACCTGCTGTGAGGAAAAAACGAGTTAGTACATTTCAAACATGAAAAAGGTCATTTTAAAATCAACATGAAAAACCAAAATACCAAAAGTATAAAACACAAAAAATGCTTACCATGGATGAAAACGTATCGTGCACCGCTCCCTCCTCCCGACCTGTGGTGCAACAGATGTCCCCTTCTCCTAAAACCTACTCAATGGGACTGTTATGATGCAACCACACACAAGTTGACCTGCTGTGAGGAAAAAATGAGTTAGTACATTTCAAACATGAAAAAGGTCATTTTAAAATCAACATGAAAAACCGAAATACCAAAAGTATAAAACCCAAAAAATGCTTACCATGGAAAGAAAACGTATCGTGCACCGCTCCCTCCTCCCGCCCTGTGGTGCAACAGATGTCCCCTGCTCCAAAAATGTACTCAATGAGACCGTAATGTTGCAACCACACACAAGTTGACCTGCTGTGAGGAAAAAACGAGTTAGTACATTTCAAACATGAAAAAGGTCATTTTAAAATCAACATGAAAAACCAAAATACCAAAAGTATAAAACCCTAAAAATGCTTACCATGGATGAAAACGTATCGTGTACCGCTCCCTCCTCCCGACCTGTGGTGCAACAGATGTCCCCTTCTCCTAAAACGTACTCAATGGGACTGTTATGTTGCAACCACACACAAGTTGACCTGCTGTGAGGAAAAAACGAGTTAGTACATTTCAAACATGAAAAAGGTCATTTTAAAATCAACATGAAAAACCAAAATACCAAAAGTATAAAACCCAAAAAATGCTTACCATGGAAAGAAAACGTATCGTGCACCGCTCCCTCCTCCCGACCTGTGGTGCAACAGATGTCCCCTTCTCCAAAAATGTACTCAATGAGACCGTAATGTAGCAACCACACACAAGTTGACCTGCTGTGAGGAAAAAACGAGTTAGTACATTTCAAACATGAAAAAGTCATTTTAAAATCAACATGAGAAACCAAAATACCAAAAGTATATAACCCAAAAAATGCTTACCATGGATGAAAACGTATCGTGCACCGCTCCCTCCTCCCGACCTGTGGTGCAACAGATGTCCCCTTCTCCAAAGACGTACTCAATGGGACCGTTATGTTGCAACCACACACAAGTTGACCTGCTGTGAGGAAAAAACGAGTTAGTACATTTCAAACATGAAAAAGGTCATTTTAAAATCAACATGAAAAAGCAAAACACCAAAAGTATAAAACCCAAAAAATGCTTACCATGGAAAGAAAACGTATCGTGCACCGCTCCCTCCTCCCGCCCTGTGGTGCAACAGATGTCCCCTTCTCCAAAAATGTACTCAATGGGACCGTAATGTTGCAACCACACACAAGTTGACCTGCTGTGAGGAAAAAACGAGTTAGTACATTTCAAACATGAAAAAGGTCATTTTAAAATCAACATGAAAACCAAAATACCAAAAGTTTAAAACCCAAAAAATGCTTACCATGGAAAGAAAACGTATCGTGTACCACTCCCTCCTCCTGCCCAGTGGTGCAACAGATGTCCCCTTCTCCAAAAATGTACTCAATGGGACCGTAATGTTGCAACCACACACAAGTTGAACTGCTGTGAGGAAAAAACGAGTTAGTACATTTCAAACATGAAAAAGGTCATTTTAAAATCAACATGGAAAACCAAAATACCAAAAGTATAAAACCCAAAAAATGCTTACCATGGAAAGAAAACGTATCGTGCACCGCTCCCTCCTCCCGCCCAGTAGTGCAACAGATGTCCCCTTCTCCAAAAATGTACTCAATGGGACCGTAATGTTGCAACCACACACAAGTTGACCTGCTGTGAGGAAAAAACGAGTTAGTACATTTCAAACATGAAAAAGGTCATATTAAATTGCACATAAAAAACCAAAATATTAAAAGTATAAAACCCAAAAAATGCTTACCATGGAAAGAAAACGTATCGTGCACCGCTCCCTCCTCCCGCCCTGTGGTGCAACATATGTGCCCTTCTCCTAAAACGTACTCAATGGGACTGTTATGTTGCAATCACACACAAGTTGACCTGCTGTGAGGAAAAAACGAGTTAGTACATTTCAAACATGAAAAAGGTCATTTTAAAATCAACATGAAAAACCAAAATACCAAAAGTATGAAACCCAAAAATTGCTTACCATGGATGAAAACGTATCGTGCACCGCTCCCTCCTCCCGACCTGTGGTGCAACAGATGTCCCCTTCTCCAAAAATGTACTCAATGAGACCGTAATGCTGCAACCACACACAAGTTGACCTGCTGTGAGGAAAAAACGAGTTAGTACATTTCAAACATGAAAAAGGTCATTTTAAAATCAACATGAAAAACCAAAATACCAAAAGTATAAAACCCAAAAGATGCTTACCATGGAAAGAAAACGTATCGTGCACCGCTCCCTCCTCCCGCCCTGTGGTGCAACAGAAGTCCCCTTCTCCAAAAATGTACTCAATGGGACCGTAATGTTGCAACCACACACAAGTTGACCTGCTGTGAGGAAAAAACGAGTTAGTACATTTCAAACATGAAAAAGGTCATTTTAAAATCAACATGAAAAGCCAAAATACCAAAAGTATAAAACACAAAAAATGCTTACCATGGATGAAAACGTATCGTGCACCGCTCCCTCCTCTCGACCTCTGGTGCAACAGATGTCCCCTTCTAAAAATGTACTCAATGGGACCGTAATGTTGCAACCACACACAAGTTGACCTGCTGTGACGAAAAAACGAGTTAGTACATTTCAAACATGAAAAAGGTCATTTTAAAATCAACATGAAAAACCAAGATACCAAAAGTATAAAACCCAAAAAATGCTTACCATGGATGAAAACATATCGTGCACCGCTCCCTCATCCCGCGCTGTGGTGCAACAGATATCCCCTTCTCCAAAAATGTATTCAATGGGACCGTAATGTTGCAACCACACTCAAATTGTCCTGCTGTGAGGAAAAACGAGTTAGTACATTTCAAACATGAAAAATCTCATTTTAAAATCAACATGAAAAACCAAAATACCAAAAGTATAAAACCCAAAAAATGCCTACCATGGAAAGAAAACGTATCGTGCACCGCTCCCTCCTCCCGCCCTGTGGTGCAACAGATGTCCCCTTCTCCAAAAATGTACTCAATAGGACCGTAATGTTGCAACCACACTCAAGTTGTCCTGCTATGAGGAAAAAACGAGTTAGTACATTTCAAACATGAAAAAGGTCATTTTAAAATCAACATGAAAAACCGAAATACCAAAAGTATAAAACCCAAAAAATGCTTACCATGGAAAGAAAACGTATCGTGCACCGCTCCCTCCTCCCGCCCTGTGGTGCAACAGATGTCCCCTTCTCCAAAAATGTACTCAATGGGACCGTAATGTTGCAACCACACACAAGTTGACCTGCTGTGAGTAAAAAACGAGTTAGTACATTTCAAACATGAAAAAGGTCATTTTAAAATCAACATGGAAAACCAAAATACCAAAAGTATAAAACCCAAAAAATGCTTACCATGGAAAGAAAACGTATCGTGCACCGCTCCCTCCTCCCGCCCAGTGGTGCAACAGATGTCCCCTTCTCCGAAAATGTACTCAATTTGACCGTAATGTTGCAACCACACACAAGTTGAACTGCTGTGAGGAAAAAACGAGTTAGTACATTTCAAACATGAAAAAGGTCATTTTAAAATCAACATGGAAAACCAAAATACCAAAAGTATAAAACCCAAAAAATGCTTACCATGGAAAGAAAACGTATCGTGCACCGCTCCCTCCTCCCGCCTTGTGGTGCAACAGATGTCCCCTTCTACAAAAATGTACTCAATGGGACCGTAGTGTTGCAACCACACACAAGTTGACCTGCTGTGAGGAAAAAACGAGTTAGTACATTTCAAACATGAAAAAGGTCATTTTAAAATCAACATGAAAAACCAAAATACCAAAAGTATAAAACCCAAAAATTGCTTACCATGGATGAAAACGTATCGTGCACCGCTCCCTCCTCCCGACCTGTGGTGCAACAGATGTCCCCTTCTCCAAAAATGTACTCAATGGGACCGTAATGTTGCAACCACACTCAAGTTGTCCTGCTGTGAGGAAAAAAAAGGTAAGTACATTTCAAACATGAAAATGGTCATCTTAAAATCAACATGAAAAACCAAAATACCAAAAGTATAAAACCCAAAAATTGCTTACCATGGATGAAAACGTATCGTGCACCGCTCCCTCCTCCCGACCTGTGGTGCAACAGATGTCCCCTTCTCCAAAAATGTACTCAATGGGACCGTAATGTTGCAACCACACTCAAGTTGTCCTGCTGTGAGGAAAAAACGAGTTAGTACATTTCAAACATGAAAAAGGTCGTTTTAAAATCAACATGAAAAACCAAAATACCAAAAGTATAAAACCCAAAAAATGCTTACCACGGAAAGAAAACGTATCGTGCACCGCTCCCTACTCCCGCCCTGTGGTGCAACAGATATCCCCTTCTCCAAAAATGTACTCAATGAGACCGTAATGTTGCAACCACACACAAGTTGACCTGCTGTGAGGAAAAAACGAGTTAGTACATTTCAAACATGAAAAAGGTCATTTTAAAATCAACATGAAAAACCAAAATACCAAAAGTATAAAACCCAAAAAATGCTTACCATGGATGAAAACGTATCGTGCACCGCTCCCTCCTCCCGACCTGTGGTGCAACATATGTGCCCTTCTCCTAAAACGTACTCAATGGGACTGTTATGTTGCAATCACACACAAGTTGACCTGCTGTGAGGAAAAAACGAGTTAGTACATTTCAAACATGAAAAAGGTCATTTTAAATTCAACATGAAAAACCAAAATACCAAAAGTATGAAACCCAAAAATTGCTTACCATGGATGAAAACGTATCGTGCACCGCTCCCTCCTCCCGACCTGTGGTGCAACAGATGTCCCCTTCTCCAAAAATGTACTCAATGACACCGTAATGTTGCAACCACACACAAGTTGACCTGCTGTGAGGAAAAAACGAGTTAGTACATTTCAAACATGAAAAAGGTCATTTTAAAATCAACATGAAAAACCGAAATACCAAAAGTATAAAACCCAAAAAATGCTTACCATGGAAAGAAAACGTATTGTGCACCGCTCCCTCCTCCCGCCCTGTGGTGCAACAGATGTCCCCTGCTCCAAAAATGTACTCAATGAGACCGTAATGTTGCAACCACACACAAGTTGACCTGCTGTGAGGAAAAAACGAGTTAGTACATTTCAAACATGAAAAAGGTCATTTTAAAATCAACATGAAAAACCAAAATACCAAAAGTATAAAACCCAAAAAATGCTTACCATGTATGAAAACGTATCGTGTACCGCTCCCTCCTCCCGACCTGTGGTGCAACAGATGTCCCCTTCTCCTAAAACGTACTCAATGGGACTGTTATGTTGCAACCACACACAAGTTGACCTGCTGTGAGGAAAAAACGAGTTAGTACATTTCAAACATGAAAAAGGTCATTTTAAAATCAACATGAAAAACCAAAATACCAAAAGTATAAAACCCAAAAAATGCTTACCATGGAAAGAAAACGTATCGTGCACCGCTCCCTCCTCCCGACCTGTGGTACAACAGATGTCCCCTTCTCCAAAAATGTACTCAATGAGACCGTAATGTAGCAACCACACACAAGTTGACCTGCTGTGAGGAAAAAACGAGTTAGTACATTTCAAACATGAAAAAGTCATTTTAAAATCAACATGAGAAACCAAAATACCAAAAGTATAAAACCCAAAAAATGCTTACCATGGATGAAAACGTATCGTGCACCGCTCCCTCCTCCCGACCTGTGGTGCAACAGATGTCCCCTTCTCCAAAGACGTACTCAATGGGACCGTTATGTTGCAACCACACACAAGTTGACCTGCTGTGAGGAAAAAACGAGTTAGTACATTTCAAACATGAAAAAGGTCATTTTAAAATCAACATGAAAAAGCAAAACACCAAAAGTATAGAACCCAAAAAATGCTTACCATGGAAAGAAAACGTATCGTGCACCGCTCCCTCCTCCCGCCCTGTGGTGCAACAGATGTCCCCTTCTCCAAAAATGTACTCAATGGGACCGTAATGTTGCAACCACACACAAGTTGACCTGCTGTGAGGAAAAAACGAGTTAGTACATTTCAAACATGAAAAAGGTCATTTTAAAATCAACATGAAAACCAAAATACCAAAAGTTTAAAACCCAAAAAATGCTTACCATGGAAAGAAAACGTATCGTGTACCACTCCCTCCTCCCGCCCAGTGGTGCAACAGATGTCCCCTTCTCCGAAAATGTACTCAATGGGACCGTAATGTTGCAACCACACACAAGTTGAACTGCTGTGAGGAAAAAACGAGTTAGTACATTTCAAACATGAAAAAGGTCATTTTAAAATCAACATGAAAAACCAAAATACCAAAAGTATAAAACCCAAAAAATGCTTACCATGGAAAGAAAACGTATCGTGCACCGCTCCCTCCTCCCGCCCTGTGGTGCAACAGATGTCCCCTTCTCCAAAAATGTACTCAATGGGACCGTAATGTTGCAACCACACACAAGTTGACCTGCTGTGAGGAAAAAACGAGTTAGTACATTTCAAACATGAAAAAGGTCATTTTAAATTGCACATAAAAAACCAAAATACCAAAAGTATAAAACCTAAAAAATGCTTACCATGGAAAGAAAACGTATCGTGCACCGCTCCCTCCTCCCGCCCTGTGGTGCAACATATGTGCCCTTCTCCTAAAACGTACTCAATGGGACTGTTATGTTGCAATCACACACAAGTTGACCTGCTGTGAGGAAAAAACGAGTTAGTACATTTCAAACATGAAAAAGGTCATTTTAAAATCAACATGAAAAACCAAAATACCAAAAGTATGAAACCCAAAAATTGCTTACCATGAATGAAAACGTATCGTGCACCGCTCCCTCCTCCCGACCTGTGGTGCAACAGATGTCCCCTTCTCCAAAAATGTACTCAATGAGACCGTAATGCTGCAACCACACACAAGTTGACCTGCTGTGAGGAAAAAACGAGTTAGTACATTTCAAACATGAAAAAGGTCATTTTAAAATCAACATGAAAAACCAAAATACCAAAAGTATAAAACCCAAAAAATGCTTACCATGGAAAGAAAACGTATCGTGCACCGCTCCCTCCTCCCGCCCTGTGGTGCAACAGAAGTCCCCTTCTCCAAAAATGTACTCAATGGGACCGTAATGTTGCAACCACACACAAGTTGACCTGCTGTGAGGAAAAAACGAGTTAGTACATTTCAAACATGAAAAAGGTCATTTTAAAATCAACATGAAAAACCAAAATACCAAAAGTATAAAACACAAAAAATGCTTACCATGGATGAAAACGTATCGTGCACCGCTCCCTCCTCCCGACCTGTGGTGCAACAGATGTCCCCTTCTCCTAAAACCTACTCAATGGGACTGTTATGATGCAACCACACACAAGTTGACCTGCTGTGAGGAAAAAATGAGTTAGTACATTTCAAACATGAAAAAGGTCATTTTAAAATCAACATGAAAAACCGAAATACCAAAAGTATAAAACCCAAAAAATGCTTACCATGGAAAGAAAACGTATCGTGCACCGCTCCCTCCTCCCGCCCTGTGGTGCAACAGATGTCCCCTGCTCCAAAAATGTACTCAATGAGACCGTAATGTTGCAACCACACACAAGTTGACCTGCTGTGAGGAAAAAACGAGTTAGTACATTTCAAACATGAAAAAGGTCATTTTAAAATCAACATGAAAAACCAAAATACCAAAAGTATAAAACCCAAAAAATGCTTACCATGGATGAAAACGTATCGTGCACCGCTCCCTCCTCCCGACCTGTGGTGCAACAGATGTCCCCTTCTCCTAAAACGTACTCAATGGGACTGTTATGTTGCAACCACACACAAGTTGACCTGCTGTGAGGAAAAAACGAGTTAGTACATTTCAAACATGAAAAAGGTCATTTTAAAATCAACATGAAAAACCAAAATACCAAAAGTATAAAACCCAAAAAATGCTTACCATGGAAAGAAAACGTATCGTGCACCGCTCCCTCCTCCCGACCTGTGCTGCAACAGATGTCCCCTTCTCCAAAAATGTACTCAATGAGACCGTAATGTTGCAACCACACACAAGTTGACCTGCTGTGAGGAAAAAACGAGTTAGTACATTTCAAACATGAAAAAGTCATTTTAAAATCAACATGAGAAACCAAAATACCAAAAGTATAAAACCCAAAAAATGCTTACCGTGGATGAAAACGTATCGTGCACCGCTACCTCCTCCCGACCTGTGGTGCAACAGATGTCCCCTTCTCCAAAGACGTACTCAATGGGACCGTTATGTTGCAACCACACACAAGTTGACCTGCTGTGAGGAAAAAACGAGTTAGTACATTTCAAACATGAAAAAGGTCATTTTAAAATCAACATGAAAAAGCAAAACACCAAAAGTATAAAACCCAAAAAATGCTTACCATGGAAAGAAAACGTATCGTGCACCGCTCCCTCCTCCCGCCCTGTGGTGCAACAGATGTCCCCTTCTCCAAAAATGTACTCAATGGGACCGTAATGTTGCAACCACACACAAGTTGACCTGCTGTGAGGAAAAAACGAGTTAGTACATTTCAAACATGAAAAAGGTCATTTTAAAATCAACATGAAAACCAAAATACCAAAAGTTTAAAACCCAAAAAATGCTTACCATGGAAAGAAAACGTATCGTGTACCACTCCCTCCTCCCGCCCAGTGGTGCAACAGATGTCCCCTTCTCCGAAAATGTACTCAATGGGACCGTAATGTTGCAACCACACACAAGTTGAACTGCTGTGAGGAAAAAACGAGTTAGTACATTTCAAACATGAAAAAGGTCATTTTAAAATCAACATGAAAAACCAAAATACCAAAAGTATAAAATTAAAAAAATGCTTACCATGGAAAGAAAACGTATCGTGCACCGCTCCCTCCTCCCGACCTGTGGTGCAACAGATGTCCCCTTCTCCAAAAACGTACTCAATGGGACCGTTATGTTGCAACCACACACAAGTTGACCTGCTGTGAGGAAAAAACGAGTTAGTACATTTCAAACATGAAAAAGGTCATTTTAAAATCAACATGAAAAACCAAAATACCAAAAGTATAAAACCCAAAAAATGCTTACCTTGGAACGAAAACGTATCGTGCACCGCTCCCTCCTCCCGCCCAGTGGTGCAACAGATGTCCCCTTCTCCGAAAATGTACTCAATGGGACCGTAATGTTGCAACCACACATATGTTGACCTGCTGTGAGGAAAAAACGAGTTAGTACATTTCAAACATGAAAAAGGTCATTTTAAAATCAACATGAAAAACCAAAATACCAAAAGTATAAAACCCAAAAATTGCTTACCATGGATGAAAACGTATCGTGCACCGCTCCCTCCTCCCGACCTGTGGTGCAACAGATATCCCCTTCTCCAAAAATGTACTCAATGGGACCGTAATGTTGCAACCACACTCAAGTTGTCCTGCTGTGAGGAAAAAACGAGTTAGTACATTTCAAACATGAAAAAGGTCATTTTAAAATCAACATGAAAAACCAAAATACCAAAAGTATAAAACCCAAAAAATGCTTACCATGGAAAGAAAACGTATCGTGCACCGCTCCCTCCTCCCGCCCTGTGGTGCAACAGATGTCCCCTTCTCCAAAAATGTACTCAATGGGACCGTAATGTTGCAACCAAACACAAGTTGACCTGCTGTGAGGAAAAAACGAGTTAGTACATTTCAAACATGAAAAAGGTCATTTTAAAATCAACATGAAAAACCAAAATACCAAAAGTATAAAACACAAAAAATGCTTACCATGGATGAAAACGTATCGTGCACCGCTCCCTCCTCCCGACCTGTGGTGCAACAGATGTCCCCTTCTCCTAAAACGTACTCAATGGGACTGTTATGTTGCAACCACACACAAGTTGACCTGCTGTGAGGAAAAAACGAGTTAGTACATTTCAAACATGAAAAAGGTCATTTTAAAATCAACATGAAAAACCAAAATACCAAAAGTATAAAACCCAAAAAATGCTTACCTTGGAACGAAAACGTATCGTGCACCGCTCCCTCCTCCCGCCCAGTGGTGCAACAGATGTCCCCTTCTCCGAAAATGTACTCAATGGGACCGTAATGTTGCAACCACACATATGTTGACCTGCTGTGAGGAAAAAACGAGTTAGTACATTTCAAACATGAAAAAGGTCATTTTAAAATCAACATGAAAAACCAAAATACCAAAAGTATAAAACCCAAAAATTGCTTACCATGGATGAAAACGTATCGTGCACCGCTCCCTCCTCCCGACCTGTGGTGCAACAGATATCCCCTTCTCCAAAAATGTACTCAATGGGACCGTAATGTTGCAACCACACTCAAGTTGTCCTGCTGTGAGGAAAAAACGAGTTAGTACATTTCAAACATGAAAAAGGTCATTTTAAAATCAACATGAAAAACCAAAATACCAAAAGTATAAAACCCAAAAAATGCTTACCATGGAAAGAAAACGTATCGTGCACCGCTCCCTCCTCCCGCCCTGTGGTGCAACAGATGTCCTCTTCTCCAAAAATGTACTCAATGGGACCGTAATGTTGCAACCACACACAAGTTGACCTGCTGTGAGGAAAAAACGAGTTAGTACATTTCAAACATGAAAAAGGTCATTTTGAAATCAACATGAAAAACCAAAATACCAAAAGTATAAAACACAAAAAATGCTTACCATGGATGAAAACGTATCGTGCACCGCTCCCTCCTCCCGCCCAGTGCTGCAACAGATGTCCCCTTCTCCAAAAATGTACTCAATGGGACCGTAATGTGGCAACCACACACAAGTTGAATTGCTGTGAGGAAAAAACGAGTTAGTACATTTCAAACATGAAAAAGGTCATTTAAAATCAACATGAAAAACCAAAATACCAAAAGTATAAAACCCAAAAAATGCTTACCATGGAAAGAAAACGTATCGTGCACCGCTCCCTCCTCCCGCCCTGTGGTGCAACAGATGTCCCCTTCTACAAAAATGTACTCAATGGGACCATAGTGTTGCAACCACACACAAGTTGACCTGCTGTGAGGAAAAAACGAGTTAGTACATTTCAAACATGAAAAAGGTCATTTTAAAATCAACATGAAAAACCAAAATACCAAAAGTATAAAACCCAAAAATTGCTTACCATGGATGAAAACGTATCGTGCACCGCTCCCTCCTCCCGACCTGTGGTGCAACAGATATCCCCTTCTCCAAAAATGTACTCAATGGGACCGTAATGTTGCAACCACACTCAAGTTGTCCTGCTGTGAGGAAAAAACGAGTTAGTACATTTCAAACATGAAAAAGGTCATTTTAAAATCAACATGAGAAAGCAAAACACCAAAAGTATAAAACCCAAAAAATGCTTACCATGGAAAGAAAATGTATCGTGCACCGCTCCCTCCTCCCGCCCTGTGGTGCAACAGATGTGCCTTTCTCCAAAAATGTACTCAATGGGACCGTAATGTTGCAACCACACACAAGTTGACCTGCTGTGAGGAAAAACGAGCTAGTACATTTCAAACATGAAAAAGATCATTTTAAAATCAACATGTAAAACCAAAATACCAAAAGTATAAAACCCAAAAAATGCTTACCATGGATGAATACGTATCGTGCACCGCTCCCTCCTCCCGACCTGTGGTGCAACAGATGTCCCCTTCTCCAAAAACGTACTCAATGGGACCGTTATGTTGCAACCACACACAAGTTGACCTGCTGTGAGGAAAAAACGAGTTAGTACATTTCAAACATGAAAAAGGTCGTTTTGAAATCAACATGAAAAACCAAAATACCAAAAGTATAAAACCCAAAAAATGCTTACCATGGAAAGAAAACGTATCGTGCACCGCTCCCTCCTCCCACCCTGTGGTGCAACAGATGTCCCCTTCTCCAAAAATGTACTCAATGGGACCGTAATGTTGCAACCACACTCAAGTTGTCCTGCTGTGAGGAAAAAACGAGTTAGTACACTTCAAACATGAAAAAGGTCATTTTAAAATCAACATGAAAAACCAAAATACCAAAAGTATAAAACCCAAAAAATGCTTACCATGGAAAGAAAACGTATCGTGCACCGCTCCCTCCTCCCGCCCTGTGGTGCAACAGAAGTCCCCTTCTCTAAAAATGTACTCAATGGGACCGTAATGTTGCAACCACACACAAGTTGACCTGCTGTGAGGAAAAAACGAGTTAGTACATTTCAAACATGAAAAAGGTCATTTTAAAATCAACATGAAAAACCAAAATACCAAAAGCATAAAACCCAAAAAATGCTTACCATGGATGAAAACGTATCGTGCACCGCTCCCTCCTCCCGACCTGTGGTGCAACAGATGTCCCCTTCTCCAAAAACGTACTCAATGGGACCGTTATGTTGCAACCACACACAAGTTGACCTGCTGTGAGGAAAAAACGAGTTAGTACATTTCAAACATGAAAAAGGTCATTTTAAAATCAACATGAAAAACCAAAATACCAAAATTATAAAACCCAAAAAATGCTTACCATGGAAAGAAAACGTATCGTGCACCGCTCCCTCCTCCCACCCTGTGGTGCAACAGATGTCCCCTTCTCCAAAAATGTACTCAATGGGACCGTAATGTTGCAACCACACTCAAGTTGACCTGCTGTGAGGAAAAAAAGAGTTAGTACATTTCAAACATGAAAAAGGTCATTTTAAAATCAACATGAAAAACCAAAATACCAAAAGTATAAAACCCAAAAAATGCTTAGCATGGATGAAAACGTATCGTGCACCGGTCCCTCCTCCCGACCTGTGGTGCAACAGATGCCTCCTTCTCCAAAAACGTACTCAATGGGACCGTTATGTTGCAACCACACACAAGTTGACCTGCTGTGAGGAAAAAACGAGTTAGTACATTTCAAACATGAAAAAGGTCATTTTAAAATGAACATGAAAAACCAAAATACCAAAAGTATAAAACCCAAAAAATGCTTACCATGGAAAGAAAACGTATCGTGCACCGCTCCCTCCTCCCACCCTGTGGTGCAACAGATGTCCCCTTCTCCAAAAATGTACTCAATGGGACCGTAATGTTGCAACCACACTCAAATTGTCCTGCTGTTAGGAAAAAACGAGTTAGTACATTTCAAACATGAAAAAGGTCATTTTAAAATGAACATGAAAAACCAAAATACCAAAAGTATAAAACCAAAAAAATGCTTACCATGGAAAGAAAACGTATCGTGAACCGCTCCCTCCTCCCGCCCTGTGGTGCAACAGAAGTCCCCTTCTCCAAAAATGTACTCAATGGGACCGTAATGTTGCAACCACACACAAGTTGACCTGCTGTGAGGAAAAAACGAGTTAGTACATTTCAAACATGAAAAAGGTCATTTTAAAATCAACATGATAAACCAAACTACCAAAAGTATAAAACCCAAAAAATGCTTACCATGGATGAAAACGTATCGTGCACTGCTCCCTCCTCCCGACCTGTGGTGCAACAGATGTCCCCTTCTCCTAAAACGTACTCAATGGGACTGTTATGTTGCAACCACACACAAGTTGACCTGCTGAGAGGAAAAAACGAGTTAGTACATTTCAAACATGAAAAAGGTCATTTTAAAATCAACATGAAAAACCAAAATACCAAAAGTATGAAACCCAAAAAATGCTTACCATGGAAAGAAAACGTATCGTGCACCGCTCCCTCCTCCCGCCCTGTGGTGCAACAGATGTCCCCTTCTCCAAAAATGTACTCAATGGGACCGTAATGTTGCAACCACACACAAGTTGACCTGCTGTGAGGAAAAAACGAGTTAGTATATTTCAAACATGAAAAAGGTCATTTTAAAATCAACATGAAAAACCAAAATACCAAAAGTATAAAACCCAAAAGACGCTTACCATGGATGAAAACGTATCGTGCACCGCTACCTCCTCCCGACCTGTGGTGCAACAGATGTCCCCTACTCCAAAAACGTACTCAATGGGACCGTTATGTTGCAACCACACGCAAGTTGACCTGCTGTGAGGAAAAAACGAGTTAGTACATTTCAAACATGAAAAAGGTCATTTTAAAATCAACATGAAAAACCAAAATACCAAAAGTATAAAACACAAAAAATGCTTACCATGGACAGAAAACGTATCGTGCACCGCTCCCTCCTCCCACCCTGTGGTGCAACAGATGTGCCCTTCTCCAAAAATGTACTCAATGGGACCGTAATGTTGCAACCACACTCAAGTTGTCCTGCTGTGAGGAAAAAACGAGTTAGTACATTTCAAACATGAAAAAGGTCATTTTAAAATCAACATGAAAAACCAAAATACCAAAAGTATAAAACCCAAAATGTGCTTACCATGGATGAAAACGTATCGTGCACCGGTCCCTCCTCCCGACCTGTGGTGCAACAGATGTCTCCTTCTCCAAAAACGTACTCAATGGGACCGTTAAGTTGCAAACACACACAAGTTGAACTGCTGTGAGGAAAAAACGAGTTAGTACATTTCAAACATGAAAAAGGTCATTTTAAAATCAACATGAAAAACCAAAATACCAAAAGTATAAAACCCAAAAAATGCTTACCATGGAAAGAAAACGTATCGTGCACCGCTCCCTCCTCCCACCCTGTGGTGCAACAGATGTCCCCATCTCCGAAAATGTACTCAATGGGACCGTAATAATGCAACCACACTCAAATTGTCCTGCTGTTAGGAAAAAACGAGTTAGTACATTTCAAACATGAAAAAGGTCATTTTAAAATCAACATGAAAAACCAAAATACCAAAAGTATAAAACCCAAAAAATGCTTACCATGGAAAGAAAACGTATCGTGCACCGCTCCCTCCCCCTGCCCTGTGGTGCAACAGAAGTCCCCTTCTCCAAAAATGTACTCAATGGTACCGTAATGTTGCAACCACACACAAGTTGACCTGCTGTGAGGAAAAAACGAGTTAGTACATTTCAAACATGAAAAAGGTCATTTTAAAATCAACATGAAAAACCAAAATACCAAAAGCATAAAACCCAAAAAATGCTTACCATGGAAAGAAAACGTATCGTGCACCGCTCCCTCCTCCCGCCCTGTGGTGCAACAGATGTCCCCTTCTCCAAAAATGTACTCAATGAGACCGTAATGTTGCAACCACACACAAGTTGACCTGCTGTGAGGAAAAAACGAGTTAGTACATTTCAAACATGAAAAAGTCATTTTAAAATCAACATGAGAAACCGAAATACCAAAAGTATAAAACCCAAAAAATGCTTACCATGGATGAAAACGTATCGTGCACCGGTCCCTCCTCCCGACCTGTGCTGCAACAGATGTCCCCTTCTCCAAAAACGTACTCAATGGGACCGTTATGTTGCAACCACACACAAGTTGACCTGCTGTGCGGAAAAAACGAGTTAGTACATTACAAACATGAAAAAGGTCATTTTAAAATCAACATGAAAAACCAAAATACCAAAAGTATAAAACCCAAAAAATGCTTACCATGGAAAGAAAACGTATCGAGCACCGCTCCCTCCTCCCACCCTGTGGTGTAACAGATGTCCCCTTCTCCAAAAATGTACTCAATGGGACCGTAATGTTGCTACTACACTCAAGTTGTCCTGCTGTGAGGAAAAAACGAGTTAGTACATTTCAAACATGAAAAAGGACATTTTAAAATCAACATGAAAAACCAAAACTCCAAAAGTATAAATCCCAAAAAATGCTTACCATGGAAAGAAAACGTATCGTGCACCGCTCCCTCCTCCCGCCCTGTGGTGCAACAGATGTCCCCTTCTCCAAAAATGTACTCAATGGGACTGTAATGTTGCAACCACACACAAGTTGACCTGCTGTGAGGAAAAAACGAGTTAGTACATTTCAAACATGAAAAAGGTCATTTTAAAATCAACATGAAAAACCAAAATACCAAAAGTATAAAACCCAAAAAATGCTTACCATGGAAAGAAAACGTATCGTGCACCACTCCCTCCTCCCGCCCAGTGGTGCAACAGATGTCCCCTTCTCCGAAAATGTACTCAATGGGACCGTAATGTTGCAACCACACACAAGTTGAACTGCTGTGAGGAAAAAACGAGTTAGTACATTTCAAACATGAAAAAGGTCATTTTAAAATCAACATGAAAAACCAAAATACCAAAAGTATAAAACCCAAAAAATGCTTACCATGGAAAGAAAACGTATCGTGCACCGCTCCCTCCTCCCGCCCTGTGGTGCAACAGATGTCCCCTTCTCCAAAAATGTACTCAATGGGACCGTTATGTTGCAACCACACGCAAGCTGACCTGCTGTGAGGAAAAAACGAGTTAGTACATTTCAAACATGAAAAAGGTCATTTTAAAATCAACATGAAAAACCAAAATACCAAAAGTATAAAACCCAAAAAATGCTTACCATGGATGAAAACGTATCGTGCACCGCTCCCTCCTCCCGACCTGTGGTGCAACAGATGTCCCCTTCTCGAAAAACGTACTCAATGGGACCGTTATGTTGCAACCACACACAAGTTGAACTGCTGTGAGGAAAAAAACGAGTTAGTATATTTCAAACATGAAAAAGGTCATTTTAAAATCAACATGAGAAAGCAAAACACCAAAAGTATAAAACCCAAAAAATGCTTACCATGGAAAGAAAATGTATCGTGCACCGCTCCCTCCTCCCGCCCTGTGGTGCAACAGATGTGCCTTTCTCCAAAAATGTACTCAATGGGACCGTAATGTTGCAACCACACACAAGTTGACCGGCTGTGAGGAAAAACGAGCTAGTACATTTCAAACATGAAAAAGGTCATTTTAAAATCAACATGTAAAACCAAAATACCAAAAGTATAAAACCCGAAAAATGCTTACCATGGATGAAAACGTATCGTGCACCGCTCCCTCCTCCCGACCTGTGGTGCAACAGATGTCCCCTTCTCCAAAAACGTACTCAATGGGACCGTTATGTTGCAACCACACACAAGTTGACCTGCTGTGAGGAAAAAACGAGTTAGTACATTTCAAACATGAAAAAGGTCATTTTAAAATCAACATGAAAAACCAAAATACCAAAAGTATAAAACCCAAAAAATGCTTACCATGGAAAGAAAACGTATCGTGCACCGCTCCCTCCTCCCACCCTGTGGTGCAACAGATGTCCCCTTCTCCAAAAATGTACTCAATGGGACCGTAATGTTGCAACCACACTCAAGTTGTCCTGCTGTGAGGAAAAAACGAGTTAGTACACTTCAAACATGAAAAAGGTCATTTTAAAATCAACATGAAAAACCAAAATACCAAAAGTATAAAACCCAAAAAATGCTTACCATGGAAAGAAAACGTATCGTGCACCGCTCCCTCCTCCCGCCCTGTGGTGCAACAGAAGTCCCCTTCTCCAAAAATGTACTCAATGGGACCGTAATGTTGCAACCACACACAAGTTGACCTGCTGTGAGGAAAAAACGAGTTACTACATTTCAAACATGAAAAAGGTCATTTTAAAATCAACATGATAAACCAAACTACCAAAAGCATAAAACCCAAAAAATGCTTACCATGGATGAAAACGTATCGTGCACTGCTCCCTCCTCCCGACCTGTGGTGCAACAGATGTCCCCTTCTCCTAAAACGTACTCAATGGGACTGTTATGTTGCAACCACACACAAGTTGACCTGCTAAGAGGAAAAAACGAGTTAGTACTTTTCAAACATGAAAAAGGTCATTTTAAAATCAACATGAAAAACCAAAATACCAAAAGTATGAAACCCAAAAAATGCTTACCATGGAAAGAAAACGTATCGTGCACCGCTCCCTCCTCCCGCCCTGTGGTGCAACAGATGTCCCCTTCTCCAAAAATGTACTCAATGGGACCGTAATGTTGCAACCACACACAAGTTTACCTGCTGTGAGGAAAAAACGAGTTAGTACATTTCAAACATGAAAAAGGTCATTTTAAAATCAACATGAAAAACCAAAATACCAAAAGTATAAAACCCAAAAGACGCTTACCATGGAAAGAAAACGTATCGTGCACCGCTCCCTCCTCCCGCCCTGTGGTGCAACAGATGTCCCCTTCTCCAAAAATGTACTCAATGGGATCGTAATGTTGCAACCACACTCAAGTTGTCCTGCTGTGAGGAAAAAACGAGTTAGTACATTTCAAACATGAAAAAGGTCATTTTAAAATCAACATGAAAAACCAAAATACCAAAAGTATAAAACCCAAAAATTGCTTACCATGAATGAAAGCGTATCGTGCACCGCTCCCTCCTCCCGACCTGTGGTGCAACAGATGTCCCCTACTCCAAAAATGTACTCAATGGGACCGTTATGTTGCAACCACACGCAAGTTGACCTGCTGTGAGGAAAAAACGAGTTAGTACATTTCAAACATGAAAAAGGTCATTTTAAAATCAACATGAAAAACCAAAATACCAAAAGTATAAAACCCAAAAAATGCTTACCATGGACAGAAAACGTATCGTGCACCGCTCCCTCCTCCCACCCTGTGGTGCAACAGATGTCCCCTTCTCCAAAAATGTACTCAATGGGACCGTAATGTTGCAACCACACTCAAGTTGTCCTGCTGTGAGGAAAAAACGAGTTAGTACATTTCAAACATGAAAAAGGTCATTTTAAAATCAACATGAAAAACCAAAATACCAAAAGTATAAAACGCAAAAAATGCTTACCATGGATGAAAACGTATCGTGCACTGGTCCCTGCTCCCGACCTGTGGTGCAACAGATGTCTCCTTCTCCAAAAACGTACTCAATGGGACCGTTACGTTGCAAACACACACAAGTTGACCTGCTGTGAGGAAAAAAACGAGTTAGTACATTTCAAACATGAAAAAGGTTATTTTAAAATCAACATGAAAAACCAAAATACCAAAAGCATAAAACCCAAAAAATGCTTACCATGGATGAAAACGTATCGTGCACCGCTCCCTCCCCCCGCCCTGTGGTGCAACAGAAGTCCCCTTCTCCAAAAATGTACTCAATGGTACCGTAATGTTGCAACCACACACAAGTTGACCTGCTGTGAGGAAAAAACGAGTTAGTACATTTCAAACATGAAAAAGGTTATTTTAAAATCAACATGAAAAACCAAAATACCAAAAGCATAAAACCCAAAAAATGCTTACCATGGATGAAAACGTATCGTGCACTGCTCCCTCCTCCCGAACTGTGGTGCAACAGATGTCCCCTTCTCCTAAAACGTACTCAATGGGACTGTTATGTTGCAACCACACACAAGTTGACCTGCTGTGAGGAAAAAACGAGTTAGTACATTTCAAACATGAAAAAGGTAATTTTAAAATCAACATGAAAAACCAAAATGCCAAAAGTATAAAACCCAAAAAATGCTTACCATGGAAAGAAAACGTATCGTGCACCTCTCCCTCCTCCCGCCCTGTGGTGCAACAGATGTCCCCTTCTCCAAAAATGTACTCAATGGGACCGTAATGTTGCTACTACACTCAAGTTGTCCTGCTGTGAGGAAAAAACGAGTTAGTACATTTCAAACATGAAAAAGGTCATTTTAAAATCGACATGAAAAACCAAAATACCAAAAGTATAAAACCCAAAAAATGCTTACCATGGAAAGAAAACGTATCGTGCACCGCTCCCTCCTCCCGCCCTGTGGTGCAACAGATGTCCCCTTCTCCAAAAATGTACTCAATGGGACCGTTATGTTGCAACCACACACAAGTTGACCTGCTGTGAGGAAAAAACGAGTTAGTACATTTCAAACATGAAAAAGGTCATTTTAAAATCAACATGAAAAACCAAAATACCAAAAGTATAAAACCCAAAAAATGCTTACCATGGATGAAAACGTATCGTGCACCACTCCCTCCTCCCGCCCTGTGGTGCAACAGATGTCCCCTTCTCCGAAAATGTACTCAATGGGACCGTTATGTTGCAACCACACACAAGTTGACCTGCTGTGAGGAAAAAACGAGTTAGTACATTTCAAACATGAAAAAGGTCATTTTAAAATCAACATGAAAAACCAAAATACCAAAAGTATAAAACCCAAAAAATGCTTACCATGGATGAAAACGTATCGTGCACCACTCCCTCCTCCCGCCCTGTGGTGCAACAGATGTCCCCTTCTCCGAAAATGTACTCAATGGGACCGTAATGTTGCAACCACACACAAGTTGAACTGCTGTGAGGAAAAAACGAGTTAGTACATTTCAAACATGAAAAAGGTCATTTTAAAATCAACATGAAAAACCAAAATACCAAAAGTATAAAACCCAAAAAATGCTTACCATGGAAAGAAAACGTATCGTGCACCGCTCCCTCCTCCCGCCCTGTGGTGCAACAGATGTCCCCTTCTCCGAAAATGTACTCAATGGGACCGTAATGTTGCAACCACACACAAGTTGAACTGCTGTGAGGAAAAAACGAGTTAGTACATTTCAAACATGAAAAAGGTCATTTTAAAATCAACATGAAAAACCAAAATACCAAAAGTATAAAACCCAAAAAATGCTTACCATGGAAAGAAAACGTATCGTGCACCACTCCCTCCTCCCGCCCTGTGGTGCAACAGATGTCCCCTTCTCCGAAAATGTACTCAATGGGACCGTAATGTTGCAACCACACACAAGTTGAACTGCTGTGAGGAAAAAACGAGTTAGTACATTTCAAACATGAAAAAGGTCATTTTAAAATCAACAAGAAAAACCAAAATACCAAAAGTATAAAACCCAAAAAATGCTTACCATGGAAAGAAAACGTATCGTGCACCGCTCCCTCCTGCCGCCCTGTGGTGCAACAGAAGTCCCCTTCTCCAAAAATGTACTCAATGGGACCGTAATGTTGCAACCACACACAAGTTGACCTGCTGTGAGGAAAAAACGAGTTACTACATTTCAAACATGAAAAAGGTCATTTTAAAATCAACATGATAAACCAAACTACCAAAAGCATAAAACCCAAAAAATGCTTACCATGGATGAAAACGTATCGTGCACTGCTCCCTCCTCCCGACCTGTGGTGCAACAGATGTCCCCTTCTCCTAAAACGTACTCAATGGGACTGTTATGTTGCAACCACACACAAGTTGACCTGCTAAGAGGAAAAAACGAGTTAGTACTTTTCAAACATGAAAAAGGTCATTTTAAAATCAACATGAAAAACCAAAATACCAAAAGTATGAAACCCAAAAAATGCTTACCATGGAAAGAAAACGTATCGTGCACCGCTCCCTCCTCCCGCCCTGTGGTGCAACAGATGTCCCCTTCTCCAAAAATGTACTCAATGGGACCGTAATGTTGCAACCACACACAAGTTTACCTGCTGTGAGGAAAAAACGAGTTAGTACATTTCAAACATGAAAAAGGTCATTTTAAAATCAACATGAAAAACCAAAATACCAAAAGTATAAAACCCAAAAGACGCTTACCATGGAAAGAAAACGTATCGTGCACCGCTCCCTCCTCCCGCCCTGTGGTGCAACAGATGTCCCCTTCTCCAAAAATGTACTCAATGGGATCGTAATGTTGCAACCACACTCAAGTTGTCCTGCTGTGAGGAAAAAACGAGTTAGTACATTTCAAACATGAAAAAGGTCATTTTAAAATCAACATGAAAAACCAAAATACCAAAAGTATAAAACCCAAAAATTGCTTACCATGAATGAAAACGTATCGTGCACCGCTCCCTCCTCCCGACCTGTGGTGCAACAGATGTCCCCTACTCCAAAAATGTACTCAATGGGACCGTTATGTTGCAACCACACGCAAGTTGACCTGCTGTGAGGAAAAAACGAGTTAGTACATTTCAAACATGAAAAAGGTCATTTTAAAATCAACATGAAAAACCAAAATACCAAAAGTATAAAACCCAAAAAATGCTTACCATGGACAGAAAACGTATCGTGCACCGCTCCCTCCTCCCACCCTGTGGTGCAACAGATGTCCCCTTCTCCAAAAATGTACTCAATGGGACCGTAATGTTGCAACCACACTCAAGTTGTCCTGCTGTGAGGAAAAAACGAGTTAGTACATTTCAAACATGAAAAAGGTCATTTTAAAATCAACATGAAAAACCAAAATACCAAAAGTATAAAACGCAAAAAATGCTTACCATGGATGAAAACGTATCGTGCACTGGTCCCTGCTCCCGACCTGTGGTGCAACAGATGTCTCCTTCTCCAAAAACGTACTCAATGGGACCGTTACGTTGCAAACACACACAAGTTGACCTGCTGTGAGGAAAAAAACGAGTTAGTACATTTCAAACATGAAAAAGGTTATTTTAAAATCAACATGAAAAACCAAAATACCAAAAGCATAAAACCCAAAAAATGCTTACCATGGATGAAAACGTATCGTGCACCGCTCCCTCCCCCCGCCCTGTGGTGCAACAGAAGTCCCCTTCTCCAAAAATGTACTCAATGGTACCGTAATGTTGCAACCACACACAAGTTGACCTGCTGCGAGGAAAAAACGAGTTAGTACATTTCAAACATGAAAAAGGTTATTTTAAAATCAACATGAAAAACCAAAATACCAAAAGCATAAAACCCAAAAAATGCTTACCATGGATGAAAACGTATCGTGCACTGCTCCCTCCTCCCGAACTGTGGTGCAACAGATGTCCCCTTCTCCTAAAACGTACTCAATGGGACTGTTATGTTGCAACCACACACAAGTTGACCTGCTGTGAGGAAAAAACGAGTTAGTACATTTCAAACATGAAAAAGGTAATTTTAAAATCAACATGAAAAACCAAAATGCCAAAAGTATAAAACCCAAAAAATGCTTACCATGGAAAGAAAACGTATCGTGCACCTCTCCCTCCTCCCGCCCTGTGGTGCAACAGATGTCCCCTTCTCCAAAAATGTACTCAATGGGACCGTAATGTTGCTACTACACTCAAGTTGTCCTGCTGTGAGGAAAAAACGAGTTAGTACATTTCAAACATGAAAAAGGTCATTTTAAAATCGACATGAAAAACCAAAATACCAAAAGTATAAAACCCAAAAAATGCTTACCATGGACAGAAAACGTATCGTGCACCGCTCCCTCCTCCCACCCTGTGGTGCAACAGATGTCCCCTTCTCCAAAAATGTACTCAATGGGACCGTAATGTTGCAACCACACTCAAGTTGTCCTGCTGTGAGGAAAAAACGAGTTAGTACATTTCAAACATGAAAAAGGTCATTTTAAAATCAACATGAAAAACCAAAATACCAAAAGTATAAAACGCAAAAAATGCTTACCATGGATGAAAACGTATCGTGCACTGGTCCCTGCTCCCGACCTGTGGTGCAACAGATGTCTCCTTCTCCAAAAACGTACTCAATGGGACCGTTACGTTGCAAACACACACAAGTTGACCTGCTGTGAGGAAAAAAACGAGTTAGTACATTTCAAACATGAAAAAGGTTATTTTAAAATCAACATGAAAAACCAAAATACCAAAAGCATAAAACCCAAAAAATGCTTACCATGGATGAAAACGTATCGTGCACCGCTCCCTCCCCCCGCCCTGTGGTGCAACAGAAGTCCCCTTCTCCAAAAATGTACTCAATGGTACCGTAATGTTGCAACCACACACAAGTTGACCTGCTGTGAGGAAAAAACGAGTTAGTACATTTCAAACATGAAAAAGGTTATTTTAAAATCAACATGAAAAACCAAAATACCAAAAGCATAAAACCCAAAAAATGCTTACCATGGATGAAAACGTATCGTGCACTGCTCCCTCCTCCCGAACTGTGGTGCAACAGATGTCCCCTTCTCCTAAAACGTACTCAATGGGACTGTTATGTTGCAACCACACACAAGTTGACCTGCTGTGAGGAAAAAACGAGTTAGTACATTTCAAACATGAAAAAGGTAATTTTAAAATCAACATGAAAAACCAAAATGCCAAAAGTATAAAACCCAAAAAATGCTTACCATGGAAAGAAAACGTATCGTGCACCTCTCCCTCCTCCCGCCCTGTGGTGCAACAGATGTCCCCTTCTCCAAAAATGTACTCAATGGGACCGTAATGTTGCTACTACACTCAAGTTGTCCTGCTGTGAGGAAAAAACGAGTTAGTACATTTCAAACATGAAAAAGGTCATTTTAAAATCGACATGAAAAACCAAAATACCAAAAGTATAAAACCCAAAAAATGCTTACCATGGAAAGAAAACGTATCGTGCACCGCTCCCTCCTCCCGCCCTGTGGTGCAACAGATGTCCCCTTCTCCAAAAATGTACTCAATGGGACCGTTATGTTGCAACCACACACAAGTTGACCTGCTGTGAGGAAAAAACGAGTTAGTACATTTCAAACATGAAAAAGGTCATTTTAAAATCAACATGAAAAACCAAAATACCAAAAGTATAAAACCCAAAAAATGCTTACCATGGATGAAAACGTATCGTGCACCACTCCCTCCTCCCGCCCTGTGGTGCAACAGATGTCCCCTTCTCCGAAAATGTACTCAATGGGACCGTTATGTTGCAACCACACACAAGTTGACCTGCTGTGAGGAAAAAACGAGTTAGTACATTTCAAACATGAAAAAGGTCATTTTAAAATCAACATGAAAAACCAAAATACCAAAAGTATAAAACCCAAAAAATGCTTACCATGGATGAAAACGTATCGTGCACCACTCCCTCCTCCCGCCCTGTGGTGCAACAGATGTCCCCTTCTCCGAAAATGTACTCAATGGGACCGTAATGTTGCAACCACACACAAGTTGAACTGCTGTGAGGAAAAAACGAGTTAGTACATTTCAAACATGAAAAAGGTCATTTTAAAATCAACATGAAAAACCAAAATACCAAAAGTATAAAACCCAAAAAATGCTTACCATGGAAAGAAAACGTATCGTGCACCGCTCCCTCCTCCCGCCCTGTGGTGCAACAGATGTCCCCTTCTCCGAAAATGTACTCAATGGGACCGTAATGTTGCAACCACACACAAGTTGAACTGCTGTGAGGAAAAAACGAGTTAGTACATTTCAAACATGAAAAAGGTCATTTTAAAATCAACATGAAAAACCAAAATACCAAAAGTATAAAACCCAAAAAATGTTTACCATGGAAAGAAAACGTATCGTGCACCACTCCCTCCTCCCGCCCTGTGGTGCAACGGATGTCCCCTTCTCCGAAAATGTACTCAATGGGACCGTAATGTTGCAACCACACACAAGTTGAACTGCTGTGAGGAAAAAACGAGTTAGTACATTTCAAACATGAAAAAGGTCATTTTAAAATCAACAAGAAAAACCAAAATACCAAAAGTATAAAACCCAAAAAATGCTTACCATGGAAAGAAAACGTATCGTGCACCGCTCCCTCCTCCCGCCCTGTGGTGCAACAGATGTCCCCTTCTCCGAAAATGTACTCAATGGGACCGTAATGTTGCAACCACACACAAGTTGAACTGCTGTGAGGAAAAAACGAGTTAGTACATTTCAAACATGAAAAAGGTCATTTTAAAATCAACATGAAAAACCAAAATACCAAAAGTATAAAACCCAAAAAATGCTTACCATGGAAAGAAAACGTATCGTGCACCGCTCCCTCCTCCCGCCCTGTGGTGCAACAGATGTCCCCTTCTCCGAAAATATACTCAATGGGACCGTAATGTTGCAACCACACACAAGTTGAACTGCTGTGAGGAAAAAACGAGTTAGTACATTTCAAACATGAAAAAGGTCATTTTAAAATCAACATGAAAAACCAAAATACCAAAAGTATAAAACCCAAAAAATGCTTACCATGGAAAGAAAACGTATCGTGCACCACTCCCTCCTCCCGCCCTGTGGTGCAACAGATGTCCCCTTCTCCGAAAATGTACTCAATGGGACCGTAATGTTGCAACCACACACAAGTTGAACTGCTGTGAGGAAAAAACGAGTTAGTACATTTCAAACATGAAAAAGGTCATTTTAAAATCAACATGAAAAACCAAAATACCAAAAGTATAAAACCCAAAAAATGCTTACCATGGAAAGAAAACGTATCGTGCACCGCTCCCTCCTCCCGCCCTGTGGTGCAACAGATGTCCCCTTCTCCAAAAATGTACTCAATGGGACCGTTATGTTGCAACCACACACAAGTTGACCTGCTGTGAGGAAAAAACGAGTTAGTACATTTCAAACATGAAAAAGGTCATTTTAAAATCAACATGAAAAACCAAAATACCAAAAGTATAAAACCCAAAAAATGCTTACCATGGATGAAAACGTATCGTGCACCGCTCCCTCCTCCCGACCTGTGGTGCAACAGATGTCCCCTTCTCGAAAAACGTACTCAATGGGACCGTTATGTTGCAACCACACACAAGTTGAACTGCTGTGAGGAAAAAATGAGTTAGTACATTTCAAACATGAAAAAGGTCATTTTAAAATCAACATGAGAAACCAAAACACCAAAAGTATAAAACCAAAAAATGCTTACCATGGAAAGAAAATGTATCGTGCACCGCTCCCTCCTCCCGCCCTGTGGTGCAACAGATGTGCCTTTCTCCAAAAATGAACTCAATGGGACCGTAATGTTGCAACCACACACAAGTTGACCTGCTGTGAGGAAAAACGAGCTAGTACATTTCAAACATGAAAAAGGTCATTTTAAAATCAACATGTAAAACCAAAATACCAAAAGTATAAAACCCAAAAAATGCTTACCATGGATGAAAACGTATCGTGCACCGCTCCCTCCTCCCGACCTGTGGTGCAACAGATGTCCCCTTCTCCAAAAACGTACTCAATGGGACCGTTATGTTGCAACCACACACAAGTTGACCTGCTGTGAGGAAAAAACGAGTTAGTACATTTCAAACATGAAAAAGGTCATTTTAAAATCAACATGAAAAACCAAAATACCAAAAGTATAAAACCCAAAAAATGCTTACCATGGAAAGAAAACGTATCGTGCACCGCTCCCTCCTCCCACCCTGTGGTGCAACAGATGTCCCCTTCTCCAAAAATGTACTCAATGGGACCGTAATGTTGCAACCACACTCAAGTTGTCCTGCTGTGAGGAAAAAACGAGTTAGTACACTTCAAACATGAAAAAGGTCATTTTAAAATCAACATGAAAAACCAAAATACCAAAAGTATAAAACCCAAAAAATGCTTACCATGGAAAGAAAACGTATCGTGCACCGCTCCCTCCTCCCGCCCTGTGGTGCAACAGATGTCCCCTGCTCCAAAAATGTACTCAATGAGACCGTAATGTTGCAACCACACACAAGTTGACCTGCTGTGAGGAAAAAACGAGTTAGTACATTTCAAACATGAAAAAGGTCATTTTAAAATCAACATGATAAACCAAACTACCAAAAGCATAAAACCCAAAAAATGCTTACCATGGATGAAAACGTATCGTGCACTGCTCCCTCCTCCCGACCTGTAGTGCAACAGATGTCCCCTTCTCCTAAAACGTACTCAATGGGACTGTTATGTTGAAACCACACACAAGTTGACCTGCTAAGAGGAAAAAACGAGTTAGTACATTTCAAACATGAAAAAGGTCATTTTAAAATCAACATGAAAAACCAAAATACCAAAAGTATGAAACCCAAAAAATGCTTACCATGGAAAGAAAACGTATCGTGCACCGCTCCCTCCTCCCGCCCTGTGGTGCAACAGATGTCCCCTTCTCCAAAAATGTACTCAATGGGACCGTAATGTTGCAACCACACACAAGTTTACCTGCTCTGAGGAAAAAACGAGTTAGTACATTTCAAACATGAAAAAGGTCATTTTAAAATCAACATGAAAAACCAAAATACCAAAAGTATAAAACCCAAAAGACGCTTACCATGGAAAGAAAACGTATCGTGCACCGCTCCCTCCTCCCGCCCTGTGGTGCAACAGATGTCCCCTTCTCCAAAAATGTACTCAATGGGATCGTAATGTTGCAACCACACTCAAGTTGTCCTGCTGTGAGGAAAAAACGAGTTAGTACATTTCAAACATGAAAAAGGTCATTTTAAAATAAACATGAAAAACCAAAATACCAAAAGTATAAAACCCAAAAATTGCTTACCATGAATGAAAACGTATCGTGCACCGCTCCCTCCTCCCGACCTGTGGTGCAACAGATGTCCCCTACTCCAAAAATGTACTCAATGGGACCGTTATGTTGCAACCACACGCAAGTTGACCTGCTGTGAGGAAAAAACGAGTTAGTACATTTCAAACATGAAAAAGGTCATTTTAAAATCAACATGAAAAACCAGAATACCAAAAGTAAAAAACCCAAAAAATGCTTACCATGGACAGAAAACGTATCGTGCACCGCTCCCTCCTCCCACCCTGTGGTGCAACAGATGTCCCCTTCTCCAAAAATGTACTCAATGGGACCGTAATGTTGCAACCACACTCAAGTTGTCCTGCTGTGAGGAAAAAACGAGTTAGTACATTTCAAACATGAAAAAGGTCATTTTAAAATCAACATGAAAAACCAAAATACCAAAAGTATAAAACCCAAAAAATGCTTACCATGGATGAAAACGTATCGTGCACTGGTCCCTCCTCCCGACCTGTGGTGCAACAGATGTCTCCTTCTCCAAAAACGTACTCAATGGGACCGTTACGTTGCAAACACACACAAGTTGACCTGCTGTGAGGAAAAAAACGAGTTAGTACATTTCAAACATGAAAAAGGTCATTTTAAAATGAACATGAGAAACCTAAATACCAAAAGTATAAAACCCAAAAAATGCTTACCATGGAAAGAAAACGTATCGTGCACCGCTCCCTCCTCCCACCCTGTGGTGCAACAGATGTCCCCTTCTCCGAAAATGTACTCAATGGGACCGTAATGTTGCAACCACACACAAGTTGACCTGCTGTGAGGAAAAAACGAGTTAGTACATTTCAAACATGAAAAAGGTCATTTTAAATTGCACATAAAAAACCAAAATACCAAAAGTATAAAACCCAAAAAATGCTTACCATGGAAAGAAAACGTATCGTGCACCGCTCCCTCCCCCCGCCCTGTGGTGCAACAGAAGTCCCCTTCTCCAAAAATGTACTCAATGGTACCGTAATGTTGCAACCACACACAAGTTGACCTGCTGTGAGGAAAAAACGAGTTAGTACATTTCAAACATGAAAAAGGTTATTTTAAAATCAACATGAAAAACCAAAATACCAAAAGCATAAAACCCAAAAAATGCTTACCATGGATGAAACGTATCGTGCACTACTCCCTCCTCCCGAACTGTGGTGCAACAGATGTCCCCTTCTCCTAAAACGTACTCAATGGGACTGTTATGTTGCAACCACACACAAGTTGACCTGCTGTGAGGAAAAAACGAGTTAGTACATTTCAAACATGAAAAAGGTAATTTTAAAATCAACATGAAAAACCAAAATGCCAAAAGTATAAAACCCAAAAAATGCTTACCATGGAAAGAAAACGTATCGTGCACCTCTCCCTCCTCCCGCCCTGTGGTGCAACAGATGTCCCCTTCTCCAAAAATGTACTCAATGGGACCGTAATGTTGCAACCACACACAAGCTGACCTGCTGTGAGGAAAAAACGAGTTAGTACATTTCAAACATGAAAAAGGTCATTTTAAAATCAACATGAAAAACCAAAATACCAAAAGTATAAAACGCAAAAGACGCTTACCATGGAAAGAAAACGTATCGTGCACCGCTCCCTCCTCCCGCCCTGTGGTGCAACAGATGTCCCCTTCTCCAAAAATGTACTCAATGGGATCGTAATGTTGCAACCACACTCAAGTTGTCCTGCTGTGAGGAAAAAACGAGTTAGTACATTTCAAACATGAAAAATGTCATTTTAAAATCAACATGAAAAACCAAATTACCAAAAGTATAACACCCAAAAAATGCTTACCATGGAAAGAAAACGTATCGTGCACCGCTCCCTCCTCCCGACCTGTGGTGCAACAGATGTCCCCTTCTCCAAAAATGTACTCAATGGGACCGTAATGTTGCAACCACACACAAGTTGACCTGCTGTGAGGAAAAAACGAGTTAGTACATTTCAAACATGAAAAAGGTCATTTTAAAATCAACATGAAAAACCAAAATACCAAAAGTATAAAACCCAAAGAATGCTTACCATGGATGAAAACGTATCGTGCACTGCTCCCTCCTCCCGACCTGGGTGCAACAGATGTCCCCTTCTGAAAAAACGTACTCAATGGGACCCCTATGTTGCAACCACACACAAGTTGACCTGCTGTGAGGAAAAAACGAGTTAGTACATTTCAAACATGAAAAAGGTCATTTTAAAATCAACATGAAAAACCAAAATACCAAAAGTATAAAACCCAATAAATGCTTACCATGGAAAGACAACGTATCGTGCACCGCTCCCTCCTCCCGCCCTGTGGTGCAACAGATGTCCCCTTCTCCAAAAATGTACTCAATGGGACCGTAATGTTGCAACCACACACAAGTTGACCTGCTGTGAGGAAAAAACGAGTTAGTACATTTCAAACATGAAAAAGGTCATTTTAAAATCAACATGAAAAACCAAAATACCAAAAGTATAAAACCCAAAAAATGCTTACCATGGATGAAAACGTATCGTGCACCGCTCCCTCCTCCCGACCTGTGGTGCAACAGATGTCCCCTTCTCCAAAAACGTACTCAATGGGACCGTTATGTTGCAACCACACACAAGTTGACCTGCTGTGAGGAAAAAACGAGTTAGTACATTTCAAACATGAAAAAGGTCATTTTAAAATCAACATGAAAAACCAAAATACCAAAAGTATAAAACCCAAAAAATGCTTACCATGGAAAGAAAACGTATCGTGCACCGCTCCCTCCTCCCACACTGTGGTGCAACAGATGTCCCCTTCTCCAAAAATGTACTCAATGAGACCGTAATATTGCAACCACACTCAAGTTGTCCTGCTGTGAGGAAAAAAACAGTTAGTTCATTTCAAACATGAAAAAGGTCATTTTAAAATCAACATGAAAAACCAAAATACCAAAAGTATAAAACCCAAAAAATGCTTACCATGGAAAGAAAACGTATCGTGCACCACTCTCTCCTCCCGTCCTGTGGTGCAACAGAAGTCCCCTTCTCCAAAAATGTACTCAATGGGACCGTAATGTTGCAACCACACACAAGTTGACCTGCTGTGAGGAAAAAACGAGTTAGTACATTTCAAACATGAAAAAGGTCATTTTAAAATCAACATGAAAAACCAAAATACCAAAAGTATAAAACCCAAAAAATGCTTACCATGGATGAAAACGTATCGTGCACCGCTCCCTCCTCCCGACCTGTGGTGCAACAGATGTCCCCCTCTCCTAAAACGTACTCAATGGGACAGTTATGTTGCAACCACACACAAGTTGACCTACTGTGAGGAAAAAACGAGTTAGTACATTTCAAACATGAAAAAGGTCATTTTAAAATCAACATGAAAAACCAAAATACCAAAAGTATAAAACCCAAAAATTGCTTACCATGGAAAGAAAACGAATCGTGCACCGCTCCCTCCTCCCGCCCTGTGGTGCAACAGATGTCCCCTTCTCCAAAAATGTACTCAATGAGACCGTAATGTTGCAACCACACACAAGTTGACCTGCTGTGAGTAAAAAACGAGTTAGTACATTTCAAACACGAAAAAGGTCATTTTAAAATCAACATGAAAAACCAAAATACCAAAAGTATAAAACCCAAAAAATGCTTACCATGGATGAAAACTTATCGTGCACCGCTCCCTCCTCCCGACCTGTGGTGCAACAGATGTCCCCTTCTCCAAAAATGTACTCAATGGGACCGTAATGTTGCAACCACACTCAAGTTGTCCTGCTGTGAGGAAAAAACGAGTTAGTACACTTCAAACATGAAAAAGGTCATTTTAAAATCAACATGAAAAACCAAAATACCAAAAGTATAAAACCCAAAAAATGCTTACCATGGAAAGAAAACGTATCGTGCACCGCTCCCTCCTCCCGCCCTGTGGTGCAACAGAAGTCCCCTTCTCCAAAAATGTACTCAATGGGACCGTAATGTTGCAACCACACACAAGTTGACCTGCTGTGAGGAAAAAACGAGTTAGTACATTTCAAACATGAAAAAGGTCATTTTAAAATCAACATGATAAACCAAACTACCAAAAGCATAAAACCCAAAAAATGCTTACCATGGATGAAAATGTATCGTGCACTGCTCCCTCCTCCCGACCTGTGGTGCAACAGATGTCCCCTTCTCCTAAAACGTACTCAATGGGACTGTTATGTTGAAACTACACACAAGTTGACCTGCTAAGAGGAAAAAACGAGTTAGTACATTTCAAACATGAAAAAGGTCATTTTAAAATCAACATGAAAAACCAAAATACCAAAAGTATGAAACCCAAAAAATGCTTACCATGGAAAGAAAACGTATCGTGCACCGCTCCCTCCTCCCGCCCTGTGGTGCAACAGATGTCCCCTTCTCCAAAAATGTACTCAATGGGACCGTAATGTTGCAACCACACACAAGTTTACCTGCTGTGAGGAAAAAACGAGTTAGTACATTTCAAACATGAAAAAGGTCATTTTAAAATCAACATGAAAAACCAAAATACCAAAAGTATAAAACCCAAAAGACGCTTACCATGGAAAGAAAACGTATCGTGCACCGCTCCCTCCTCCCGCCCTGTGGTGCAACAGATGTCCCCTTCTCCAAAAATGTACTCAATGGGATCGTAATGTTGCAACCACACTCAAGTTGTCCTGCTGTGAGGAAAAAACGAGGTAGTACATTTCAAACATGAAAAAGGTCATTTTAAAATCAACATGAAAAACCAAAATACCAAAAGTATAAAACCAAAAATTGCTTACCACGAATGAAAACGTATCGTGCACCGCTCCCTCCTCCCGACCTGTGGTGCAACAGATGTCCCCTACTCCAAAAATGTACTCAATGGGACCGTTATGTTGCAACCACACGCAAGTTGACCTGCTGTGAGGAAAAAACGAGTTAGTACATTTCAAACATGAAAAAGGTCATTTTAAAATCAACATGAAAAACCAGAATACCAAAAGTATAAAAAACAAAAAATGCTTACCATGGACAGAAAACGTATCGTGCACCGCTCCCTCCTCCCACCCTGTGGTGCAACAGATGTCCCCTTCTCCAAAAATGTACCCAATGGGACCGTAATGTTGCAACCACACTCAAGTTGTCCTGCTGTGAGGAAAAAACGAGTTAGTACATTTCAAACATGAAAAAGGTCATTTTAAAATCAACATGAAAAACCAAAATACCAAAAGTATAAAACCCAAAAAATGCTTACCATGGATGAAAACGTATCGTGCACTGGTCACTCCTCCCGACCTGTGGTGCAACAGATGTCTCCTTCTCCAAAAACGTACTCAATGGGACCGTTACGTTGCAAACACACACAAGTTGACCTGCTGTGAGGAAAAAAACGAGTTAGTACATTTCAAACATGAAAAAGGTCATTTTAAAATGAACATGAGAAACCTAAATACCAAAAGTATAAAACCCAAAAAATGCTTACCATGGAAAGAAAACGTATCGTGCACCGCTCCCTCCACCCACCCTGTGGTGCAACAGATGTCCCCTTCTCCGAAAATGTACTCAATGGGACCGTAATAATGCAACCACACTCAAATTGTCCTGCTGTTAGGAAAAAACGAGTTAGTATATTTCAAACATGAAAAAGGTCATTTTAAAATCAACATGAAAAACCAAAATACCAAAAGTATAAAACCCAAAAAATGCTTACCATGGAAAGAAAACGTATCGTGCACCACTCCCTCCCCCCGCCCTGTGGTGCAACAGAAGTCCCCTTCTCCAAAAATGTACTCAATTGTACCGTAATGTTGCAACCACACACAAGTTGACCTGCTGTGAGGAAAAAACGAGTTAGTACATTTCAAACATGAAAAAGGTTATTTTAAAATCAACATGAAAAACCAAAATACCAAAAGTATAAAACCCAAAAAATGCTTACCATGGATGAAAACGTATCGTGCACTGCTCCCTCCTCCCGAACTGTGGTGCAACAGATGTCCCCTTCTCCTAAAACGTACTCAATGGGACTGTTATGTTGCAACCACACACAAGTTGACCTGCTGTGAGGAAAAAACGAGTTAGTACATTTCAAACATGAAAAAGGTAATTTTAAAATCAACATGAAAAACCAAAATGCCAAAAGTATAAAACCCAAAAAATGCTTACCATGGAAAGAAAACGTATCGTGCACCTCTCCCTCCTCCCGCCCTGTGGTGCAACAGATGTCCCCTTCTCCAAAAATGTACTCAATGGGACCGTAATGTTGCAACCACACACAAGTTGACCTGCTGTGAGGAAAAAACGAGGTAGTACATTTCAAACATGAAAAAGGTCATTTTAAAATCAACATGAAAAACCAAAATACCAAAAGTATAAAACGCAAAAGACGCTTACCATGGAAAGAAAACGTATCGTGCACCGCTCCCTCCTCCCGCCCTGTGGTGCAACAGATGTCTCCTTCTCCAAAAATGTACTCAATGGGATCGTAATGTTGCAACCACACTCAAGTTGTCCTGCTGTGAGGAAAAAACGAGTTAGTACATTTCAAACATGAAAAATGTCATTTTAAAATCAACATGAAAAACCAAAATACCAAAAGTATAAAACCCAAAAAATGCTTACCATGGAAAGAAAACGTATCGTGCACCGCTCCCTCCTCCCGCCCTGTGGTGCAACAGATGTCCCCTTCTCCAAAAATGTACTCAATGGGACCGTAATGTTGCAACCACACACAAGTTGACCTGCTGTGAGGAAAAAACGAGTTAGTACATTTCAAACATGAAAAAGGTCATTTTAAAATCAACATGAAAAACCAAAATACCAAAAGTATAAAACCCAAAGAATGCTTACCATGGATGAAAACGTATCGTGCACTGCTCCCTCCTCCCGACCTGGGTGCAACAGATGTCCCCTTCTGAAAAAACGTACTCAATGGGACACCTATGTTGCAACCACACACAAGTTGACCTGCTGTGAGGAAAAAACGAGTTAGTACATTTCAAACATGAAAAAGGTCATTTTAAAATCAACATGAAAAACCAAAATACCAAAAGTATAAAACCCAATAAATGCTTACCATGGAAAGACAACGTATCGTGCACCGCTCCCTCCTCCCGCCCTGTGGTGCAACAGATGTCCCCTTCTCCAAAAATGTACTCAATGGGACCGTAATGTTGCAACCACACACAAGTTGACCTGCTGTGAGGAAAAAACGAGTTAGTACATTTCAAACATGAAAAAGGTCATTTTAAAATCAACATGAAAAACAAAAATACCAAAAGTATAAAACCCAAAAAATGCTTACCATGGAAAGAAAACGTATCGTGCACCGCTCCCTCCTCCAAATCTGTGGTGCAACAGATGTCCCCTTCTCCAAAAATGTACTCAATGGGACCGTAATGATGCAACCACACTCAAGTTGTCCTGCTGTGAGGAAAAAAAGAGTTAGTACATTTCAAACATGAAAAAGGTCATTTTAAAATCAACATGAAAAACCAAAATACCAAAAGTATAAAACCCAAAAAATGCTTACCTTGGAAAGAAAACGTATCGTGCACCGCTCCCTCCTCCCGCCCTGTGGTGCAACAGATGTCCCCTTCTCCAAAAATGTACTCAATGGGATCGTAATGTTGCAACCACACTCAAGTTGTCCTGCTGTGAGGAAAAAACGAGTTAGTACATTTCAAACATGAAAAAGGTCATTTTAAAATCAACATGAAAAACCAAAATACCAAAAGTATAAAACCCAAAAATTGCTTACCATGAATGAAAACGTATCGTGCACCGCTCCCTCCTCCCGACCTGTGGTGCAACAGATGTCCCCTACTCCAAAAATGTACTCAATGGGACCGTTATGTTGCAACCACACGCAAGTTGACCTGCTGTGAGGAAAAAACGAGTTAGTACATTTCAAACATGAAAAAGGTCATTTTAAAATCAACATGAAAAACCAGAATACCAAAAGTATAAAACCCAAAAAATGCTTACCATGGACAGAAAACGTATCGTGCACCGCTCCCTCCTCCCACCCTGTGGTCCAACAGATGTCCCCTTCTCCAAAAATGTACTCAATGGGACCGTAATGTTGCAACCACACTCAAGTTGTCCTGCTGTGAGGAAAAAACGAGTTAGTACATTTCAAACATGAAAAAGGTCATTTTAAAATCAACATGAAAAACCAAAATACCAAAAGTATAAAACCCAAAAAATGCTTACCATGGATGAAAACGTATCGTGCACTGGTCCCTCCTCCCGACCTGTGGTGCAACAGATGTCTCCTTCTCCAAAAACGTACTCAATGGGACCGTTACGTTGCAAACACACACAAGTTGACCTGCTGTGAGGAAAAAAACGAGTTACTACATTTCAAACATGAAAAAGGTCATTTTAAAATGAACATGAGAAACCTAAATACCAAAAGTATAAAACCCAAAAAATGCTTACCATGGAAAGAAAACGTATCGTGCACCGCTCCCTCCTCCCACCCTGTGGTGCAACAGATGTCCCCTTCTCCGAAAATGTACTCAATGGGACCGTAATAATGCAACCACACTCAAATTGTCCTGCTGTTAGGAAAAAACGAGTTAGTACATTTCAAACATGAAAAAGGTCATTTTAAAATCAACATGAAAAACCAAAATACCAAAAGTATAAAACCCAAAAAATGCTTACCATGGAAAGAAAACGTATCGTGCACCGCTCCCTCCCCCCGCCCTGTGGTGCAACAGAAGTCCCCTTCTCCAAAAATGTACTCAATGGTACCGTAATGTTGCAACCACACACAAGTTGCCCTGCTGTGAGGAAAAAACGAGTTAGTACATTTCAAACATGAAAAAGGTTATTTTAAAATCAACATGAAAAACCAAAATACCAAAAGCATAAAACCCAAAAAATGCTTACCATGGATGAAAACGTATCGTGCACTGCTCCCTCCTCCCGAACTGTGGTGCAACAGATGTCCCCTTCTCCTAAAACGTACTCAATGGGACTGTTATGTTGCAACCACACACAAGTTGACCTGCTGTGAGGAAAAAACGAGTTAGTACATTTCAAACATGAAAAAGGTAATTTTAAAATCAACATGAAAAACCAAAATGCCAAAAGTATAAAACCCAAAAAATGCTTACCATGGAAAGAAAACGTATCGTGCACCTCTCCCTCCTCCCGCCCTGTGGTGCAACAGATGTCCCCTTCTCCAAAAATGTACTCAATGGGACCGTAATGTTGCAACCACACACAAGTTGATCTGCTGTGAGGAAAAAACGAGTTAGTACATTTCAAACATGAAAAAGGTCATTTTAAAATCAACATGAAAAACCAAAATACCAAAAGTATAAAACGCAAAAGACGCTTACCATGGAAAGAAAACGTATCGTGCACCGCTCCCTCCTCCCGCCCTGTGGTGCAACAGATGTCCCCTTCCCCAAAAATGTACTCAATGGGATCGTAATGTTGCAACCACACTCAAGTTGTCCTGCTGTGAGGAAAAAACGAGTTAGTACATTTCAAACATGAAAAATGTCATTTTAAAATCAACATGAAAAACCAAAATACCAAAAGTATAAAACCCAAAAAATGCTTACCATGGAAAGAAAACGTATCGTGCACCGCCCCCTCCTCCCGCCCTGTGGTGCAACAGATGTCCCCTTCTCCAAAAATGTACTCAATGGGACCGTAATGTTGCAACCACACACAAGTTGACCTGCTGTGAGGAAAAAACGAGGTAGTACATTTCAAACATGAAAAAGGTCATTTTAAAATCAACATGAAAAACCAAAATACCAAAAGTATAAAACGCAAAAGACGCTTACCATGGAAAGAAAACGTATCGTGCACCGCTCCCTCCTCCCTCCCTGTGGTGCAACAGATGTCTCCTTCTCCAAAAATGTACTCAATGGGATCGTAATGTTGCAACCACACTCAAGTTGTCCTGCTGTGAGGAAAAAACGAGTTAGTACATTTCAAACATGAAAAATGTCATTTTAAAATCAACATGAAAAACCAAAATACCAAAAGTATAAAACCCAATAAATGCTTACCATGGAAAGACAACGTATCGTGCACCGCTCCCTCCTCCCGCCCTGTGGTGCAACAGATGTCCCCTTCTCCAAAAATGTACTCAATGGGACCGTAATGTTGCAACCACACACAAGTTGACCTGCTGTGAGGAAAAAACGAGTTAGTACATTTCAAACATGAAAAAGGTCATTTTAAAATCAACATGAAAAACCAAAATACCAAAAGTATAAAACCCAAAAAATGCTTACCATGGATGAAAACGTATCGTGCACCGCTCCCTCCTCCCGACCTGTGGTGCAACAGATGTCCCCTTCTCCAAAAACGTACTCAATGGGACCGTTATGTTGCAACCACACACAAGTTGACCTGCTGTGAGGAAAAAACGAGTTAGTACATTTCAAACATGAAAAAGGTCATTTTAAAATCAACATGAAAAACCAAAATACCAAAAGTATAAAACCCAAAAAATGCTTACCATGGAAAGAAAACGTATCGTGCACCGCTCCCTCCTCCCACACTGTGGTGCAACAGATGTCCCCTTCTCCAAAAATGTACTCAATGAGACCGTAATATTGCAACCACACTCAAGTTGTCCTGCTGTGAGGAAAAAAACAGTTAGTACATTTCAATCATGAAAAAGGTCATTTTAAAATCAACATGAAAAACCAAAATACCTAAAGTATAAAACCCAAAAAATGCTTACCATGGAAAGAAAACATATCGTGCACCACTCTCTCCTCCCGTCCTGTGGTGCAACAGAAGTCCCCTTCTCCAAAAATGTACTCAATGGGACCGTAATGTTGCAACCACACACAAGTTGACTTGCTGTGATGAAAAAACGAGTTAGTACATTTCAAACATGAAAAAGGTCATTTTAAAATCAACATGAAAAACCAAAATACCAAAAGTATAAAACCCAAAAAATGCTTACCATGGATGAAAACGTATCGTGCACCGCTCCCTCCTCCCGACCTGTGGTGCAACAGATGTCCCCCTCTCCTAAAACGTACTCAATGGGACAGTTATGTTGCAACCACACACAAGTTGACCTACTGTGAGGAAAAAACGAGTTAGTACATTTCAAACATGAAAAAGGTCATTTTAAAATCAACATGAAAAACCAAAATACCAAAAGTATAAAACCCAAAAATTGCTTACCATGGAAAGAAAACGAATCGTGCACCGCTCCCTCCTCCCGCCCTGTGGTGCAACAGATGTCCCCTTCTCCAAAAATGTACTCAATGAGACCGTAATGTTGCAACCACACACAAGTTGACCTGCTGTGAGTAAAAAACGAGTTAGTACATTTCAAACACGAAAAATGTCATTTTAAAATCAACATGAAAAACCAAAATACCAAAAGTATAAAACCCAAAAAATGCTTACCATGGATGAAAACGTATCGTGCACCGCTCCCTCCTCCCGACCTGTGGTGCAACAGATGTCCCCTTCTCCAAAAACGTACTCAATGGGACCGTAATGTTGCAACCACACACAAGTTGACCTGCTGTGAGGAAAAAACGAGTTAGTACATTTCAAACATGAAAAAGGTCATTTTAAAATCAACATGAAAAACCAAAATACCAAAAGTATAAAACCCAAAAAATGCTTACCATGGAAAGAAAACGTATCGTGCACCGCTCCCTCCTCCAACCCTGTGGTGCAACAGATGTCCCCTTCTCCAAAAATGTACTCAATGGGACCGTAATGATGCAACCACACTCAAGTTGTCCTGCTGTGAGGAAAAAAAGAGTTAGTACATTTCAAACATGAAAAAGGTCATTTTAAAATCAACATGAAAAACCAAAATACCAAAAGTATAAAACCCAAAAAATGCTTACCTTGGAAAGAAAACGTATCGTGCACCGCTCCCTCCTCCCGCCCAGTGGTGCAACAGATGTCCCCTTCTCCGAAAATGTACTCAATGGGACCGTAATGTTGCAACCACACACAAGTTGACCTGCTGTGAGGAAAAAACGAGTTAGTACATTTCAAACATGAAAAAGGTCATTTTAAAATCAACATGAAAAACCAAAATACCAAAAGTATAAAACCCAAAAAATGCTTACCATGGAAAGAAAACGTATCGTGCACCGCTCCCTCCTCCCGCCCAGTGGTGCAACAGATGTCACCTTCTCCAAAAATGTACTCAATGGGACCGTAATGTTGCAACCACACACAAGTTGACCTGCTGTGAGGAAAAAACGAGTTAGTACATTTCAAACATGAAAAAGGTCATTTTAAAATCAACATGAAAAACCAAAATACCAAAAGTATAAAACCCAAAAAATGCTTACCATGGATGAAAACGTATCGTGCACCGGTCTCTCCTCCCGATCTGTGGTGCAACAGATGTCCCCTTCTCCAAAAACGTACTCAATGGGACCGTTATGTTGCAACCACACACAAGTTGACCTGCTGTGAGGAAAAAACGAGTTAGTTCATTTCAAACATGGAAAAGGTCATATTAAAATGAACATGAACCACCAAAATACCAAAAGTATAAAACCCAAAAAATGCTTACCATGGAAAGAAAACGTATCGTGCACCGCTCCCTCCTCCCACCCTGTGGTGCAACAGATGTCCCCTTCTCCAAAAATGTACTCAAAGGGACCGTAATGTTGCAACCACACTCAAATTGTCCTGCTGTTAGGAAAAAACGAGTTAGTACATTTCAAACATGAAAACGGTCATTTTAAAATCAACATGAAAAACCAAAATACCAAAAGTATAAAACCCAAAAAATGCTTACCATGGAAAGAAAACGTATCCGGCACCACTCCCTCCTCCCGCCCTGTGGTGCAACAGAAGTCCCCTTCTCCAAAAATGTACTCAATGGGACCGTAATGTTGCAACCACACACAAGTTGACCTGCTGTGAGGAAAAAACGAGTAAGTACATTTCAAACATGAAAAAGGTCATTTTAAAATCAACATGAAAAACCAAAATACCAAAAGCATAAAACCCAAAAAATGCTTACCATGGAAAGAAAACGTATCATGCACTGCTCCCTCCTCCCGACCTGTGGTGCAACAGATGTCTCCTTCTCCTAAAACGTACTCAATGGGACTGTTATGTTGCAACCACACACAAGTTGACCTGCTGTGAGGAAAAATTGAGTTAGTACATTTCAAACATGAAAAAGGTCATTTTAAAATCAACATGAAAAACCAAAATACCAAAAGTATAAAACCCAAAAAATGCTTACCATGGAAAGAAAACGTATCGTGCACCGCTCCCTCCTCCCGACCTGTGGTGCAACAGATGTCCCCTTCTCCAAAAATGTACTCAATGGGACCGTAATGTTGCAACCACACACAAGTTGACCTGCTGTGAGGAAAAAACGAGTCAGTACATTTCAAACATGAAAAAGGTCATTTTAAAATCAACATGAAAAACCAAAATACCAAAAGTATAAAACCCAAAAGACGCTTACCATGGAAAGAAAACGTATCGTGCACCGCTCCCTCCTCCCGCCCTGTGGTGCAACAGATGTCCCCTACTCCAAAAATGTACTCAATGGGATCGTAATGTTGTAACCACACTCAAGTTGTCCTGCAGTGAGGAAAAAACGAGTTAGTACATTTCAAACATGAAAAAGGTCATTTTAAAATCAACATGAAAAACCAAAATACCAAAAGTATAAAACCCAAAAAATGCTTACCATGGAAAGAAAACGTATCGTGCACCGCTCCCTCCTCCCACCCTGTGGTGCAACAGATGTCCCCTTCTCCAAAAATGTACTCAATGGGACCGTAATGTTGCAACCACACTCAAGTTGACCTGCTGTGAGGAAAAAACGAGTTAGTACATTTCAAACATGAAAAAGGTCATTTTAAAATCAACATGAAAAACCAAAATACCAAAAGTATAAAACCCAAAAAATGGTTACCATGGAAAGAAAACGTATCGTGCACCGGTTCCTCCTCCCGCCCTGTGGTGCAACAGAAGTCTCCTTCTCCAAAAATGTACTCAATGGGACCGTAATGTTGCAACCACACACAAGTTGACCTGCTGTGAGGAAAAAACGAGTTAGTACATTTCAAACATGAGAAAGGTCATTTTAAAATCAACATGAAAAACCAAAATACCAAAAGTATAAAACCCAAAAAATGCTTACCATGGATGAAAACGTATCGTGCACCGCTCCCTCCTCCCGACCTGTGGTGCAACAGATGTCCCCTTCTCCTAAAACGTACTCAATGGGACTGTTATGTTGCAACCACACACAAGTTGACCTGCTGTGAGGAAAAAACGAGTTAGTACATTTCAAACATGAAAAAGGTCATTTTAAAATCAACATGAAAAACCAAAATACTAAAAGTATAAAACCCAAAAAATGCTTACCATGGAAAGAAAACGTATCGTGCACCGATCCCACTCACGCCCTGTGGTGCAACAGATGTCCCCTTCTCCAAAAATGTACTCAATGGGACCGTAATGTTGCAACCACACACAATTTGACCTGCTGTGAGGAAAAAACGAGTTAGTACATTTCAAACATGAAAAAGGTCATTTTAAAATCAACATGAAAAACCAAAATACCAAAAGTATAAAACCCAAAAGACGCTTACCATGGAAAGAAAACGTATCGTGCACCGCTCCCTCCTCCCGCCCTGTGGAGCAACAGCTGTCCCCTTCTCCAAAAATGTACTCAATGGGATCGTAATGTTGCAACCACACTCAAGTTGTCCTGCTGTGAGGAAAAAACGAGTTAGTACATTTCAAACATGAAAAAGGTCATTTTAAAATCAACATGAAAAAGCAAAACACCAAAAGTATAAAACACAAAAAATGCTGACCATGGAAAGAAAACATATCGTACACCGCTCCCTCCTCCCGCCCTGTGGTGCAACAGATGTCCCCTTCTCCAAAAATGTACTCAATGGGACCGTAATGTTGCAACCACACACAAGTTGACCTGCTGTGAGGAAAAAACGAGTTAGTACATTTCAAACATGAAAAAGGTCATTTTAAAATCAACATGATAAAGCAAAATACCAAAAGTATAAAACCCAAAAAATGCTTACCATGGAAAGAAAACGTATCGTGCACCGCTCCCTCCTCCCGCCCTGTGGTGCAACAGATGTCCCCTTCTCCAAAAATGTACTCAATGGGACCGTTATGTTGCAACCACACAGAAGTTGACCTGCTGTGAGGAAAAAACAAGTTAATACATTTCAAACATGAAAAAGGTCATTTTAAAATCAACATGAAAAACCAAAATACCAAAAGTATAAAACCCAAAAAATGCCTACCACGGAAAGAAAACGTATCGTGCACCGCTCCCTCCTCCCGACCTGTGGTGCAACAGATGTCCCCTTCTCCAAAAATGTACTCAATGGGACCGTAATGTTGCAACCACTCACAAGTTGACCTGCTGTGAGGAAAAAACGAGTTAGTACATTTCAAACATGAAAAAGGTCATTTTAAAATCAACATGAAAAACCAAAATACCAAAAGTATAAAACCCAAAAGACGCTTACCATGGAAAGAAAACGTATCGTGCACCGCTCCCTCCTCCCGCCCTGTGGTGCAACAGATGTCCCCTTCTCCAAAATTGTACTCAATGGGATCGTAATGTTGCAACCACACTCAAGTTGTCCTGCTGCGAGGAAAAAACGAGTTAGTACATTTCAAACATGAAAAAGGTCATTTTAAAATCAACATGAAAAACCAAAATACCAAAAGTATAAAACCCAAAAAATGCTTACCATGGATGAAAACGTATCGTGCACCGGTCTCTCCTCCCGATCTGTGGTGCAACAGATGTCCCCTTCTCCAAAAACGTACTCAATGGGACCGTTATGTTGCAACCACACTCAAGTTGTCCTGCTGTGAGGAAAAAACGAGTTAGTACATTTCAAACATGAAAAAGGTCATTTTAAAATCAACATGAAAAACCAATATACCAAAAGTATAAAACCCAAAAGGCGCTTACCATGGAAAGAAGACGTATCGTGCACCGCTCCCTCCTCCCGCCCTGTGGTACAACAGATGTCCCCTACTCCAAAAATGTACTCAATGGGATCGTAATGTTCAACCACACTCAAGTTGTCCTGCTGTGAGGAAAAAACGAGTTAGTACATTTCAAACATGAAAATGGTCATTTTAAAATCAACATGAAAAAGCAAAACACCAAAAGTATAAAACCCAAAACATGCTTACCATGGAAAGAAAACGTATCGTGCACCGCTCCCTCCTCCCGCCCTGTGGGGCAACAGATGTCCCTTTCTCCAAAAATGTACTCAATGGGACCGTAATGTTGCAACCACACACAAGTTGACCTGCTGTGAGGAAAAAACGAGTTAGTACATTTCAAACATGAAAAAGGTCATTTTAAAATCAACATGAAAAACCAAAATACCAAAAGTATAAAACCCAAAAGACGCTTACCATGGAAAGAAAACGTATCGTGCACCGCTCCCTCCTCCCGCCCTGTGGTACAACAGATGTCCCCTACTCCAAAAATGTACTCAATGGGATCGTAATGTTCAACCACACTCAAGTTGTCCTGCTGTGAGGAAAAAACGAGTTAGTACATTTCAAACATGAAAATGGTCATTTTAAAATCAACATGAAAAAGCAAAACACCAAAAGTATAAAACCCAAAAAATGCTTACCATGGAAAGAAAACGTATCGTGCACCGCTCCCTCCTCCCGCCCTGTGGTGCAACAGATGTCCCTTTCTCCAAAAATGTACTCAATGGGACCGTAATGTTGCAACCACACACAAGTTGACCTGCTGTGAGGAAAAAACGAGTTAGTACATTTCAAACATGAAAATGGTCATTTTAAAATCAACATGAAAAAGCAAAACACCAAAAGTATAAAACCCAAAAGACGCTTACCATGGAAAGAAAACGTATCGTGCACCGCTCCCTCCTCCCGCCCTGTGGTGCAACAGATGTCCCCTTCTCCAAAATTGTACTCAATGGGATCGTAATGTTGCAACCACACTCAAGTTGTCCTGCTGCGAGGAAAAATCGAGTTAGTACGTTTCAAACATGAAAAAGGTCATTTTAAAATCAACATGAAAAACCAAAATACCAAAAGTATAAAACCCAAAAAGTGCTTACCATGGATGAAAACGTATCGTGCACCGCTCCCTCCTCCCGACCTGTGGTGCAACAGATGTTCCCTTCTCCAAAAACGTACTCAATGGGACCGTTATGTTGCAACCACACACAAGTTGACCTGCTGTGAGGAAAAAACGTGTTAGTACATTTCAAACATGAAAAAGGTCATTTTAAAATCAACATGAAAAACCAAAATACCAAAAGTATAAAACCAAAAGACGCTTACCATGGAAAGAAAACGTATCGTGCACCGTTCCCTCCTCCCGCCCTGTGGTGCAACAGATGTCCCCTTCTCCAAAATTGTACTCAATGGGATCATAATGTTGCAACCACACTCAAGTCGTCCTGCTGCGAGGAAAAAACGAGTTAGTACATTTCAAACATGAAAAAGGTCATTTTAAAATCAACATGAAAAACCAAAATACCAAAAGTATAAAACCCAAAAAATGCTTACAATGGATGAAAACGTATCGTGCACCGCTCCCTCCTCCCGACCTGTGGTGCAACAGATGTCCCCTTCTCCAAAAACGTACTCAATGGGACCGTTATGTTGCAACCACACACAAGTTGACCTGCTGTGAGGAAAAAACGAGTTAGTACATTTCAAACATGAAAAAGGTCATTTTAAAATCAACATGAAAAACCAAAATACCAAATGTATAAAACCCAAAAGACGCTTACCATGGAAAGAAAACGTATCGTGCACCGCTCCCTCCTCCCGCCCTGTGGTGCAACAGATGTCCCCTTCTCCAAAAATGTACTCAATGGGATCGTAATGTTCAACCACACTCAAGTTGTCCTGCTGTGAGGAAAAAACGAGTTAGTACATTTCAAACATGAAAATGGTCATTTTAAAATCAACATGAAAAAGCAAAACACCAAAAGTATAAAACCCAAAAAATGCTTACCATGGAAAGAAAACGTATCGTGCACCGCTCCCTCCTCCCGCCCTGTGGTGCAACAGATGTCCCTTTCTCCAAAAATGTACTCAATGGGACCGTAATGTTGCAACCACACACAAGTTAACCTGCTGTGAGGAAAAAACGAGTTAGTACATTTCAAACATGAAAAAGGTCATTTTAAAATCAACATGAAAAACCAAAATACCAAAAGCATAAAACCCAAACAATGCTTACCATGGAAAGAAAACGTATCGTGCACCACGCCCTCCTCCCGCCCTGTGGTGCAACAGATGTCCCCTTCTCCAAAAATGTACTTAATGGGACCGTTATGTTGCAACCACACACAAGTTGACCTGCTGTGAGGAAAAAACGAGTTAGTACATTTCAAACATGAAAAAGGTCATTTTAAAATCAACATGAAAAACCAAAATACCAAAAGTATAAAACCCAAAAGACGCTTACCATGGAAAGAAAACGTATCGTGCACCGCTCCCTCCTCCCGCCCTGTGGTGCAACAGATGTCCCCTTCTCCAAAATTGTACTCAATGGGATCGTAATGTTGCAACCACACTCAAGTTGTCCTGCTGCGAGGAAAAAACGAGTTAGTACGTTTCAAACATGAAAAAGGTCATTTTAAAATCAACATGAAAAACCAAAATACCAAAAGTATAAAACCCAAAAAATGCTTACCATGGAAAGAAAACGTATCGTGCACCGCTCCCTCATCCCGCCCTGTGGTGCAACAGATGTCCCCTTCTCCAAAAATGTACTCAATGGGACCGTAATGTTGCAACCACACACAAGTTGACCTGCTGTGAGGAAAAAACGAGTTAGTACATTTGAAACATGAAAAAGGTAATTTTAAAATCAACGTGAAAAACCAAAATACCAAAAGTATAAAACCCAAAAAATGCTTACCATGGAAAGAAAACGTATCGTGCACCGCTCCCTCCTCCCAACCTGTGGTGCAACAGATGTCCCCTTATCCGAAAATTTACTCAATGGGACCATAATGTTGCAACCACACACAAGTTGACCTGCTGTGAGGAAAAAACGAGTTAGTACATTTCAAACATGAAAAAGGTCATTTTAAAATCAACATGAAAAACCAAAATACCAAAAGTATAAAACCCAAAAAATGCTTACCATGGAAAGAAAACGTATCGTGCACCGCTCCCTCCTCCCAACCTGTGGTGCAACAGATGTCCCCTTATCCGAAAATTTACTCAATGGGACCGTAATGTTGCAACCACACACAAGTTGACCTGCTGTGAAGAAAAAACGAGTTAGTACATTTCAAACATGAAAAAGGTCATTTTAAAATCACCATGAAAAAACAAAATACCAAAAGTATAAAACCCAAAAAATGCTTACCATCGAAAAAAAACGTATCGTGCACCGCTCCCTCCTCCCGCCCTGTGGTGCAACAGATGTCCCCTTCTCCAAAAATGTACTCAATGGGACCGTTATGTTGCAACCACACACAAGTTGACCTGCTGTGAGGAAAAAACAAGTTAATACATTTCAAACATGAAAAAGGTCATTTTAAAATCAACATGAAAAACCAAAATACCAAAAGTATAAAACCCAAAAAATGCCTACCATGGAAAGAAAACGTATCGTGCACCGCTCCCTCCTCCCGCCCTGTGGTGCAACAGATGTCCCCATCTCCAAAAATGTACTCAATGGGACCGTAATGTTGCAACCACACTCAAGTTGTCCTGCTATGAGGAAAAAACGAGTTAGTACATTTCAAACATGAAAAAGGTCATTTTAAAATCAACATGGAAAACCAAAATACCAAAAGTATAAAACCCAAAAAATGCTTACCATGGAAAGAAAACGTATCGTGCACCACTCCCTCCTCCCGCCCTGTGGTGCAACAGATGTCCCCTTCTCCAAAAATGTACTCAATGGGACCGTAATGTTGCAACCACACACAAGTTGACCTGCTGTGAGGAAAAAACGAGTTAGTACATTTCAAACATGAAAAATGTCATTTTAAAATCAACATGAAAAACCAAAATACCAAAAGTATAAAACCCAAAAGACGCTTACCATGGAAAGAAAACGTATCGTGCACCTCTCCCTCCTCCCGCCCTGTGGTGCAACAGATGTCCCCTTCACCAAAATTATACTCAATGGGATCGTAATGTTGCAACCACACTCAAGTTGTCCTGCTGCGAGGAAAAAACGAGTTAGTACATTTCAAACATGAAAAAGGTCATTTTAAAATCAACATGAAAAACCAAAATACCAAAAGTATAAAACCCAAAAAATGCTTACAATGGATGAAAACGTATCGTGCACCGCTCCCTCCTCCCGACCTGTGGTGCAACAGATGTCCCCTTCTCCAAAAACGTACTCAATGGGACCGTTATGTTGCAACCACACACAAGTTGACCTGCTGTGAGGAAAAAACGAGTTAGTACATTTCAAACATGAAAAAGGTCATTTTAAAATCAACATGAAAAACCAAAATACCAAAAGTATAAAACCCAAAAGACGCTTACCATGGAAAGAAAACGTATCGTGCACCGCTCCCTCCTCCCGCCCTGTGGTACAACAGATGTCCCCTTCTCCAAAAATGTACTCAATGGGATCGTAATGTTCAACCACACTCAAGTTGTCCTGCTGTGAGGAAAAAACGAGTTAGTACATTTCAAACATGAAAATGGTCATTTTAAAATCAACATGAAAAAGCAAAACACCAAAAGTATAAAACCCAAAAAATGCTTACCATGGAAAGAAAACGTATCGTGCACCGCTCCCTCCTCCCGCCCTGTGGTGCAACAGATGTCCCTTTCTCCAAAAATGTACTCAATGGGACCGTAATGTTGCAACCACACACAAGTTGACCTGCTGTGAGGAAAAAACGAGTTAGTACATTTCAAACATGAAAAAGGTCATTTTATAATCAACATGAAAAACCAAAATACCAAAAGTATAAAACCCAAAAGACGCTTACCATGGGAAGAAAACGTATCGTGCACCGCTCCCTCCTCCCGCCCTGTGGTGCAACAGATGTCCCCTTCTCCAAAATTGTACTCAATGGGATCGTAATGTTGCAACCACACTCAAGTTGTCCTGCTGTGAGGAAAAAACGAGTTAGTACATTTCAAACATGAAAAAGGTCATTTTAAAATCAACGTGAAAAACCAAAATACCAAAAGTATAAAACCCAAAAAGGGCTTACCATGGATGAAAACATATCGTGCACCGCTCCCTCCTCCCGACCTGTGGTGCAACAGATGTCAACTTCTCCAGAAACGTACTCAATGGGACCGTTATGTTGCAACCACACACAAGTTGACCTGCTGTGAGGAAAAAACGAGTTAGTACATTTCAAACATGAAAAAGGTAATTTTAAAATCAACGTGAAAAACCAAAATACCAAAAGTATAAAACCCAAAAAGTGCTTACCATGGATGAAAACATATCGTGCACCGCTCCCTCCTCCCGACCTGTGGTGCAACAGATGTCAACTTCTCCAGAAACGTACTCAATGGGACCGTTATGTTGCAACCACACACAAGTTGACCTGCTGTGAGGAAAAAACGAGTTAGTACATTTCAAACATGAAAAAGGTCATTTTAAAATCAACATGAAAAACCAAAATACCAAAAGTATAAAACCCAAAAAATGCTTACCATGGAAAGAAAACGTATCGTGCACCGCTCCCTCCTCCCAACCTGTGGTGCAACAGATGTCCCCTTATCCGAAAATTTACTCAATGGGACCGTAATGTTGCAACCACACACAAGTTGACCCGCTGTGAGGAAAAAACGAGTTAGTACATTTCAAACATGAAAAAGGTCATTTTTAAATCAACATGAAAAACCAAAATTCCAAAGGTATAAAGCACAAAAAATGCTTACCATGGAAAGAAAAAGTATCGTGCACCGCTCCCTCCTCCCGCCCTGTGGTGCAACAGATGTCCCTTTCTCCAAAAATGTACTCAATGGGACCGTAATGTTGCAACCACACACAAGTTGACCTGCTGTGAAGAAAAAACGAGTTAGTACATTTCAAACATGAAAAAGGTCATTTTTAAATCAACATGAAAAACCAAAACACCAAAAGTATTAAACCCAAAAAATGCTTACCATGGAAAGAAAACGTATCGTGCACCGCTCCCTCCTCCCGCCCTGTGGTGCAACAGATGTCCCCTTCTCCAAAAATGTATTCAATGGGACCGTAATGTTGCAACCACACACAAGTTGACCTGCTGTGAGGAAAAAACGAGTTAGTACATTTCAAACATGAAAAGGGTCATTTTAAAATCAACATGAAAAACCAAAATACCGAAAGTATAAAACCCAAAAAATGCTTACCATCGAAAAAAAACGTATCGTGCACCGCTCCCTCCTCCCGCCCTGTGGTGCAACAGATGTCCCCTTCTCCAAAAATGTACTCAATGGGACCGTAATGTTGCAACCACACACAAGTTGACCTGCTGTGAGGAAAAAACAAGTTAGTACATTTCAAACATGAAAAAGGTCATTTTAAAATCAACATGAAAAACCAAAATACCACAAGTATAAAACCCAAAAAATGCTTACCATGGAAAGAAAACGTATCGTGCACCGCTCCCTCCTCCCGCCCTGTGGTGCAACAGATGTCCCCTTCTCCAAAAATGTACTCAATGGGACCGTAATGTTAACACCACACACAAGTTGACCTGCTGTGAGGAAAAAACGAGTTAGTTCATTTCAAACATGAAAAAGGTCATTTTAAAATCAACATGAAAAACCAAAGTACCAGAAGTATAAAGCCCAAAAAATGCTTACCATGGAAAGTAAACGTATCGTGCACCGCTCCCTCCTCCCGCCCTGTGGTGCAACAGATGTCCCCTTCTCCAAAAATGTTCTCAATGGGATTGTAATGTTACAACCACACACAAGTTGACCTGCTGAGAGGAAAAAACGAGTTAGAACATTTCAAACATGAAAAAGATCATTTTAAAATCAACATGAAAAACCAAAATACCAAAAGTATAGAACCCAAAAAATGCTTACCATGGAAAGAAAACGTATTGTGCACTGCTCCCTCCTCCCGCCCTGTGGTGCAACAGATGTCCCCTTCTCCAAAAATGTACTCAATGGGACCGTAATGTTGCAACCACACACAAGTTGACCTGCTGTGAGGAAAAAACGAGTTAGTACATTTCAAACATGAAAAAGGTCATTTTAAAATCAACATGCAAATCCAAAATACCAAAAGTATAAAACCCAAAAAATGCTTACCATGGAAAGAAAACGTATCGTGCACCGCTCCCTCCTCCAGCCCTGTGTTGCAACAGATGTCCCCATCTCCAAAAATGTACTCAATGGGACCGTAATGTTGCAAACACACACAAGTTGACCTGCTGTGAGGAAAAAACGAGTTAGTACATTTCAAACATGAAAAAGGTCATTTTAAAATCAACATGAAAAACCAAAATACCAAAAGTATAAAACACAAAAAAATTCTTACCATGGAAAGAAAACGTATCATGCACCTCTCCCTCCTCCCGCCCTGTGGTGCAACAGATGTCCCCTTCTCCAAAAATCAAACCAAAATACCAAAAGTATAAAACCCAAAAAATGCTTACCATGGAAAGTAAACGTATCGTGTACTGCTCCCTCCTCCCGCCCTGTGGTGCAACAGATGTCCCCTTCTCCAAAAATGTACTCAATGGGACCGTAATGATGCAACCACACACAAGTTGACCTGCTGTGAGGAAAAAACGAGTTAGTACATTTCAAACATGAAAAAGGTCATTTGAAAATCAACATGAAAAACCAAAATACCAAAAGTATAAAACCCAAAAGACGCTTACCATGGAAAGAAAACGTATCGTGCACCGCTCCCTCCTCCTGCCCTGTGGTGCAACAGATGTCCCCTTCTCCAAAATTGTACTCAATGGGATCGTAATGTTGCAACCACTCTCAAGTTGTCCTGCTGCGAGGAAAAAACGATTTAGTACATTTCAAACATGAAAAAGGTCATTTTAAAATCAACATGAAAAACCAAAATACCAAAAGTATAAAACCCAAAAAATGCTTACCATGGATGAAAACGTATCGTGCACCGCTCCCTCCTCCCGACCTGTGGTGCAACAGATGTCCCCTTCTCCAAAAACGTACTCAATGGGACAGTTATGTTGCAACCACACACAAGTTGACCTGCTGTGAGGAAAAAACGAGTTAGTACATTTCAAACATGAAAAAGGTCATTTTAAAATCAACATGAAAAACCAAAATACCAAAAATAAAAAACCCAAAAGACGCTTACCATGGAAAGAAAACGTATCGTGCACCGCTCCCTCCTCCCGCCCTGTGGTGCAACAGATGTCCCCTTCTCCAAAAATGTACTCAATGGGATCGTAACGTTCAACCACACTCAAGTTGTCCTGCTGTGAGGAAAAAACGAGTTAGTGCATTTCAAACATGAAAATGGTCATTTTAAAATCAACATGAAAAAGCAAAACACCAAAAGTATAAAACCCAAAAAATGCTTACCATGGAAAGAAAACGTATCGTGCACCGCACCCTCCACCCGCCCTGTGGTGCAACAGATGTCCCCTTCTCCAAAAATGTACCCAATGGGACCGTAATGTTGCAACCACACACAAGTTGACCTGCTGTGAGGAAAAAACGAGTTAGTACATTCAAACATAAAAAAGGTCATTTTAAAAACAACATGAAAAACCAAAATACCAAAAGTATAAAACCCAAAAAATGCTTACCATGGAAAGAAAACGTATCGTGCACCACGCCCTCCTCCCGCCCTGTGGTGCAACAGATGTCCCCTTCTCCAAAAATGTACTCAATGGGACCGTTATGTTGCAACCACACACAAGTTGACCTGCTGTGAGGAAAAAACGAGTTAGTACATTTCAAACATGAAAAAGGTCATTTTAAAATCAACATGAAAAACCAAAATACCAAAAGTATAAAACCCAAAAAATGCTTACCATGGAAAGAAAACGTATCGTGCACCGCTCCCTCCTCCCGCCCTGTGGTGCAACAGATGTCCCCTTCTCCAAAAATGTACTCAATGGGACCGTAATGTTGCAACCACACACAAGTTGACCTGCTGTGAGGAAAAAACGAGTTAGTACATTTCAAACATGAAAAAGGTCATTTTAAAATCAACGTGAAAAACCAAAATACCAAAAGTATAAAACCCAAAAAGTGCTTACCATGGATGAAAACATATCGTGCACTGCTCCCTCCTCCCGACCTGTGGTGCAACAGATGTCAACTTCTCCAAAAACGTACTCAATGGGACCGTTATGTTGCAACCACACACAAGTTGACCTGCTGTGAGGAAAAAACGAGTTAGTACATTTCAAACATGAAAAAGGTCATTTTAAAATCAACATGAAAAACCAAAATACCAAAAGTATAAAACCCAAAAAATGCTTACCATGGAAAGAAAACGTATCGTGCACCGCTCCCTCCTCCCAACCTGTGGTGCAACAGATGTCCCCTTATCCGAAAATTTACTCAGTGGGACCGTAATGTTGCAACCACACACAAGTTGACCTGCTGTGAAGAAAAAACGAGTTAGTACATTTCAAACATGAAAAAGGTCATTTTAAAATCACCATGAAAAAACAAAATACCAAAAGTATAAAACACAAAAAAAGCTTACCATGGAGAGAAAACGTATCGTGCACTGCTCCCTCCTCCCGCCCTGTGGTGCAACAGATGTCCCTTTCTCCAAAAATGTACTCAATGGGACCGTAATGTTGCAACCACACACAAGTTGACCCACTGTGAGGAAAAAACGAGTTAGTACATTTCAAACATGAAAAAGGTCAATTTTAAATCAACATGAAAAACCAAAATTCCAAAGGTATAAAGCACAAAAAATGCTTACCATGGAAAGAAAATGTATCGTGCACCGCTCCCTCCTCCCGCCCTGTGGTGCAACAGATGTCCCTTTCTCCAAAAATGTACTCAATGGGACCGTAATGTTGCAACCACACACAAGTTGACCTGCTGTGAAGAAAAAACGAGTTAGTACATTTCAAACATGAGAAAGGTCATTTTTAAATCAACATGAAAAACCAAAACACCAAAAGTATTAAACCCAAAAAATGCTTACCATGGAAAGAAAACGTATCGTGCACCGCTCCCTCCTCCCGCCCTGTGGTGCAACAGATGTCCCCTTCTCCAAAAATGTATTCAATGGGACCGTAATGTTGCGACCACACACAAGTTGACCTGCTGTGAGGTAAAAACGAGTTAGTACATTTCAAACATGAAAAGGGTCATTTTAAAATCAACATGAAAAACCAAAATACCAAAAGTATAGAACCCAAAAAATGCTTACCATGGAAAGAAAACGTATTGTGCACTGCTCCCTCCTCCCGCCCTGTGGTGCAACAGATGTCCCCTTCTCCAAAAATGTACTCAATGGGACCGTAATGTTGCAACCACACACAAGTTGACCTGCTGTGAGGAAAAAACGAGTTAGTACATTTCAAACATGAAAAAGGTCATTTTAAAATCAACATGAAAAACCAAAATACCAAAATTATAAAACACAAAAAAATTCTTACCATGGAAAGAAAACGTATCGTGCACCGCTCCCTCCTCCCGCCCTGTGGTGCAACAGATGTCCCCTTCTCCAAAAATGTACTCAATGGGACCGTAATGTTGCAACCACACTCAAGTTGTCCTGCTGTGAGGAATAAACGAGTCAGTACATTTCAAACATGAAAAAGGTCATTTTAAAATCAACATGAAAAACCAAAATACCAAAAGTATAAAACACAAAAAAATTCTTACCATGGAAAGAAAACGTATCATGCACCTCTACCTCCTCCCGCCCTGTGGTGCAACAGATGTCCCCTTCTCCAAAAATCAAACCAAAATACCAAAAGTATAAAACCCAAAAAATGCTTACCATGGAAAGTAAACGTATCGTGTACTGCTCCCTCCTCCCGCCCTGTGGTGCAACAGATGTCCCCTTCTCCAAAAATGTACTCAATGGGACCGTAATGATGCAACCACACACAAGTTGACCTGCTGTGAGGAAAAAACGAGTTAGTACATTTCAAACATGAAAAAGGTCATTTGAAATTCAACATGAAAAACCAAAATACCAAAAGTATAAAACCCAAAAGACGCTTACCATGGAAAGAAAACGTATCGTGCACCGCTCCCTCCTCCTGCCCTGTGGTGCAACAGATGTCCCCTTCTCCAAAATCGTACTCAATGGGATCGTAATGTTGCAACCACTCTCAAGTTGTCCTGCTGCGAGGAAAAAACGAGTTAGTACATTTCAAACATGAAAAAGGTCATTTTAAAATCAACATGAAAAACCAAAATACCAAAAGTATAAAACCCAAAAAATGCTTACCATGGATGAAAACGTATCATGCACCGCTCCCTCCTCCCGACCTGTGGTGCAACAGATGTCCCCTTCTCCAAAAACGTACTCAATGGGACAGTTATGTTGCAACCACACACAAGTTGACCTGCTGTGAGGAAAAAACGAGTTAGTACATTTCAAACATGAAAATGGTCATTTTAAAATCAACATGAAAAACCAAAATACCAAAAATATAAAACCCAAAAACGCTTACCATGGAAAGAAAACGTATTGTGCACCGCTCCCTCCTCCCGCCCTGTGGTGCAACAGATGTCCCCTTCTCCAAAAATGTACTCAATGGGATCGTAATGTTCAACCACACACAAGTTGTCCTGCTGTGAGGAAAAAACGAGTTAGTGCATTTCAAACATGAAAAAGGTCATTTTAAAATCAACATGAAAAAGCAAAACACCAAAAGTATAAAACCCAAAAAATGCTTACCATGGAAAGAAAACGTATCGTGCACCGCTCCCTCCACCCGCCCTGTGGTGCAACAGATGTCCCCTTCTCCAAAAATGTACTCAATGGGACCGTAATGTTGCAACCACACACAAGTTGACCTGCTGTGAGGAAAAAACGAGTTAGTACATTCAAACATGAAAAAGGTCATTTTAAAAACAACATGAAAAACCAAAATACCAAAAGTATAAAACCCAAAAAATGCTTACCATGGAAAGAAAACGTATCGTGCACCACGCCCTCCTCCCGCCCTGTGGTGCAACAGATGTCCCCTTCTCCAAAAATGGACTCAATGGGACCGTTATGTTGCAACCACACACAAGTTGACCTGCTGTGAGGAAAAAACGAGTTAGTACATTTCAAACATGAAAAAGGTCATTTAAAATCAACGTGAAAAACCAAAATACCAAAAGTATAAAACCAAAAAAATGCTTACCATGGATGAAAACATATCGTGCACCGCTCCCTCCTCCCGACCTGTGGTGCAACAGATGTCCCCTTCTCCAAAAACGTACTCAATGGGACCGTTATGTTGCAACCACACACAAGTTGACCTGCTGTGAGGAAAAATCGAGTTAGTACATTTCAAACATGAAAAAGGTCATTTTAAAATCAACATGAAAAACCAAAATACCAAAAGTGTAAAACCCAAAAAATGCTTACCATGGAAAGAAAACGTATCGTGCACCGCTCCCTCCTCCCGCCCTGTGGTGCAACAGATGTCCCCTTATCCGAAAATGTACTCAATGGGACCGTAATGTTGCAACCACACACAAGTTGACCTGCTGTGAAGAAAAAATGAGTTAGTACATTTCAAACATGAAAAAGGTCATTTTAAAATCACCATGAAAAAACAAAATACCAAAAGTATAAAACCCAAAAAATGCTTACCATGGAGAGAAAACGTATCGTGCACCGCTCCCTCCTCCCGCCCTGTGGTGCAACAGATGTCCCTTTCTCCAAAAATGTACTCAATTGGACCGTAATGTTGCAACCACACACAAGTTGACCTGCTGTGAAGAAAAAACGTGTTAGTACATTTCAAACATGAAAAAGGTCATTTTTAAATCAACATGAAAAACCAAAATACCAAAAGTATAAAACCCAAAAAATGCTTACCATGGAAAGAAAACGTATCGTGCACCGCTCCCTCCTGCCGCCCTGTGGTGCAACAGATGTCCCCTTCTCCAAAAATGTACTCAATGGGTCCGTAATGTTGCAACCACACACAAGGTGACCTGCTGTGACGAAAAGACTAGTTAATACATTTCAAACATGAAAAAGGTCATTTTAAAATCAACATGAAAAACCAGAATACCAAAAGTAAAAAACCCAAAAAATGCTTACCATGGAAAGAAAACGAATTGTGCACTGCTCCCTCCTCCCGCCCTGTGGTGCAACAGATGTCCCCTTCTCCAAAAATGTACTCAATGGGACCGTAATGTTGCAACCACACACAAGTTGACCTGCTGTGAGGAAAAAACGAGTTAGTACATTTCAAACATGAAAAAGGTCATTTTAAAATCAACATGCAAATCCAAAATACCAAAAGTATAAAACCCAAAAAATGCTTACCATGGAAAGAAAACGTATCGTGCACCGCTCCCTCCTCCACCCCTGTGGTGCAACAGATGTCCCCATCTCCAAAAATGTACTCAATGGGACCGTAATGTTGCAACCACACACAAGTTGACCTGCTGTGAGGAAAAAATGAGTTAGTACATTTCAAACATGAAAAAGGTCATTTTAAAATCAACATGAAAAACCAAAATACCAAAAGTATAAAACACAAAAAAATTCTTACCATGGAAAGAAAACGTATCGTGCACCGCTCCCTCCTCCCGCCCTGTGGTGCAACAGATGTCCCCTTCTCCAAAAATGTACTCAATGAAACCGTAATGTTGCAACCACACTCAAGTTGTCCTGCTGTGAGGAAAAAACGAATTAGTACATTTCAAACATGAAAAAGGTCATTTTAAAATCAACATGAAAAACCAAAATACCAAAGGTATAAAGCACAAAAAATGCTTACCATGGAAAGAAAATGTATCGTGCACCGCTCCCTCCTCCCGCCCTGTGGTGCAACAGATGTCCCTTTCTCCAAAAATGTACTCAATGGGACCGTAATGTTGCAACCACACACAAGTTGACCTGCTGTGAAGAAAAAACGAGTTAGTACATTTCAAACATGAGAAAGGTCATTTTTAAATCAACATGAAAAACCAAAACACCAAAAGTATTAAACCCAAAAAATGCTTACCATGGAAAGAAAACGTATCGTGCACCGCTCCCTCCTCCCGCCCTGTGGTGCAACAGATGTCCCCTTCTCCAAAAATGTATTCAATGGGACCGTAATGTTGCGACCACACACAAGTTGACCTGCTGTGAGGTAAAAACGAGTTAGTACATTTCAAACATGAAAAGGGTCATTTTAAAATCAACATGAAAAACCAAAATACCAAAAGTATAGAACCCAAAAAATGCTTACCATGGAAAGAAAACGTATTGTGCACTGCTCCCTCCTCCCGCCCTGTGGTGCAACAGATGTCCCCTTCTCCAAAAATGTACTCAATGGGACCGTAATGTTGCAACCACACACAAGTTGACCTGCTGTGAGGAAAAAACGAGTTAGTACATTTCAAACATGAAAAAGGTCATTTTAAAATCAACATGAAAAACCAAAATACCAAAATTATAAAACACAAAAAAATTCTTACCATGGAAAGAAAACGTATCGTGCACCGCTCCCTCCTCCCGCCCTGTGGTGCAGCAGATGTCCCCTTCTCCAAAAATGTACTCAATGGGACCGTAATGTTGCAACCACACTCAAGTTGTCCTGCTGTGAGGAATAAACGAGTCAGTACATTTCAAACATGAAAAAGGTCATTTTAAAATCAACATGAAAAACCAAAATACCAAAAGTATAAAACACAAAAAAATTCTTACCATGGAAAGAAAACGTATCATGCACCTCTACCTCCTCCCGCCCTGTGGTGCAACAGATGTCCCCTTCTCCAAAAATCAAACCAAAATACCAAAAGTATAAAACCCAAAAAATGCTTACCATGGAAAGTAATCGTATCGTGTACTGCTCCCTCCTCCCGCCCTGTGGTGCAACAGATGTCCCCTTCTCCAAAAATGTACTCAATGGGACCGTAATGATGCAACCACACACAAGTTGACCTGCTGTGAGGAAAAAACGAGTTAGTACATTTCAAACATGAAAAAGGTCATTTGAAATTCAACATGAAAAACCAAAATACCAAAAGTATAAAACCCAAAAGACGCTTACCATGGAAAGAAAACGTATCGTGCACCGCTCCCTCCTCCTGCCCTGTGGTGCAACAGATGTCCCCTTCTCCAAAATCGTACTCAATGGGATCGTAATGTTGCAACCACTCTCAAGTTGTCCTGCTGCGAGGAAAAAACGAGTTAGTACATTTCAAACATGAAAAAGGTCATTTTAAAATCAACATGAAAAACCAAAATACCAAAAGTATAAAACCCAAAAAATGCTTACCATGGATGAAAACGTATCATGCACCGCTCCCTCCTCCCGACCTGTGGTGCAACAGATGTCCCCTTCTCCAAAAACGTACTCAATTGGACAGTTATGTTGCAACCACACACAAGTTGACCTGCTGTGAGGAAAAAACGAGTTAGTACATTTCAAACATGAAAATGGTCATTTTAAAATCAACATGAAAAACCAAAATACCAAAAATATAAAACCCAAAAACGCTTACCATGGAAAGAAGACGTATTGTGCACCGCTCCCTCCTCCCGCCCTGTGGTGCAACAGATGTCCCCTTCTCCAAAAATGTACTCAATGGGATCGTAATGTTCAACCACACACAAGTTGTCCTGCTGTGAGGAAAAAACGAGTTAGTGCATTTCAAACATGAAAAAGGTCATTTTAAAATCAACATGAAAAAGCAAAACACGAAAAGTATAAAACCCAAAAAATGCTTACCATGGAAAGAAAACGTATCGTGCACCGCTCCCTCCACCCGCCCTGTGGTGCAACAGATGTCCCCTTCTCCAAAAATGTACTCAATGGGACCGTAATGTTGCAACCACACACAAGTTGACCTGCTGTGAGGAAAAAACGAGTTAGTACATTCAAACATGAAAAAGGTCATTTTAAAAACAACATGAAAAACCAAAATACCAAAAGTATAAAACCCAAAAAATGCTTACCATGGAAAGAAAACGTATCGTGCACCACGCCCTCCTCCCGCCCTGTGGTGCAACAGATGTCCCCTTCTCCAAAAATGGACTCAATGGGACCGTTATGTTGCAACCACACACAAGTTGACCTGCTGTGAGGAAAAAACGAGTTAGTACATTTCAAACATGAAAAAGGTCATTTTAAAATCACCATGAAAAAACAAAATACCAAAAGTATAAAACCCAAAAAATGCTTACCATGGAGAGAAAACGTATCGTGCACCGCTCCCTCCTCCCGCCCTGTGGTGCAACAGATGTCCCTTTCTCCAAAAATGTACTCAATTGGACCGTAATGTTGCAACCACACACAAGTTGACCTGCTGTGAAGAAAAAACGTGTTAGTTCATTTCAAACATGAAAAAGGTCATTTTTAAATCATCATGAAAAACCAAAATACCAAAAGTATAAAACCCAAAAAATGCTTACCATGGAAAGAAAACGTATCGTGCACCGCTCCCTCCTGCCGCCCTGTGGTGCAACAGATGTCCCCTTCTCCAAAAATGTACTCAATGGGACCGTAATGTTGCAACCACACACAAGGTGACCTGCTGTGACGAAAAGACTAGTTAATACATTTCAAACATGAAAAAGGTCATTTTAAAATCAACATGAAAAACCAAAATACCAAAAGTATAGAACCCAAAAAATGCTTACCATGGAAAGAAAATGAATTGTGCACTGCTCCCTCCTCCCGCCCTGTGGTGCAACAGATGTCCCCTTCTCCAAAAATGTACTCAATGGGACCGTAATGTTGCAACCACACACAAGTTGACCTGCTGTGAGGAAAAAACGAGTTAGTACATTTCAAACATGAAAAAGGTCATTTTAAAATCAACATGCAAATCCAAAATACCAAAAGTATAAAACCCAAAAAATGCTTACCATGGAAAGAAAACGTATCGTGCACCGCTCCCTCCTCCACCCCTGTGGTGCAACAGATGTCCCCATCTCCAAAAATGTACTCAATGGGACCGTAATGTTGCAACCACACACAAGTTGACCTGCTGTGAGGAAAAAATGAGTTAGTACATTTCAAACATGAAAAAGGTCATTTTAAAATCAACATGAAAAACCAAAATACCAAAAGTATAAAACACAAAAAAATTCTTACCATGGAAAGAAAACGTATCGTGCACCGCTCCCTCCTCCCGCCCTGTGGTGCAACAGATGTCCCCTTCTCCAAAAATGTACTCAATGAAACCGTAATGTTGCAACCACACTCAAGTTGTCCTGCTGTGAGGAAAAAACGAATTAGTACATTTCAAACATGAAAAAGGTCATTTTAAAATCAACATGAAGAACCAAAATACCAAAAGTATAAAACACAAAAAAATTCTTACCATGGAAAGAAAACGTATCAGGCACCTCTCCCTCCTCCCGCCCTGTGGTGCAACAGATGTCCCCTTCTCCAAAAATCAAACCAAAATAACAAAAGTATAAAACCCAAAAAATGCTTACCATGGAAAGAAAACGTATCGTGCACCGCTCCCTCCTCCCGCCCTGTGGTGCAACAGATGTCCCCTTCTCCAAAAATGTACTCAATGGGACCGTAATGTTGCAACCACACACAAGTTGACCTGCTGTGAGGAAAAAACGAGTTAGTACATTTCAAACATGAAAAAGGTCATTTTAAAATCAACATGAAAAACCAAAATACCAAAAGTATAAAACTCAAAAAATGCTTACCATGGAAAGAAAACGTATCGTGCACCGCTCCCTCCTCCCGCCCTGTGGTGCAACAGATGTCCCCTTCTCCAAAAATGTACTCAATGGGACCGTAATGTTCCAACCACACACAAGTTGACCTGCTGTGAGGAAATGACGAGTTAGTAAATTTCAAACATGAAAAAGGTCATTTTAAAATCAACATGAAAAACCAAAATACCAAAAGTATAAAACCCAAAAAATGCTTACCATGGAAAGAAAACGTATCGTGCACCGGTTCCTCCTCCCGCCCTGTGGTGCAACAGATGTCCCCTTCTCCAAATATGTACTCAATGGGACCGTAATGTTGCAACCACACACAAGTTGACCTGCTGTGAAGAAAAAACGTGTTAGTACATTTCAAACATGAAAAAGGTCATTTTTAAATCAACATGAAAAACCAAAATACCAAAAGTATAAAACCCAAAAAATGCTTACCATGGAAAGAAAACGTATCGTGCACCGCTCCCTCCTGCCGCCCTGTGGTGCAACAGATGTCCCCTTCTCCAAAAATGTACTCAATGGGACCGTAATGTTGCAACCACACACAAGGTGACCTGCTGTGACGAAAAGACTAGTTAATACATTTCAAACATGAAAAAGGTCATTTTAAAATCAACATGAAAAACCAAAATACCAAAAGTATAGAACCCAAAAAATGCTTACCATGGAAAGAAAACGAATTGTGCACTGCTCCCTCCTCCCGCCCTGTGGTGCAACAGATGTCCCCTTCTCCAAAAATGTACTCAATGGGACCGTAATGTTGCAACCACACACAAGTTGACCTGCTGTGAGGAAAAAACGAGTTAGTACATTTCAAACATGAAAAAGGTCATTTTAAAATCAACATGCAAATCCAAAATACCAAAAGTATAAAACCCAAAAAATGCTTACCATGGAAAGAAAACGTATCGTGCACCGCTCCCTCCTCCACCCCTGTGGTGCAACAGATGTCCCCATCTCCAAAAATGTACTCAATGGGACCGTAATGTTGCAACCACACACAAGTTGACCTGCTGTGAGGAAAAAATGAGTTAGTACATTTCAAACATGAAAAAGGTCATTTTAAAATCAACATGAAAAACCAAAATACCAAAAGTATAAAACACAAAAAAATTCTTACCATGGAAAGAAAACGTATCGTGCACCGCTCCCTCCTCCCGCCCTGTGGTGCAACAGATGTCCCCTTCTCCAAAAATGTACTCAATGAAACCGTAATGTTGCAACCACACTCAAGTTGTCCTGCTGTGAGGAAAAAACGAATTAGTACATTTCAAACATGAAAAAGGTCATTTTAAAATCAACATGAAAAACCAAAATACCAAAAGTATAAAACACAAAAAAATTCTTACCATGGAAAGAAAACGTATCAGGCACCTCTCCCTCCTCCCGCCCTGTGGTGCAACAGATGTCCCCTTCTCCAAAAATCAAACCAAAATAACAAAAGTATAAAACCCAAAAAATGCTTACCATGGAAAGAAAACGTATCGTGCACCGCTCCCTCCTCCCGCCCTGTGGTGCAACAGATGTCCCCTTCTCCAAAAATGTACTCAATGGGACCGTAATGTTGCAACCACACACAAGTTGACCTGCTGTGAGGAAAAAACGAGTTAGTACATTTCAAACATGAAAAAGGTCATTTTAAAATCAACATGAAAAACCAAAATACCAAAAGTATAAAACTCAAAAAATGCTTACCATGGAAGGAAAACGTATCGTGCACCGCTCCCTCCTCCCGCCCTGTGGTGCAACAGATGTCCCCTTCTCCAAAAATGTACTCAATGGGACCGTAATGTTCCAACCACACACAAGTTGACCTGCTGTGAGGAAATGACGAGTTAGTAAATTTCAAACATGAAAAAGGTCATTTTAAAATCAACATGAAAAACCAAAATACCAAAAGTATAAAACCCAAAAAATGCTTACCATGGAAAGAAAACGTATCGTGCACCGGTTCCTCCTCCCGCCCTGTGGTGCAACAGATGTCCCCTTCTCCAAATATGTACTCAATGGGACCGTAATGTTGCAACCACACACAAGTTGACCTGCTGTGAGGAAAAAACGAGTTAGTACATTTCAAACATGAAAAAGGTCACTTTATAATCAACATGAAAAACCAAAATACCAAAAGTATAAAACCCAAAAAATGCTTACCATGGAAGGAAAATGTATCGTGCACCGCTCCCTCCTCCCGACCTGTGGTGGAACAGATGTCCCCTTCTCCAAAAATGTACTCAATGGGACCGTAATGTTGCATCCACACACAAGTTGACCTGCTGTGAGGAAAAAACGAGTTAGTACATTTCAAACATGAAAAAGGTCATTTTAAAATCAACATGAAAAACCAAAATACCAAAAGTATAAAACCCAAATATGCTTACCATGGAAAGAAAACGTATCGTGCACCGCTCCCTCCTCCCGCCCTGTGGTGCAACAGATGTCCCCTTCTCCAAAAATGTACTCAATGGGACCGTAATGTTGCAACCACACACTAGTTGACCTGCTGTGAGGAAAAGACGAGTTAGTACATTTCAAAGATGAATAAGGTCATTTTAAAATCAACATGAAAAACCAAAATACCAAAAGTATAGAACCCAAAAAATGCTTACCATGGAAAGAAAACGTATCGTGCACCGGTCTCTCCTCCCGCCCTGTGGTGCAACAGATGTCCCCTTCTCCAAACATGTACTCAATGGGACTGTAATGTTGCAACCACACACAAGTTGACCTGCTGTGAGGAAAAAACGAGTTAGTACATTTCAAACATGAAAAAGGTCATTTTAAAATACATGAAAAACCAAAATACCAAAAGTATAAAACACAAAAAAATTCTTACCATGGAAAGAAAACGTATCAGGCACCTCTCCCTCCTCCCGCCCTGTGGTGCAACAGATGTCCCCTTCTCCAAAAATCAAACCAAAATAACAAAAGTATAAAACCCAAAAAATGCTTACCATGGAAAGAAAACGTATCGTGCACCGCTCCCTCCTCCCGCCCTGTGGTGCAACAGATGTCCCCTTCTCCAAAAATGTACTCAATGGGACCGTAATGTTGCAACCACACACAAGTTGACCTGCTGTGAGGAAAAAACGAGTTAGTACATTTCAAACATGAAAAAGGTCATTTTAAAATCAACATGAAAAACCAAAATACCAAAAGTATAAAACTCAAAAAATGCTTACCATGGAAAGAAAACGTATCGTGCACCGCTCCCTCCTCCCGCCCTGTGGTGCAACAGATGTCCCCTTCTCCAAAAATGTACTCAATGGACCGTAATGTTCCAACCACACACAAGTTGACCTGCTGTGAGGAAATGACGAGTTAGTAAATTTCAAACATGAAAAAGGTCATTTTAAAATCAACATGAAAAACCAAAATACCAAAAGTATAAAACCCAAAAAATGCTTACCATGGAAAGAAAACGTATCGTGCACCGGTTCCTCCTCCCGCCCTGTGGTGCAACAGATGTCCCCTTCTCCAAATATGTACTCAATGGGACCGTAATGTTGCAACCACACACAAGTTGACCTGCTGTGAGGAAAAAACGAGTTAGTACATTTCAAACATGAAAAAGGTCACTTTATAATCAACATGAAAAACCAAAATACCAAAAGTATAAAACCCAAAAAATGCTTACCATGGAAGGAAAATGTATCGTGCACCGCTCCCTCCTCCCGACCTGTGGTGGAACAGATGTCCCCTTCTCCAAAAATGTACTCAATGGGACCGTAATGTTGCATCCACACACAAGTTGACCTGCTGTGAGGAAAAAACGAGTTAGTACATTTCAAACATGAAAAAGGTCATTTTAAAATCAACATGAAAAACCAAAATACCAAAAGTATAAAACCCAAATATGCTTACCATGGAAAGAAAACGTATCGTGCACCGCTCCCTCCTCCCGCCCTGTGGTGCAACAGATGTCCCCTTCTCCAAAAATGTACTCAATGGGACCGTAATGTTGCAACCACACACAAGTTGACCTGCTGTGAGGAAAAGACGAGTTAGTACATTTCAAAGATGAATAAGGTCATTTTAAAATCAACATGAAAAACCAAAATACCAAAAGTATAGAACCCAAAAAATGCTTACCATGGAAAGAAAACGTATCGTGCACCGGTCCCTCCTCCCGCCCTGTGGTGCAACAGATGTCCCCTTCTCCAAACATGTACTCAATGGGACTGTAATGTTGCAACCACACACAAGTTGACCTGCTGTGAGGAAAAAACGAGTTAGTACATTTCAAACATGAAAAAGGTCATTTTAAAATACATGAAAAACCAAAATACCAAAAGTATAAGACCCAAAAAATGCTTACCAACGAAAGAAAACGTATCGTGCACCGCTCCCTCCTCCCGCCCTGTGGTGCAACAGATGTCCCCTTCTCCAAAAATGTGCTCAATGGGACCGTAATGTTGCAACCACACACAAGTTGACCTGCTGTGAGGAAAAAACGAGTTAGTATATTTCAAACATGAAAAAGGTCATTTTAAAATCAACATGAAAAACCAAAATACCAAAAGTATAAAACCCAAAAAATGCTTACCATGGAAAGAAAACGTATCGTGCACCGCTCCATCCTCCCGCCCTGTGGTGCAACAGATGTCCCCTTCTCCAAAAATGTACTCAATGGGACCGTAATGTTGCAACCACACTCAAGTTGACCTGCTGTGAGGAAAAAACGAGTTAGTACATTTCAAACATGAAAAAGGTCATTTTAAAATCAACATGAAAAACCAAAATACCAAAAGTATAAAACCCAAAAAATGCTTACCATGGAGAGAAAACGTATCGTGCACCGCTCCCTCCTCCCGCCCTGTGGTGCAACAGATGTCCCCTTCTCCAAAAATGTACTCAATGGGACCGTAATGTTGCAACCACACACAAGTTGACCTGCTGTGAGGAAAAAACGAGTTAGTACATTTCAAACATGAAAAAGGTCATTTTAAAATCAACATGAAAAACCAAAATACCAAAAGTATAAAACCCAAAAAATGCTTACCATGGAAAGAAAACGTATCGTGCACCGCTCCCTCCTCCCGCCCTGTGGTGCAACAGATGTCCCCTTCTCCAAAAATGTACTCAATGGGACCGTAATGTTGCAACCACACACAAGTTGACCTGCTGTGAGGAAAAAACGAGTTAGTACATTTCAAACATGAAAAAGATCATTTTTAAATCAACATGAATAACCAAAATACCAAAAGTATAAAACCCAAAAAATGCTTACCATGGAAAGAAAACGTATCGTGCACCGCTCCCTCCTCCCGCCCTGTGGTGCAACAGATGTCCCCTTCTCCAAAAATGTACTCAATGGGACCGTAATTTTGCAACCACACACAAGTTGACCTGCTGTGAGGAAAAAACCAGTTAGTACATTTCAAACATGAAAAAGGTCATTTTAAAATCAACATGAAAAACCAAAATACCAAAAGTATAAAACCCAAAAAATGCTTACCATGGAAAGAAAACGTATCGTGCACCGCTCCCTCCTCCCGCCCTGTGGTGCAACAGATGTCCCCTTCTCCAAAAATGTACTCAATGGGACCGTAATGTTGCAACCACACACAAGTTGACCTGCTGTGAGGAAAAAACGAGTTAGTACATTTCAAACATGAAAAAGGTCATTTTAAAATCAACATGAAAAACGAAAATACCAAAAGTATAAAACCCAAAAAATGCTTACCATCGAAGGAAAATGTATCGTGCACCGCTCCCTCCTCCACCCCTGTGGTGCAACAGATGTCCCCATCTCCAAAAATGTACTCAATGGGACCGTAATGTTGCAACCACACACAAGTTGACCTGCTGTGAGGAAAAAATGAGTTAGTACATTTCAAACATGAAAAAGGTCATTTTAAAATCAACATGAAAAACCAAAATACCAAAAGTATAAAACACAAAAAAATTCTTACCATGGAAAGAAAACGTATCGTGCACCGCTCCCTCCTCCCGCCCTGTGGTGCAACAGATGTCCCCTTCTCCAAAAATGTACTCAATGAAACCGTAATGTTGCAACCACACTCAAGTTGTCCTGCTGTGAGGAAAAAACGAATTAGTACATTTCAAACATGAAAAAGGTCATTTTAAAATCAACATGAAGAACCAAAATACCAAAAGTATAAAACACAAAAAAATTCTTACCATGGAAAGAAAACGTATCAGGCACCTCTCCCTCCTCCCGCCCTGTGGTGCAACAGATGTCCCCTTCTCCAAAAATCAAACCAAAATAACAAAAGTATAAAACCCAAAAAATGCTTACCATGGAAAGAAAACGTATCGTGCACCGCTCCCTCCTCCCGCCCTGTGGTGCAACAGATGTCCCCTTCTCCAAAAATGTACTCAATGGGACCGTAATGTTGCAACCACACACAAGTTGACCTGCTGTGAGGAAAAAACGAGTTAGTACATTTCAAACATGAAAAAGGTCATTTTAAAATCAACATGAAAAACCAAAATACCAAAAGTATAAAACTCAAAAAATGCTTACCATGGAAAGAAAACGTATCGTGCACCGCTCCCTCCTCCCGCCCTGTGGTGCAACAGATGTCCCCTTCTCCAAAAATGTACTCAATGGGACCGTAATGTTCCAACCACACACAAGTTGACCTGCTGTGAGGAAATGACGAGTTAGTAAATTTCAAACATGAAAAAGGTCATTTTAAAATCAACATGAAAAACCAAAATACCAAAAGTATAAAACCCAAAAAATGCTTACCATGGAAAGAAAACGTATCGTGCACCGGTTCCTCCTCCCGCCCTGTGGTGCAACAGATGTCCCCTTCTCCAAATATGTACTCAATGGGACCGTAATGTTGCAACCACACACAAGTTGACCTGCTGTGAAGAAAAAACGTGTTAGTACATTTCAAACATGAAAAAGGTCATTTTTAAATCAACATGAAAAACCAAAATACCAAAAGTATAAAACCCAAAAAATGCTTACCATGGAAAGAAAACGTATCGTGCACCGCTCCCTCCTGCCGCCCTGTGGTGCAACAGATGTCCCCTTCTCCAAAAATGTACTCAATGGGACCGTAATGTTGCAACCACACACAAGGTGACCTGCTGTGACGAAAAGACTAGTTAATACATTTCAAACATGAAAAAGGTCATTTTAAAATCAACATGAAAAACCAAAATACCAAAAGTATAGAACCCAAAAAATGCTTACCATGGAAAGAAAACGAATTGTGCACTGCTCCCTCCTCCCGCCCTGTGGTGCAACAGATGTCCCCTTCTCCAAAAATGTACTCAATGGGACCGTAATGTTGCAACCACACACAAGTTGACCTGCTGTGAGGAAAAAACGAGTTAGTACATTTCAAACATGAAAAAGGTCATTTTAAAATCAACATGCAAATCCAAAATACCAAAAGTATAAAACCCAAAAAATGCTTACCATGGAAAGAAAACGTATCGTGCACCGCTCCCTCCTCCACCCCTGTGGTGCAACAGATGTCACCATCTCCAAAAATGTACTCAATGGGACCGTAATGTTGCAACCACACACAAGTTGACCTGCTGTGAGGAAAAAATGAGTTAGTACATTTCAAACATGAAAAAGGTCATTTTAAAATCAACATGAAAAACCAAAATACCAAAAGTATAAAACACAAAAAAATTCTTACCATGGAAAGAAAACGTATCGTGCACCGCTCCCTCCTCCCGCCCTGTGGTGCAACAGATGTCCCCTTCTCCAAAAATGTACTCAATGAAACCGTAATGTTGCAACCACACTCAAGTTGTCCTGCTGTGAGGAAAAAACGAATTAGTACATTTCAAACATGAAAAAGGTCATTTTAAAATCAACATGAAAAACCAAAATACCAAAAGTATAAAACACAAAAAAATTCTTACCATGGAAAGAAAACGTATCAGGCACCTCTCCCTCCTCCCGCCCTGTGGTGCAACAGATGTCCCCTTCTCCAAAAATCAAACCAAAATAACAAAAGTATAAAACCCAAAAAATGCTTACCATGGAAAGAAAACGTATCGTGCACCGCTCCCTCCTCCCGCCCTGTGGTGCAACAGATGTCCCCTTCTCCAAAAATGTACTCAATGGGACCGTAATGTTGCAACCACACACAAGTTGACCTGCTGTGAGGAAAAAACGAGTTAGTACATTTCAAACATGAAAAAGGTCATTTTAAAATCAACATGAAAAACCAAAATACCAAAAGTATAAAACTCAAAAAATGCTTACCATGGAAGGAAAACGTATCGTGCACCGCTCCCTCCTCCCGCCCTGTGGTGCAACAGATGTCCCCTTCTCCAAAAATGTACTCAATGGGACCGTAATGTTCCAACCACACACAAGTTGACCTGCTGTGAGGAAATGACGAGTTAGTAAATTTCAAACATGAAAAAGGGTATTTTAAAATCAACATGAAAAACCAAAATACCAAAAGTATAAAACCCAAAAAATGCTTACCATGGAAAGAAAACGTATCGTGCACCGGTTCCTCCTCCCGCCCTGTGGTGCAACAGATGTCCCCTTCTCCAAATATGTACTCAATGGGACCGTAATGTTGCAACCACACACAAGTTGACCTGCTGTGAGGAAAAAACGAGTTAGTACATTTCAAACATGAAAAAGGTCACTTTATAATCAACATGAAAAACCAAAATACCAAAAGTATAAAACCCAAAAAATGCTTACCATGGAAGGAAAATGTATCGTGCACCGCTCCCTCCTCCCGACCTGTGGTGGAACAGATGTCCCCTTCTCCAAAAATGTACTCAATGGGACCGTAATGTTGCATCCACACACAAGTTGACCTGCTGTGAGGAAAAAACGAGTTAGTACATTTCAAACATGAAAAAGGTCATTTTAAAATCAACATGAAAAACCAAAATACCAAAAGTATAAAACCCAAATATGCTTACCATGGAAAGAAAACGTATCGTGCACCGCTCCCTCCTCCCGCCCTGTGGTGCAACAGATGTCCCCTTCTCCAAAAATGTACTCAATGGGACCGTAATGTTGCAACCACACACAAGTTGACCTGCTGTGAGGAAAAGACGAGTTAGTACATTTCAAAGATGAATAAGGTCATTTTAAAATCAACATGAAAAACCAAAATACCAAAAGTATAGAACCCAAAAAATGCTTACCATGGAAAGAAAACGTATCGTGCACCGGTCCCTCCTCCCGCCCTGTGGTGCAACAGATGTCCCCTTCTCCAAACATGTACTCAATGGGACTGTAATGTTGCAACCACACACAAGTTGACCTGCTGTGAGGAAAAAACGAGTTAGTACATTTCAAACATGAAAAAGGTCATTTTAAAATACATGAAAAACCAAAATACCAAAAGTATAAAACACAAAAAAATTCTTACCATGGAAAGAAAACGTATCAGGCACCTATCCCTCCTCCCGCCCTGTGGTGCAACAGATGTCCCCTTCTCCAAAAATCAAACCAAAATAACAAAAGTATAAAACCCAAAAAATGCTTACCATGGAAAGAAAACGTATCGTGCACCGCTCCCTCCTCCCGCCCTGTGGTGCAACAGATGTCCCCTTCTCCAAAAATGTACTCAATGGGACCGTAATGTTGCAACCACACACAAGTTGACCTGCTGTGAGGAAAAAACGAGTTAGTACATTTCAAACATGAAAAAGGTCATTTTTAAATCAACATGAAAAACCAAAATACCAAAAGTATAAAACTCAAAAAATGCTTACCATGGAAAGAAAACGTATCGTGCACCGCTCCCTCCTCCCGCCCTGTGGTGCAACAGATGTCCCCTTCTCCAAAAATGTACTCAATGGACCGTAATGTTCCAACCACACACAAGTTGACCTGCTGTGAGGAAATGACGAGTTAGTAAATTTCAAACATGAAAAAGGTCATTTTAAAATCAACATGAAAAACCAAAATACCAAAAGTATAAAACCCAAAAAATGCTTACCATGGAAAGAAAACGTATCGTGCACCGGTTCCTCCTCCCGCCCTGTGGTGCAACAGATGTCCCCTTCTCCAAATATGTACTCAATGGGACCGTAATGTTGCAACCACACACAAGTTGACCTGCTGTGAGGAAAAAACGAGTTAGTACATTTCAAACATGAAAAAGGTCACTTTATAATCAACATGAAAAACCAAAATACCAAAAGTATAAAACCCAAAAAATGCTTACCATGGAAGGAAAATGTATCGTGCACCGCTCCCTCCTCCCGACCTGTGGTGGAACAGATGTCCCCTTCTCCAAAAATGTACTCAATGGGACCGTAATGTTGCATCCACACACAAGTTGACCTGCTGTGAGGAAAAAACGAGTTAGTACATTTCAAACATGAAAAAGGTCATTTTAAAATCAACATGAAAAACCAAAATACCAAAAGTATAAAACCCAAATATGCTTACCATGGAAAGAAAACGTATCGTGCACCGCTCCCTCCTCCCGCCCTGTGGTGCAACAGATGTCCCCTTCTCCAAAAATGTACTCAATGGGACCGTAATGTTGCAACCACACACAAGTTGACCTGCTGTGAGGAAAAGACGAGTTAGTACATTTCAAAGATGAATAAGGTCATTTTAAAATCAACATGAAAAACCAAAATACCAAAAGTATAAAACCCAAAAAATGCTTACCATGGAAAGAAAACGTATCGTGCACCGGTCCCTCCTCCCGCCCTGTGGTGCAACAGATGTCCCCTTCTCCAAACATGTACTCAATGGGACTGTAATGTTGCAACCACACACAAGTTGACCTGCTGTGAGGAAAAAACGAGTTAGTACATTTCAAACATGAAAAAGGTCATTTTAAAATACATGAAAAACCAAAATACCAAAAGTATAAAACCCAAAAAATGCTTACCATGGAAAGAAAACGTATCGTGCACCGCTCCCTCCTCCACCCCTGTGGTGCAACAGATGTCACCATCTCCAAAAATGTACTCAATGGGACCGTAATGTTGCAACCACACACAAGTTGACCTGCTGTGAGGAAAAAATGAGTTAGTACATTTCAAACATGAAAAAGGTCATTTTAAAATCAACATGAAAAACCAAAATACCAAAAGTATAAAACACAAAAAAATTCTTACCATGGAAAGAAAACGTATCGTGCACCGCTCCCTCCTCCCGCCCTGTGGTGCAACAGATGTCCCCTTCTCCAAAAATGTACTCAATGAAACCGTAATGTTGCAACCACACTCAAGTTGTCCTGCTGTGAGGAAAAAACGAATTAGTACATTTCAAACATGAAAAAGGTCATTTTAAAATCAACATGAAAAACCAAAATACCAAAAGTATAAAACACAAAAAAATTCTTACCATGGAAAGAAAACGTATCAGGCACCTCTCCCTCCTCCCGCCCTGTGGTGCAACAGATGTCCCCTTCTCCAAAAATCAAACCAAAATAACAAAAGTATAAAACCCAAAAAATGCTTACCATGGAAAGAAAACGTATCGTGCACCGCTCCCTCCTCCCGCCCTGTGGTGCAACAGATGTCCCCTTCTCCAAAAATGTACTCAATGGGACCGTAATGTTGCAACCACACACAAGTTGACCTGCTGTGAGGAAAAAACGAGTTAGTACATTTCAAACATGAAAAAGGTCATTTTAAAATCAACATGAAAAACCAAAATACCAAAAGTATAAAACTCAAAAAATGCTTACCATGGAAGGAAAACGTATCGTGCACCGCTCCCTCCTCCCGCCCTGTGGTGCAACAGATGTCCCCTTCTCCAAAAATGTACTCAATGGGACCGTAATGTTCCAACCACACACAAGTTGACCTGCTGTGAGGAAATGACGAGTTAGTAAATTTCAAACATGAAAAAGGGTATTTTAAAATCAACATGAAAAACCAAAATACCAAAAGTATAAAACCCAAAAAATGCTTACCATGGAAAGAAAACGTATCGTGCACCGGTTCCTCCTCCCGCCCTGTGGTGCAACAGATGTCCCCTTCTCCAAATATGTACTCAATGGGACCGTAATGTTGCAACCACACACAAGTTGACCTGCTGTGAGGAAAAAACGAGTTAGTACATTTCAAACATGAAAAAGGTCACTTTATAATCAACATGAAAAACCAAAATACCAAAAGTATAAAACCCAAAAAATGCTTACCATGGAAGGAAAATGTATCGTGCACCGCTCCCTCCTCCCGACCTGTGGTGGAACAGATGTCCCCTTCTCCAAAAATGTACTCAATGGGACCGTAATGTTGCATCCACACACAAGTTGACCTGCTGTGAGGAAAAAACGAGTTAGTACATTTCAAACATGAAAAAGGTCATTTTAAAATCAACATGAAAAACCAAAATACCAAAAGTATAAAACCCAAATATGCTTACCATGGAAAGAAAACGTATCGTGCACCGCTCCCTCCTCCCGCCCTGTGGTGCAACAGATGTCCCCTTCTCCAAAAATGTACTCAATGGGACCGTAATGTTGCAACCACACACAAGTTGACCTGCTGTGAGGAAAAGACGAGTTAGTACATTTCAAAGATGAATAAGGTCATTTTAAAATCAACATGAAAAACCAAAATACCAAAAGTATAGAACCCAAAAAATGCTTACCATGGAAAGAAAACGTATCGTGCACCGGTCCCTCCTCCCGCCCTGTGGTGCAACAGATGTCCCCTTCTCCAAACATGTACTCAATGGGACTGTAATGTTGCAACCACACACAAGTTGACCTGCTGTGAGGAAAAAACGAGTTAGTACATTTCAAACATGAAAAAGGTCATTTTAAAATACATGAAAAACCAAAATACCAAAAGTATAAAACACAAAAAAATTCTTACCATGGAAAGAAAACGTATCAGGCACCTATCCCTCCTCCCGCCCTGTGGTGCAACAGATGTCCCCTTCTCCAAAAATCAAACCAAAATAACAAAAGTATAAAACCCAAAAAATGCTTACCATGGAAAGAAAACGTATCGTGCACCGCTCCCTCCTCCCGCCCTGTGGTGCAACAGATGTCCCCTTCTCCAAAAATGTACTCAATGGGACCGTAATGTTGCAACCACACACAAGTTGACCTGCTGTGAGGAAAAAACGAGTTAGTACATTTCAAACATGAAAAAGGTCATTTTTAAATCAACATGAAAAACCAAAATACCAAAAGTATAAAACTCAAAAAATGCTTACCATGGAAAGAAAACGTATCGTGCACCGCTCCCTCCTCCCGCCCTGTGGTGCAACAGATGTCCCCTTCTCCAAAAATGTACTCAATGGACCGTAATGTTCCAACCACACACAAGTTGACCTGCTGTGAGGAAATGACGAGTTAGTAAATTTCAAACATGAAAAAGGTCATTTTAAAATCAACATGAAAAACCAAAATACCAAAAGTATAAAACCCAAAAAATGCTTACCATGGAAAGAAAACGTATCGTGCACCGGTTCCTCCTCCCGCCCTGTGGTGCAACAGATGTCCCCTTCTCCAAATATGTACTCAATGGGACCGTAATGTTGCAACCACACACAAGTTGACCTGCTGTGAGGAAAAAACGAGTTAGTACATTTCAAACATGAAAAAGGTCACTTTATAATCAACATGAAAAACCAAAATACCAAAAGTATAAAACCCAAAAAATGCTTACCATGGAAGGAAAATGTATCGTGCACCGCTCCCTCCTCCCGACCTGTGGTGGAACAGATGTCCCCTTCTCCAAAAATGTACTCAATGGGACCGTAATGTTGCATCCACACACAAGTTGACCTGCTGTGAGGAAAAAACGAGTTAGTACATTTCAAACATGAAAAAGGTCATTTTAAAATCAACATGAAAAACCAAAATACCAAAAGTATAAAACCCAAATATGCTTACCATGGAAAGAAAACGTATCGTGCACCGCTCCCTCCTCCCGACCTGTGGTGCAACAGATGTCCCCTTCTCCAAAAATGTACTCAATGGGACCGTAATGTTGCAACCACACACAAGTTGACCTGCTGTGAGGAAAAGACGAGTTAGTACATTTCAAAGATGAATAAGGTCATTTTAAAATCAACATGAAAAACCAAAATACCAAAAGTATAAAACCCAAAAAATGCTTACCATGGAAAGAAAACGTATCGTGCACCGGTCCCTCCTCCCGCCCTGTGGTGCAACAGATGTCCCCTTCTCCAAACATGTACTCAATGGGACTGTAATGTTGCAACCACACACAAGTTGACCTGCTGTGAGGAAAAAACGAGTTAGTACATTTCAAACATGAAAAAGGTCATTTTAAAATACATGAAAAACCAAAATACCAGAAGTATAAAACCCAAAAAATGCTTACCAACGAAAGAAAACGTATCGTGCACCGCTCCCTCCTCCCGCCCTGTGGTGCAACAGATGTCCCCTTCTCCAAAAATGTGCTCAATGGGACCGTAATGTTGCAACCACACACAAGTTGACCTGCTGTGAGGAAAAAACGAGTTAGTATATTTCAAACATGAAAAAGGTCATTTTAAAATCAACATGAAAAACCAAAATACCAAAAGTATAAAACCCAAAAAATGCTTACCATGGAAAGAAAACGTATCGTGCACCGCTCCATCCTCCCGCCCTGTGGTGCAACAGATGTCCCCTTCTCCAAAAATGTACTCAATGGGACCGTAATGTTGCAACCACACACAAGTTGACCTGCTGTGAGGAAAAAACGAGTTAGTACATTTCAAACATGAAAAAGGTCATTTTAAAATCAACATGAAAAACCAAAATACCAAAAGTATAAAACCCAAAAAATGCTTACCATGGAGAGAAAACGTATCGTGCACCGCTCCCTCCTCCCGCCCTGTGGTGCAACAGATGTCCCCTTCTCCAAAAATGTACTCAATGGGACCGTTATGTTGCAACCACACACAAGTTGACCTGCTGTGAGGAAAAAACGAGTTAGTACATTTCAAAGATGAAAAAGGTCATTTTAAAATCAACATGAAAAACCAAAATACCAAAAGTATAAAACCCAAAAAATGCTTACCATGGAAAGAAAACGTATCGTGCACCGCTCCCTCCTCCCGCCCTGTGGTGCAACAGATGTCCCCTTCTCCAAAAATGTACTCAATGGGACCGTAATGTTGCAACCACACACAAGTTGACCTGCTGTGAGGAAAAAACGAGTTAGTACATTTCAAACATGAAAAAGATCATTTTTAAATCAACATGAATAACCAAAATACCAAAAGTATAAAACCCAAAAAATGCTTACCATGGAAAGAAAACGTATCGTGCACCGCTCCCTCCTCCCGCCCTGTGGTGCAACAGATGTCCCCTTCTCCAAAAATGTACTCAATGGGACCGTAATTTTGCAACCACACACAAGTTGACCTGCTGTGAGGAAAAAACCAGTTAGTACATTTCAAACATGAAAAAGGTCATTTTAAAATCAACATGAAAAACCAAAATACCAAAAGTATAAAACCCAAAAAATGCTTACCATGGAAAGAAAACGTATCGTGCACCGCTCCCTCCTCCCGCCCTGTGGTGCAACAGATGTCCCCTTCTCCAAAAATGTACTCAATGGGACCGTAATGTTGCAACCACACACAAGTTGACCTGCTGTGAGGAAAAAACCAGTTAGTACATTTCAAACATGAAAAAGGTCATTTTAAAATCAACATGAAAAACCAAAATACCAAAAGTATAAAACCCAAAAAATGCTTACCATCGAAGGAAAATGTATCGTGCACCGCTCCCTCCTCCCGACCTGTGGTGCAACAGATGTCCCTTTCTCCAAAAATGTACTCAATGGGACCGTAATGTTGCAACCACACACAAGTTGACCTGCTGTGAGGAAAAAACGAGTTAGTACATTTCAAACATGAAAAAGGTCATTTTAAAATCAACATGAAAAACCAAAATACCAAAAGTATAAAACACAAAAAATGCTTACCATGGAAAGAAAACGTATCGTGCACCGCTCCCTCCTCCCGCCCTGTGGTGCAACAGATGTCCCCTTCTCCAAAAATGTACTCAATGGGACCGTAATGTTGCAACCACACACAAGTTGACCTGCTGTGAGGAAAAAACGAGTTAGTACATTTCAAACACGAAAAAGGTCATTTTAAAATCAACATGAAAAACCAAAATACCATAAGGATAAAACCCAAAAAATGCTTACCATCGAAAGAAAACGTATCGTGCACCGCTCCCTCCTCCCGCCCTGTGGTGCAACAGATGTCGCCTTCTCCAAAAATGTACTCAATGGGACCGTAATGTTGCAACCACACACAAGTTGACCTGCTGTGAGGAAAAAACGAGTTAGTACATTTCAAACATGAAAAAGGTCATTCTAAAATCAACATGAAAAACCAAAATACCAAAAGTATAAAACCCAAAAAATGCATAACATAGAAAGAAAATGTATCGCGCACCGCTCCCTCCTCCCGCCCTGTGGTGCAACAGATGTCCCCTTATCCGAAAATGTACTCAATGGGACCGTAATGTTGCAACCACACACAAGTTGAACTGCTGTGAGGCAAAAACGAGTTAGTACATTTCAAACATGAAAAAGGTCATTTTTAAATCAACATGTATAACCAAATACCAAAAGTATAAAACCCAAAAAATGCTTACCATGGAAAGAAAACGTATCGTGCACCGTTCCCTCCTCCCGCCCAGTGGTGCAACAGATGTCCCCTTCTCCAAAAATGTACTCAATGGGACCGTAATGTTGCAACCACACACAAGGTGACCTGCTGTGACGAAAAGACGAGTTAGTACATTTCAAACATGAAAAAGGTCATTTTAAAATCAACATGAAAAACCAAAATACCAAAAGTATAAAACCCAAAAAATGCTTACCATGGAAAGAAAACGTATCGTGCACCGCTCCCTCCTCCCGCCCTGTGGTGCAACAGATGTCCCCTTCTCCAATAATGTACTCAATGGGACCGTAATGTTGCAACCACACACAAGTTGACCTGCTGTGAGGAAAAGACGAGTTAGTACATTTCAAAGATGAATAAGGTCATTTTAAAATCAACATGAAAAACCAAAATACCAAAAGTATAGAACACAAAAAATGCTTACCTTGGAAAGAAAACGTATCGTGCACCGGTCCCTCCTCCCGCCCTGTGGTGCAACAGATGTCCCCTTCTCCAAACATGTACTCAATGGGACCGTAATGTTGCAACCACACACAAGTTGACCTGCTGTGAGGAAAAAACGAGTTAGTACATTTCAAACATGAAAAAGGTCATTTTAAAATCAACATGAAAAACCAAAATACCAAAAGTATAAAACCCAAAAAATGCTTACCAACGAAAGAAAACGTATCGTGCACCGCTCTCTCCTCCCGCCCTGTGGTGCAACAGATGTCCCCTTCTCCAAAAATGTGCTCAATGGGACCGTAATGTTGCAACCACACACAAGTTGACCTGCTGTGAGGAAAAAACGAGTTAGTATATTTCAAACATGAAAAAGGTCATTTTAAAATCAACATGAAAAACCAAAATACCAAAAGTATAAAACCCAAAAAATGCTTACCATGGAAAGAAAACGTATCGTGCACCGCTCCATCCTCCCGCCCTGTGGTGCAACAGATGTCCCCTTCTCCAAAAATGTACTCAATGGGACCGTAATGTTGCAACCACACACAAGTTGACCTGCTGTGAGGAAAAAACGAGTTAGTACATTTCAAACATGAAAAAGGTCATTTTAAAATCAACATGAAAAACCAAAATACCAAAAGTATAAAACCCAAAAAATGCTTACCATGGAGAGAAAACGTATCGTGCACCGCTCCCTCCTCCCGCCCTGTGGTGCAACAGATGTCCCCTTCTCCAAAAATGTACTCAATGGGACCGTAATGTTGCAACCACACACAAGTTGACCTGCTGTGAGGAAAAAACGAGTTAGTACATTTCAAACATGAAAAAGGTCATTTTAAAATCAACATGAAAAACCAAAATACCAAAAGTATAAAACCCAAAAAATGCTTACCATGGAAAGAAAACGTATCGTGCACCGCTCCCTCCTCCCGCCCTGTGGTGCAACAGATGTCCCTTTCTACAAAAATGTACTCAATGGGACCGTAATGTTGCAACCACACACAAGTTGACCTGCTGTGAGGAAAAAACGAGTTAGTACATTTCAAACATGAAAAAGGTCATTTTAAAATCAACATGAAGAACCAAAATACCAAAAGTATAAAACCCAAAAAATGCTTACGATGGAGAGAAAACGTATCGTGCACCGCTCCCTCCTCCCGCCCTGTGGTGCAACAGATGTCCCCTTCTCCAAAAATGTACTCAATGGGACCATAATGTTGCAACCACACACAAGTTGACCTGCTGTGAGGAAAAAACGAGTTAGTACATTTCAAACATGAAAAAGGTCATTTTAAAATCAACATGAAAAACCAAAATACCAAAAGTATAAAACCCAAAAAATGCTTACCATGGAAAGAAAACGTATCGTGCACCGCTCCCTCCTCCCGACCTCTGGTGCAACAGATGTCCCTTTCTCCAAAAATGTACTCAATGGGACCGTAATGTTGCAACCACACACAAGTTGACCTGCTGTGAGGAAAAAACGAGTTAGTACATTTCAAACATGAAAAAGGTCATTTTAAAATCAACATGAAAAACCAAAATACCAAAAGTATAAAACCCAAAAAATGCTTACCATGGATGAAAACGTATCGTGCACCGCTCCCTCCTCCCGCCCTGTGGTGCAACAGATGTCCCCTTCTCCAAAAATGTACTCAATGGGACCGTAATGTTGCAACCACACACAAGTTGACCTGCTGTGAGGAAAAAACGAGTTAGTACATTTCAAACATGAAAAAGGTCATTTTAAAATCAACATGAAAAACCAAAATACCAAAAGTATAAAACCAAAAAAATGCTTACCATGGAAAGAAAACGTATCGTGCACCGCTCCCTCCTCCCGCCCTGTGGTGCAACAGATGTCCCCTTCTCCAAAAATTTACTCAATGGGACCATAATGTTGCAACCAAACACAAGTTGACCTGCTGTGAGGAAAAAATGAGTTAGTACATTTCAAACATGAAAAAGGTCATTTTAAAATCAACATGAAAAACCAAAATACCAAAAGTATAAAACCCAAAAATGCTTACCATGGAAAGAAAACGTATCGTGCACCGCTCCCTCCTCCCGCCCTGTGGTGCAACAGATGTCCCCTTCTCCAAAAATGTACTCAATGGGACCGTAATGTTGCAACCAAACACAAGTTGACCTGCTGTGAGGAAAAAACGAGTTAGTACATTTCAAACATGAAAAAGGTCATTTTCAAATCAACATGAATAACCAAAATACCAAAAGTATAAAACCCAAAAAATGCTTACCATGGAAAGAAAACGTATCGTGCACCGCTCCCTCCTCCCGCCCTGTGGTGCAACAGATGTCCCCTTCTCCAAAAATGTACTCAATGGGACCGTAATTTTGCAACCACACACAAGTTGACCTGCTGTGAGGAAAAAACGAGTTAGTACATTTCAAACATGAAAAAGGTCATTTTAATATCAACATGAAAAACCAAAATACCAAAAGTATAAAACCCAAAAAATGCTTACCATGGAAAGAAAACGTATCGTGCACCGCTCCCTCCTCCCGCCCTGTAGTGCAACAGATGTCCCCTTCTCCAAAAATGTACTCAATGGGACCGTAATGTTGCAACCACACACAAGTTGACCTGCTGTGAGGAAAAAACGAGTTAGTACATTTCAAACATGAAAAAGGTCATTTTAAAATCAACATGAAAAACCAAAATACCAAAAGTATAAAACCCAAAAAATGCTTACCATCGAAAGAAAATGTATCGTGCACCGCTCCCTCCTCCCGACCTGTGGTGCAACAGATGTCCCTTTCTCCAAAAATGTACTCAATGGGACCGTAATGTTGCAACCACACACAAGTTGACCTGCTGTGAGGAAAAAACGAGTTAGTACATTTCAAACATGAAAAAGGTCATTTTAAAATCAACATGAAAAACCAAAATACCAAAAGTATAAAACCCAAAAAATGCTTACCATGGAGAGAAAACGTATCGTGCACCGCTCCCTCCTCCCGCCCTGTGGTGCAACAGATGTCCCCTTCTCCAAAAATGTACTCAATGGGACCGTAATGTTGCAACCACACACAAGCTCACCTGCTGTGAGGAAAAAACGAGTTAGTACATTTCAAACATGAAAAAGGTCATTTTAAAATCAACATGAAAAACCAAAATACCAAAAGTATAAAACCCAAAAAATGCTTACCATGGAAAGAAAACGTATCGTGCACCGCTCCCTCCTCCCGCCCTGTGGTGCAACAGATGTTCCCTTCTCCAAAAATGTACTCAATGGGACCGTAATGTTGCAACCACACACAAGTTGACCTCCTGTGAGGAAAAAAAAAGTTAGTACATTTCAAACATGAAAAAGGTCATTTTAAAATCAACATGAAAAACCAAAATACCAAAAGTATAAAACCCAAAAAATGCTTACCATGGAAAGAAAACTTATCGTGCACTGTTCCCTCCTCCCGCCCTGTGGTGCAACAGATGTCCCCATCTCCAAAAATGTACTCAATGGGACCGTAATGTTAACACCACACACAAGTTGACCTGCTGTGAGGTAAAAACGAGTTAGTACATTTCAAACATGAAAAAGGTCATTTTAAAATCAACATGAAAAACCAAAGTACCAGAAGTATAAAACCCAAAAAATGCTTAACCATGGAAAGAAACCGTATCGTGCACCGTTCCCTCCTCCCGCCCTGTGGTGCAACAGATGTTACCTTCTCCAAAAATGTACTCAATGGGACCGTAATGTTGCAACCACACACGAGTTGACCTGCTGTGAGGAAAAAACGAGTTAGAACATTTCAAACATGAAAAAGATCATTTTAAAATCAACATGAAAAACCAAAATACCAAAAGTATAGAACCCAAAAAATGCTTACCATGGAAAGAAAACGTATTGTGCACTGCTCCCTCCTCCCGCCCTGTGGTGCAACAGATGTCCCCTTCTCCAAAAATGTACTCAATGGGACCGTAATGTTGCAACCACACACAAGTTGACCTGCTGTGACGAAAAAACGAGTTAGTACATTTCAAACATGAAAAAGGTCATTTTAAAATCAACATGCAAATCCAAAATACCAAAAGTATAAAACCCAAAAAATGCTTACCATGGAAAGAAAACGTATCGTGCACCGCTCCCTCCTCCAGCCCTGTGGTGCAACAGATGTCCCCTTCTCCAAAAATGTACTCAATGGGACCGTAATGTTGCAACCACACACAAGTTGACCTGCTGTGAGGAAAAAATGAGTTAGTACATTTCATACATGAAAAAGGTCATTTTAAAATCAACATGAAAAACCAAAATACCAAAAGTATAAAACACAAAAAAATTCTTACCATGGAAAGAAAACGTATCGTGCACCGCTCCCTCCTGCCGCCCTGTGGTGCAACAGATGACCCCTTCTCCAAAAATGTACTCAATGGGACCGTAATGTTGCAGCCACACTCAAGTTGTCCTGCTGTGAGGAAAAAACGAGTTAGTACATTTCAAACATGAAAAAGGTCATTTTAAAATCAACATGAAAAACCAAAATACCAAAAGTATAAAACACAAAAAAATTCTTACCATGGAAAGAAAATGTATCATGCACCGCTCCCTCTCCCGCCCTGTGGTGCAACAGATGTCCCCTTCTCCAAAAATCAAACCAAAATACCAAAAGTATAAAACCCAAAAAATGCTTACCATGGAAAGAAAAGGTATCGTGCACCGCTCCCTCCTCCCGCCCTGTGGTGCAACAGATGTCCCCTTCTCCAAAAATGTACTCAATGGGACCGTAATGTTGCAACCACACACAAGTTGACCTGCTGTGAGGAAAAAACGAGTTAGTACATTTCAAACATGAAAAAGGTCATTTTAAAATCAACATGAAAAACCAAAATACCAAAAGTATAAAACCCAAAAAATGCTTACCATGGAGAGAAAACGTATCGTGCACCGCTCCCTCCTCCCGCCCTGTGGTGCAACAGATGTCCCCTTCTCCAAAAATGTACTCAATGGGACCCTAATGTTGCAACCACACACAAGTTGACCTGCTGTGAGGAAAAAACGAGTTAGTACATTTCAAACATGAAAAAGGTCATTTTAAAATCAACATGAAAAACCAAAATACCAAAAGTATAAAACCCAAAAAATGCTTACCATGGAAAGAAAACGTATCGTGCACCGCTCCCTCCTCCCGCCCTGTGGTGCAACAGATGTTCCCTTCTCCAAAAATGTACTCAATGGGACCGTAATGTTGCAACCACACACAAGTTGACCTGCTGTGAGGAAAAAAAAAAGTTAGTACATTTCAAACATGAAAAAGGTCATTTTAAAATCAACATGAAAAACCAAAATACCAAAAGTATAAAACCCAAAAAATGCTTACCATGGAAAGAAAACTTATCGTGCACTGTTCCCTCCTCCCGCCCTGTGGTGCAACAGATGTCCCCATCTCCAACAATGTACTCAATGGGACCGTAATGTTAACACCACACACAAGTTGACCTGCTGTGAGGTAAAAACGAGTTAGTACATTTCAAACATGAAAAAGGTCATTTTAAAATCAACATGAAAAACCAAAGTACCAGAAGTATAAAACCCAAAAAATGCTTAACCATGGAAAGAAACCGTATCGTGCACCGCTCACTCCTCCCGCCCTGTGGTGCAACAGATGTCCCTTCTCCAAAAATGAACTCAATGGGACCGTAATGGTGCAACCACACACAAGTTGACCTGCTGTGACGAAAAAACGAGTTAGTACATTTCAAACATGAAAAAGGTCATTTTAAAATCAACATGCAAATCCAAAATACCAAAAGTATAAAACCCAAAAAATGCTTACCATGGAAAGAAAACGTATCGTGCACCGCTCCCTCCTCCCGCCCTGTGGTGCAACAGATGACCCCTTCTCCAAAAATGTACTCAATGGGACTGTAATGTTGCAGCCACACTCAAGTTGTCCTGCTTTGAGGAAAAAACGAGTTAGTACATTTCAAACATGAAAAAGGTCATTTTAAAATCAACATGAAAAACCAAAATACCAAAAGTATAAAACACAAAAAAATTCTTACCATGGAAAGAAAACGTATCATGCACCGCTCCCTCTCCCGCCCTGTGGTGCAACAGATGTCCCCATCTCCAAAAATCAAACCAAAATACCAAAAGTATAAAACCCAAAAAATGCTTACCATGGAAAGAAAAGGTATCGTGCACCGCTCCCTCCTCCCGCCCTGTGGTGCAACAGATGTCCCCTTCTCCAAAAATGTACTCAATGGGACCGTAATGTTGCAACCACACACAAGTTGACCTGCTGTGAGGAAAAAACGAGTTAGTACATTTAAAACATGAAAAAGATCATTTTAAAATCAACATGAAAAACCAAAATACCAAAAGTATAAAACCCAAAAAATGCTTACCATGGAAAGAAAACGTATCGTGCACTGCTCCCTCCTCCCGCCCTGTGGTGCAACAGATGTCCCCTTCTCCAAAAATGTACTCAATGGGACCGTAATGTTAACACCACACACAAGTTGACCTGCTGTGAGGAAAAAACGAGTTAGTACATTTCAAACATGAAAAAGGTCATTTTAAAATCAACATGAAAAACCAAAGTACCAGAAGTATAAAACCCAAAAAATGCTTACCATGGAAAGAAACCGTATCGTGCACCGCTCCCTCCTCCCGCCCTGTGGTGCAACAGATGTCCCCTTCTCCAAAAATGTACTCAATGGGACCGTAATGTAGCAACCACACACAAGTTGACCTGCTGTGAGGAAAAAACAAGTTAGAACATTTGAAACATGAAAAAGATCATTTTAAAATCAACATGAAAAACCAAAATACCAAAAGTATAGAACCCAAAAAATGCTTACCATGGAAAGAAAACGTATTGTGCTCTGCTCCCTCCTCCCGCCCTATGGTGCAACAGATGTCCCCTTCTCCAAAAATGTACTCAATGGGACCCTAATGTTGCAACCACACACAAGTTGACCTGCTGTGACGAAAAAACGAGTTAGTACATTTCAAACATGAAAAAGGTCATTTTAAAATCAACATGCAAATCCAAAATACCAAAAGTAAAAACCCCAAAAAATGCTTACCATGGAAAGAAAACGTATCGTGCACCGCTCCCTCCTCCAGCCCTGTGGTGCAACAGATGTGCCCTTCTCCAAAAATGTACTCAATGGGACCGTAATGTTGCAACCACACACAAGTCGACCTGCTGTGAGGAAAAAATGAGTTAGTACATTTCATACATGAAAAAGGTCATTTTAAAATCAACATGAAAAACCAAAATACCAAAAGAATAAAACACAAACAAATTCTTACCATGGAAAGAAAACGTATCGTGCACCTCTCCCTCCTCCCGCCCTGTGGTGCAACAGATGACCCCTTCTCCAAAAATGTACTCAATGGGACCGTAATGTTGCAACCACACTCAAGTTGTCCTGCTGTGAGGAAAAAACGAGTTAGTACATTTCAAAAATGAAAAAGGTCATTTTAAAATCAACATGAAAAACCAAAATACCAAAAGTATAAAACACAAAAAAATTCTTACCATGGAAAGAAAACGTATCATGCACCGCTCCCTCCTCCCGCCCTGTGGTGCAACAGATGTCCCCTTCTCCAAAAATCAAACCAAAATACCAAAAGTATAAAACCCAAAAAATGCTTACCATGGAAAGAAAAGGTATCGTGCACCGCTCCCTCCTCCCGCCCTGTGGTGCAACAGATGTCCCCTTCTCCAAAAATGTACTCAATGGGACCGTAATGTTGCAACCACACACAAGTTGACCTGCTGTGAGGAAAAAACGAGTTAGTACATTTCAAACATGGAAAAGGTCATTTTAAAATCAACATGAAAAACCAAAATACCAAAAGTATAAAACCCAAAAAATGCTTACCATGGAAAGAAAACGTATCGTGCACCGGTCCCTGCTCCCGCCCTGTGGTGCAACAGATGTCCCCTTCTCCAAACATGTACTCAATGGGACCGTAATGTTGCAACCACACACAAGTTGACCTGCTGTGAGGAAAAAACGAGTTAGTACATTTCAAACATGAAAAAGGTCATTTTAAAATCAACATGAAAAACCAAAATTGCAAAAGTATAAAACCCAAAAAATGCTTACCATCGAAAGAAAACGTATCGTGCACCGCTCCCTCCTCCCGCCGTGTGGTGCAACAGATGTCCCCTTCTCCAAAAATGTACTCAATGGGACCGTAATGTTGCAACCACACACAAGTTGACCTGCTGTGAGGAAAAAACAAGTTAGTACATTTCAAACATGAAAAAGGTCATTTTAAAATCAACATGAAAAACCAAAATACCAAAAGTATAAAACCCAAAAAATGCTTACCATGGAAAGAAAACGTATCGTGCACCGCTCCCTCCTCCCGCCCTGTGGTGCAACAGATGTCCCCTTCTCCAAAAATGTACTCAATGGGACCGTAATGTTAACACCACACACAAGTTGACATGCTGTGAGGAAAAAACGAGTTAGTACATTTCAAACATGAAAAAGGTCATTTTAAAATCAACATGCAAAACCAAAGTACCAGAAGTATAAAACCCAAAAAATGCTTACCATGGAAAGTAAACGTATCGTGTACTGCTCCCTCCTCCCGCCCTGTGGTGCAACAGATGTCCCCTTCTCCAAAAATGTACTCAATGTGACCGTAATGATGCAACCACACACAAGTTGACCTGCTGTGAGGAAAAAACAAGTTAGTACATTTCAAACATGAAAAAGGTCATTTTAAAATCAACATGAAAAACCAAATATACCAAAAGTATAGAACCCAAAAATGCTTACCATGGAAAGAAAACGTATTGTGCACTCACCCTCCTCCCGCCCTGTGGTGCAACAGATGTCCCCTTCTTCAAAAATGTACTCAATGGGACCGTAATGTTGCAACCACACACAAGTTGACCTGCTGTGAGGAAAAACAAGTTAGTAATTTCAAACATGAAAAAGGTCATTTTAAAATCAACATGCAAATCCAAAATACCAAAAGTATAAAACCCAAAAAATGCTTACCATGGAAAGTAAACGTATCGTGTACTGCTCCCTCCTCCCGCCCTGTGGTGCAACAGATGTCCCCTTCTCCAAAAATGTACTCAATGGGACCGTAATGTTGCAACCACACACAAGTTGACCTGCTGTGAGGAAAAAATGAGTTAGTACATTTCAAACATGAAAAAGGTCTTTTAAAATCAACATGAAAAACCAAAATACCAAAAGTAAATAACACAAAAAAATTCTTACCATGGAAAGAAAACGTATCGTGCACCGCTCCCTCCTCCCGCCGTGTGGTGGAACAGATGTCCCCTTCTCCAAAAATGTACTCAATGGGACCGTAATGTTGCAACCACACACAAGTTGACCTGCTGTGAGGAAAAAACAAGTTAGTACATTTCAAACATGAAAAAGGTCATTTTAAAATCAACATGAAAAACCAAAATACCAAAAGTATAAAACCCAAAAAATGCTTACCATGGAAAGAAAACGTATCGTGCACCGCTCCCTCCTCCCGCCCTGTGGTGCAACACATGTACCCTTCTCCAAAAATGTACTCAATGGGACCGTAATGTAGCAACCACACACAAGTTGACCTGCTGTGAGGAAAAAACGAGTTAGTACATTTCAAACATGAAAAAGGTCATTTTAAAATCAACATGAAAAACCAAAATACCAAAAGTATAAAACCCAAAAAATGCTTACCATGGAAAGAAAACTTATCGTGCACCGCTCCCTCCTCCCGACCTGTGGTGCAACAGATGTCCCTTTCTCCAAAAATGTACTCAATGGGACCGTAATGTTGCAACCACTCACAAGTTGACCTGCTGTGAGGAAAAAACGAGTTATTACATTTCAAACATGAAAAAGGTCATTTTAAAATCAACATGAAAAACCAAAATACCAAAAGTATAAAACCCAAAAAATGCTTACCATGGAAAGAAAACGTATCGTGCACTGGTCCCTCCTCCCGCCCTGTGGTGCAACAGATGTCCCCTTCTCCAAACATGTACTCAATGGGACCGTAATGTTGCAACCACACACAAGTTGACCTGCTGTGAGGAAAAAACGAGTTAGTACATTTCAAACATGAAAAAGGTCATTTTAAAATCAACATGAAAAACCAAAATACCAAAAGTATAAAACCCAAAAAATGCTTACCATCGAAAGAAAACGTATCGTGCACCGCTCCCTCCTCCCGCCCTGTGGTGCAACAGATGTCCCCTTCTCCAAAAATGTACTCAATGGGACCGTAATGTTGCAACCACACACAAGTTGACCTGCTGTGAGGAAAAAACGATTTAGTACATATCAAACATGAAAAAGGTCATTTTAAAATCAACATGAAAAACCAAAATACCAAAAGTATAAAACCCAAAAAATGCTTACCATGGAAAGAAAACGTATCGTGCACCGCTCCCTCCTCCCGACCTGTGGTGCAACAGATGTCCCTTTCTCCAAAAATGTACTCAATGGGACCGTAATGTTGCAACCACTCACAAGTTGACCTGCTGTGAGGAAAAAACGAGTTATTACATTTCAAACATGAAAAAGGTCATTTTAAAATCAACATGAAAAACCAAAATACCAAAAGTATAAAACCCAAAAAATGCTTACCATGGAGAGAAAACGTATCGTGCACCGCTCCCTCCTCCCGCCCTGTGGTGCAACAGATGTCCCCTTCTCCAAAAATGTACTCAATGTGACCGTAATGATGCAACCACACACAAGTTGACCTGCTGTGAGGAAAAAACGAGTTAGTACATTTCAAACATGAATAAGGTCATTTTAAAATCAACATGAAAAACCAAAATACCAAAAGTATAAAACCCAAAAAATGCTTACCATGGAAAGAAAACGTATCGTGCACCGCTCCCTCCTCCCGCCCTGTGGTGCAACAGATGTTCCCTTCTCCAAAAATGTACTCAATGGGACCGTAATGTTGCAACCACACACAAGTTGACCTGCTGTGAGGAAAAAACGAGTTAGTACATTTCAAACATGAAAAAGGTCATTTTAAAATCAACATGCAAATCCAAAATACCAAAAGTATAAAACCCAAAAAATGCTTACCATGGAAAGTAAACGTATCGTGTACTGCTCCCTCCTCCCGCCCTGTGGTGCAACAGATGTCCCCTTCTCCAAAAATGTACTCAATGGGACCGTAATGTTGCAACCACACACAAGTTGATCTGCTGTGAGGAAAAAATGAGTTAGTACATTTCAAACATGAAAAAGGTCTTTTAAAATCAACATGAAAAACTAAAATACCAAAAGTAAATAACACAAAAAAATTCTTACCATGGAAAGAAAACGTATCGTGCACCGCTCCCTCCTCCCGCCCTGTGGTGCAACAGATGTCCCCTTCTCCAAAAATGTACTCAATGGGACCGTAATGTTGCAACCACACACATGTTGACCTGCTGTGAGGAAAAAACGAGTTAGTACATTTCAAACATGAAAAAGGTCATTTTAAAATCAACATGAAAAACCAAAATACCAAAAGTATAAAACACAAAAAAATTCTTACCATGGAAAGAGAACGTATCGTGCACCGCTCCCTCCTCCCGCCCTGTGGTGCAAGAGATGGCCCCTTCTCCAAAAATGTACTCAATGGGACCGTAATGTTGCAACCACACACAAGTTGACCTGCTGTGAGGAAGAAACGAGTTAGTACATTTCAAACATGAAAAAGGTCATTTTAAAATCAACATGAAAAACCAAAATACCAAAAGTATAAAACCCAAAAAATGCTTACCATGGAAAGAAAACGTATCGTGCACCGCTCCCTCCTCCCGACCTGTGGTGCAACAGATGTCCCTTTCTCCAAAAATGTACTCAATGGGACCGTAATGTTGCAACCACTCACAAGTTGACCTGCTGTGAGGAAAAAACGAGTTATTACATTTCAAACATGAAAAAGGTCATTTAAAATCAACATGAAAAACCAAAATACCAAAAGTATAAAACCCAAAAAATGCTTACCATGGAGAGAAAACGTATCGTGCACCGCTCCCTCCTCCCGCCCTGTGGTGCAACAGATGTCCCATTCTCCAAAAATGTACTCAATGTGACCGTAATGATGCAACCACACACAAGTTGACCTGCTGTGAGGAAAAAACGAGTTAGTACATTTCAAACATGAAAAAGGTCATTTTAAAATCAACATGAAAAACCAAAATAGCAAAGGTATAAAACCCAAAAAATGCTTACCATGGAAAGAAAACGTATTGTGCACCGGTCCCTCCTCCCGCCCTGTGGTGCAACAGATGTCCCCTTCTCCAAAAATGTACTCAATGGGACCATAATGTTGCAACCACACACAAGTTGACCTGCTGTGAGGAAAAAACAAGTTAGTACATTTCAAACATGAAAAAGGTCATTTTAAAATCAACATGAAAAACCAAAATACCAAAAGTATAAAACCAAAAAAATGCTTACCATGGAAAGAAAACGTATCTTGCACCGCTCCCTCCTCCCGCCCTGTGGTGCAACAGATGTCCCCTTCTCCAAAAATGTACTCAATGGGACCGTAATGTTAACACCACACACAAGTTGACATGCTGTGAGGAAAAAACGAGTTAGTACATTTCAAACATGAAAAAGGTCATTTTAAAATCAACATGCAAAACCAAAGTACCAGAAATATAAAACCCAAAAAATGCTTACCATGGAAAGAAAACGTATCGTGCACCGCTCCCTCCTCCCGCCCTGTGGTGCAACAGATGTCCCCTTCTCCAAAAATGTACTCAATGGGTCCGTAATGTTGCAACCACACACAAGTTGACCTGCTGTGAGGAAAAAACGAGTTAGTACATTTCAAACATGAAAAAGATCATTTTAAAATCAACATGAAAAACCAAATATACCAAAAGTATAGAACCCAAAAATGCTTACCATGGAAAGAAAACGTATTGTGCACTCACCCTCCTCCCGCCCTGTGGTGCAACAGATGTCCCCTTCTTCAAAAATGTACTCAATGGGACCGTAATGTTGCAACCACACACAAGTTGACCTGCTGTGAGGAAAAAACGAGTTAGTACATTTCAAACATGAAAAAGGTCATTTTAAAATCAACATACAAATCCAAAATACCAAAAGTATAAAACCCAAAAAATGCTTACCATGGAAAGTAAACGTATCGTGTACTGCTCCCTCCTCCCGCCCTGTGGTGCAACAGATGTCCCCTTCTCCAAAAATGTACTCAAAGGGACCGTAATAAGGCAACCACACACAAGTTGACCTGCTGTGAGGAAAAAATGAGTTAGTACATTTCAAACATGAAAAAGGTCTTTTAAAATCAACATGAAAAACCAAAATACCAAAAGTAAATAACACAAAAAATTCTTACCATGGAAAGAAAACGTATCGTGCACCGCTCCCTCTTCCCGCCCTGTGGTGCAACAGATGTACCCTTCTCCAAAAATGTACTCAATGGGACCGTAATGTTGCAACCACACACAAGTTGACCTGCTGTGAGGAAAAAACGAGTTAGTACATTTCAAACATGAAAAAGGTCATTTTAAAATCAACATGAAAAACCAAAATACCAAAAGTATAAAACACAAAAAAATTCTTACCATGGAAAGAGAACGTATCGTGCAGCGCTCCCTCCTCCTGCCCTGTGGTGCAAGAGATGGCCCCTTCTCCAAAAATGTACTCAATGGGACCGTAATGTTGCAACCACACACAAGTTGACCTGCTGTGAGGAAAAAACGAGTTAGTACATTTCAAACATGAAAAAGGTCATTTTAAAATCAACATGAAAAACCAAAATACCAAAAGTATAAAACCCAAAAAATGCTTACCATGGAAAGAAAACGTATCGTGCACCGCTCCCTCCTCCCGCCCTGTGGTGCAACAGATGTCCCTTTCTCCAAAAATGTACTCAATGGGACCGTAATGTTGCAACCACTCACAAGTTGACCTGCTGTGAGGAAAAAACGAGTTAGTACATTTCAAACATGAAAAAGGTCATTTTAAAATCAACATGAAAAACCAAAATACCAAAAGTATAAAACCCAAAAAATGCTTACCATGGAGAGAAAACGTATCGTGCACCGCTCCCTCCTCCCGCCCTGTGGTGCAACAGATGTCCCCTTCTCCAAAAATGTACTCAATGTGACCGTAATGATGCAACCACACACAAGTTGACCTGCTGTGAGGAAAAAACGAGTTAGTACATTTCAAACATGAAAAAGGTCATTTTAAAATCAACATGAAAAACCAAAATACCAAAAGTATAAAACCCAAAAAATGGTTACCATGGAAAGAAAACGTATCGTGCACCGCTCCCTCCTCCCGCCCTGTGGTGCAACAGATGTTCCCTTCTCCAAAAATGTACTCAATGGGACCGTAATGTTGCAACCACACACAAGTTGACCTGCTGTGAGGAAAAAACAAGTTAGTACATTTCAAACATGAAAAAAGTCATTTTAAAATCAACATGAAAAACCAAAATACCAAAAGTATAAAACCCAAAAAATGCTTACCATGGAAAGAAAACGTATCGTGCACTGCTCCCTCCTCCCGCCCTGTGGTGCAACAGATGTCCCCTTTTCCAAAAATGTACTCAATGGGACCGTAATGTTAACACCACACACAAGTTGACCTGCTGTGAGGAAAAAACGAGTTAGTACATTTCAAACATGAAAAAGGTCATTTTAAAATCAACATGAAAAATAAAAGTACCAGAAGTATAAAACCCAAAAATGCTTATCATGGAAAGAAAACGTATCGTGCACCGCTCCCTCCTCCCGCCCTGTGGTGCAACAGATGCCCCTTCTCCAAAAATGTACTCAATGGGTCCGTAATGTTGCAACCACACACAAGTTGACCTGCTGTGAGGAAAAAACGAGTTAGTACATTTCAAACATGAAAAAGTCATTTTAAAATCAACATGAAAAACCAAATATACCAAAAGTATAGAACCCAAAAATGCTCACCATGGAAAGAAAACGTATTGTGCACTCACCCTCCTCCCGCCCTGTGGTGCAACAGATGTCCCCTTCTTCAAAAATGTACTCAATGGGACCGTAATGTTGCAACCACACACAAGTTGACCTGCTGTGAGGAAAAAACGAGTTAGTACATTTCAAACATGAAAAAGGTCATTTTAAAATCAACATGCAAATCCAAAATACCAAAAGTATAAAACCCAAAAAATGCTTACCATGGAAAGTAAACGTATCGTGTACTGCTCCCTCCTCCCGCACTGTGGTGCAACAGATGTCCCCTTCTCCAAAAATGTACTCAATGGGACCGTAATGTTGCAACCACACACAAGTTGACCTGCTGTGAGGAAAAAATGAGTTAGTACATTTCAAACATGAAAAAGGTCTTTTAAAATCAACATGAAAAACCAAAATACCAAAAGTAAATAACACAAAAAAATTCTTACCATGGAAAGAAAACGTATCGTGCACCGCTCCCTCCTCCCGCCCTGTGGTGCAACAGATGTCCCCTTCTCCAAAAATGTACTCAATGGGACCGTAATGTTGCAACCACACACAAGTTGACCTGCTGTGAGGAAAAAACGAGTTATGACATTTCAAACATGAAAAAGGTCATTTTAAAATCAACATGAAATTCCAAAATACCAAAAGTATAAAACACAAAAAAATTCTTACCATGGAAAGAGAACGTATCGTGCACCGCTCCCTCCTCCCGCCCTGTGGTGCAAGAGATGGCCCCTTCTCCAAAAATGTACTCAATGGGTCCGTAATGTTGCAACCACACACAAGTTGACCTGCTGTGAGGAAAAAACGAGTTAGTACATTTCAAACATGAAAAAGGTCATTTTAAAATCAACATGAAAAACCAAAATACCAAAAGTATAAAACCCAAAAAATGCTTACCATGGAGAGAAAACATATCGTGCACCGCTCCCTCCTCCCGCCCTGTGGTGCAACAGATGTCCCCTTCTCCAAAAATGTACTCAATGTGACCGTAACGTTGCAACCACACACAAGTTGACCTGCTGTGAGGAAAAAACGAGTTAGTACATTTCAAACATGAAAAAGGTCATTTTAAAATCAACATGAAAAACCAAAATACCAAAAGTATAAAACCCAAAAAATGCTTACCATGGAAAGAAAACGTATCGTGCACCGCTCCCTCCTCCCGCCCTGTGGTGCAACAGATGTTCCCTTCTCCAAAAATGTACTCAATGGGACCGTAATGTTGCAACCACACACAAGTTGACCTGCTGTGAGGAAAAAACAAGTTAGTACATTTCAAACATGAAAAAGGTCATTTTAAAATCAACATGAAAAACCAAAATACCAAAAGTATAAAACCCAAAAAATGCTTACCATGGAAAGAAAACGTATCGTGCACCGATCCCTCCTCCCGCCCTGTGGTGCAACAGATGTCCCCTTCTCCAAAAATGTACTCAATGGGACCGTAATGTTAACACCACACACAAGTTGACCTGCTGTGAGGAAAAAACGAGTTAGTACATTTCAAACATGAAAAAGGTCATTTTAAAATCAACATGAAAAACCAAAGTACCAGAAGTATAAAACCCAAAAAATGCTTACCATGGAAAGAAACCGTATCGTGCACCGCTCCCTCCTCCCGCCCTGTGGTGCAACAGATGTCCCCTTCTCCAAAAATGTACTCAATGGGACCGTAATGTTGCAACCACACACAAGTTGACCTGCTGTGAGGAAAAAACGAGTTAGAACATTTGAAACATGAAAAAGATCATTTTAAAATCAACATGAAAAACCAAAATACCAAAAGTATAGAACCCAAAAAATGCTTACCATGGAAAGAAAACGTATTGTGCTCTGCTCCCTCCTCCCGCCCTATGGTGCAACAGATGTCCCCTTCTCCAAAAATGTACTCAATGGGACCCTAATGTTGCAACCACACACAAGTTGACCTGCTGTGACGAAAAAACGAGTTAGTACATTTCAAACATGAAAAAGGTCATTTTAAAATCAACATGCAAATCCAAAATACCAAAAGTAAAAACCCCAAAAAATGCTTACCATGGAAAGAAAACGTATCGTGCACCGCTCCCTCCTCCAGCCCTGTGGTGCAACAGATGTCCCCTTCTCCAAAAATGTACTCAATGGGACAGTAATGTTGCAACCACACACAAGTCGACCTGCTGTGAGGAAAAAATGAGTTAGTACATTTCATACATGAAAAAGGTCATTTTAAAATCAACATGAAAAACCAAAATACCAAAAGTATAAAAGACAAAAAAATTCTTACCATGGAAAGAAAACGTATCGTGCACCGCTCCCTCCTCCCGCCCTGTGGTGCAACAGATGACCCCTTCTCCAAAAATGTACTCAATGGGACCGTAATGTTGCAACCACTCACAAGTTGACCTGCTGTGAGGAAAAAACGAGTTATTACATTTCAAACATGAAAAAGGTCATTTTAAAATCAACATGAAAAACCAAAATACCAAAAGTATAAAACCCAAAAAATGCTTACCATGGAGAGAAAACGTATCGTGCACCGCTCCCTCCTCCCGCCCTGTGGTGCAACAGATGTCCCATTCTCCAAAAATGTACTCAATGTGACCGTAATGATGCAACCACACACAAGTTGACCTGCTGTGAGGAAAAAACGAGTTAGTACATTTCAAACATGAAAAAGGTCATTTTAAAATCAACATGAAAAACCAAAATAGCAAAAGTATAAAACCCAAAAAATGCTTACCATGGAAAGAAAACGTATTGTGCACCGGTCCCTCCTCCCGCCCTGTGGTGCAACAGATGTCCCCTTCTCCAAAAATGTACTCAATGGGACCATAATGTTGCAACCACACACAAGTTGACCTGCTGTGAGGAAAAAACAAGTTAGTACATTTCAAACATGAAAAAGGTCATTTTAAAATCAACATGAAAAACCAAAATACCAAAAGTATAAAACCCAAAAAATGCTTACCATGGAAAGAAAACGTATCTTGCACCGCTCCCTCCTCCCGCCCTGTGGTGCAACAGATGTCCCCTTCTCCAAAAATGTACTCAATGGGACCGTAATGTTAACACCACACACAAGTTGACATGCTGTGAGGAAAAAACGAGTTAGTACATTTCAAACATGAAAAAGGTCATTTTAAAATCAACATGCAAAACCAAAGTACCAGAAATATAAAACCCAAAAAATGCTTACCATGGAAAGAAAACGTATCGTGCACCGCTCCCTCCTCCCGCCCTGTGGTGCAACAGATGTCCCCTTCTCCAAAAATGTACTCAATGGGTCCGTAATGTTGCAACCACACACAAGTTGACCTGCTGTGAGGAAAAAACGAGTTAGTACATTTCAAACATGAAAAAGATCATTTTAAAATCAACATGAAAAACCAAATATACCAAAAGTATAGAACCCAAAAATGCTTACCATGGAAAGAAAACGTATTGTGCACTCACCCTCCTCCCGCCCTGTGGTGCAACAGATGTTCCCTTCTTCAAAAATGTACTCAATGGGACCGTAATGTTGCAACCACACACAAGTTGACCTGCTGTGAGGAAAAAACGAGTTAGTACATTTCAAACATGAAAAAGGTCATTTTAAAATCAACATACAAATCCAAAATACCAAAAGTATAAAACCCAAAAAATGCTTACCATGGAAAGTAAACGTATCGTGTACTGCTCCCTCCTCCCGCCCTGTGGTGCAACAGATGTCCCCTTCTCCAAAAATGTACTCAAAGGGACCGTAATAAGGCAACCACACACAAGTTGACCTGCTGTGAGGAAAAAATGAGTTAGTACATTTCAAACATGAAAAAGGTCTTTTAAAATCAACATGAAAAACCAAAATACCAAAAGTAAATAACACAAAAAAATTCTTACCATGGAAAGAAAACGTATCGTGCACCGCTCCCTCTTCCCGCCCTGTGGTGCAACAGATGTACCCTTCTCCAAAAATGTACTCAATGGGACCGTAATGTTGCAACCACACACAAGTTGACCTGCTGTGAGGAAAAAACGAGTTAGTACATTTCAAACATGAAAAAGGTCATTTTAAAATCAACATGAAAAACCAAAATACCAAAAGTATAAACCCCAAAAAATGCTTACCATGGAAAGAAAACGTATCGTGCACCGCTCCCTCCTCCCGCCCTGTGGTGCAACAGATGTCCCTTTCTCCAAAAATGTACTCAATGGGACCGTAATGTTGCAACCACTCACAAGTTGACCTGCTGTGAGGAAAAAACGAGTTAGTACATTTCAAACATGAAAAAGGTCATTTTAAAATCAACATGAAAAACCAAAATACCAAAAGTATAAAACCCAAAAAATGCTTACCATGGAGAGAAAACGTATCGTGCACCGCTCCCTCCTCCCGCCCTGTGGTGCAACAGATGTCCCCTTCTCCAAAAATGTACTCAATGTGACCGTAATGATGCAACCACACACAAGTTGACCTGCTGTGAGGAAAAAACGAGTTAGTACATTTCAAACATGAAAAAGGTCATTTTAAAATCAACATGAAAAACCAAAATACCAAAAGTATAAAACCCAAAAAATGGTTACCATGGAAAGAAAACGTATCGTGCACCGCTCCCTCCTCCCGCCCTGTGGTGCAACAGATGTTCCCTTCTCCAAAAATGTACTCAATGGGACCGTAATGTTGCAACCACACACAAGTTGACCTGCTGTGAGGAAAAAACAAGTTAGTACATTTCAAACATGAAAAAAGTCATTTTAAAATCAACATGAAAAACCAAAATACCAAAAGTATAAAACCCAAAAAATGCTTACCATGGAAAGAAAACGTATCGTGCACCGCTCCCTCCTCCCGCCCTGTGGTGCAACAGATGTCCCCTTTTCCAAAAATGTACTCAATGGGACCGTAATGTTAACACCACACACAAGTTGACCCGCTGTGAGGAAAAAACGAGTTAGTACATTTCAAACATGAAAAAGGTCATTTTAAAATCAACATGAAAAATAAAAGTACCAGAAGTATAAAACCCAAAAATGCTTATCATGGAAAGAAAACGTATCGTGCACCGCTCCCTCCTCCCGCTCTGTGGTGCAACAGATGTCCCCTTCTCCAAAAATGTACTCAATGGGTCCGTAATGTTGCAACCACACACAAGTTGGCCTGCTGTGAGGAAAAAACGAGTTAGTACATTTCAAACATGAAAAAGTCATTTTAAAATCAACATGAAAAACCAAATATACCAAAAGTATAGAACCCAAAAATGCTCACCATGGAAAGAAAACGTATTGTGCACTCACCCTCCTCCCGCCCTGTGGTGCAACAGATGTCCCCTTCTTCAAAAATGTACTCAATGGGACCGTAATGTTGCAACCACACACAAGTTGACCTGCTGTGAGGAAAAAACGAGTTAGTACATTTCAAACATGAAAAAGGTCATTTTAAAATCAACATGCAAATCCAAAATACCAAAAGTATAAAACCCAAAAAATGCTTACCATGGAAAGTAAACGTATCGTGTACTGCTCCCTCCTCCCGCACTGTGGTGCAACAGATGTCCCCTTCTCCAAAAATGTACTCAATGGGACCGTAATGTTGCAACCACACACAAGTTGACCTGCTGTGAGGAAAAAATGAGTTAGTACATTTCAAACATGAAAAAGGTCTTTTAAAATCAACATGAAAAACCAAAATACCAAAAGTAAATAACACAAAAAAATTCTTACCATGGAAAGAAAACGTATCGTGCACCGGTCCCTCCTCTCGCCCTGTGGTGCAACAGATGTCCCCTTCTCCAAAAATGTACTCAATGGGACCGTAATGTTGCAACCACACACAAGTTGACCTGCTGTGAGGAAAAAACGAGTTATGACATTTCAAACATGAAAAAGGTCATTTTAAAATCAACATGAAATTCCAAAATACCAAAAGTATAAAACACAAAAAAATTCTTACCATGGAAAGAGAACGTATCGTGCACCGCTCCCTCCTCCCGCCCTGTGGTGCAAGAGATGGCCCCTTCTCCAAAAATGTACTCAATGGGTCCGTAATGTTGCAACCACACACAAGTTGACCTGCTGTGAGGAAAAAACGAGTTAGTACATTTCAAACATGAAAAAGGTCATTTTAAAATCAACATGAAAAACCAAAATACCAAAAGTATAAAACCCAAAAAATGCTTACCATGGAGAGAAAACATATCGTGCACCGCTCCCTCCTCCCGCCCTGTGGTGCAACAGATGTCCCCTTCTCCAAAAATGTACTCAATGTGACCGTAACGTTGCAACCACACACAAGTTGACCTGCTGTGAGGAAAAAACGAGTTAGTACATTTCAAACATGAAAAAGGTCATTTTAAAATCAACATGAAAAACCAAAATACCAAAAGTATAAAACCCAAAAAATGCTTACCATGGAAAGAAAACGTATCGTGCACCGCTCCCTCCTCCCGCCCTGTGGTGCAACAGATGTTCCCTTCTCCAAAAATGTACTCAATGGGACCGTAATGTTGCAACCACACACAAGTTGACCTGCTGTGAGGAAAAAACAAGTTAGTACATTTCAAACATGAAAAAGGTCATTTTAAAATCAACATGAAAAACCAAAATACCAAAAGTATAAAACCCAAAAAATGCTTACCATGGAAAGAAAACGTATCGTGCACCGATCCCTCCTCCCGCCCTGTGGTGCAACAGATGTCCCCTTCTCCAAAAATGTACTCAATGGGACCGTAATGTTAACACCACACACAAGTTGACCTGCTGTGAGGAAAAAACGAGTTAGTACATTTCAAACATGAAAAAGGTCATTTTAAAATCAACATGAAAAACCAAAGTACCAGAAGTATAAAACCCAAAAAATGCTTACCATGGAAAGAAACCGTATCGTGCACCGCTCCCTCCTCCCGCCCTGTGGTGCAACAGATGTCCCCTTCTCCAAAAATGTACTCAATGGGACCGTAATGTTGCAACCACACACAAGTTGACCTGCTGTGAGGAAAAAACGAGTTAGAACATTTGAAACATGAAAAAGATCATTTTAAAATCAACATGAAAAACCAAAATACCAAAAGTATAGAACCCAAAAAATGCTTACCATGGAAAGAAAACGTATTGTGCTCTGCTCCCTCCTCCCGCCCTATGGTGCAACAGATGTCCCCTTCTCCAAAAATGTACTCAATGGGACCCTAATGTTGCAACCACACACAAGTTGACCTGCTGTGACGAAAAAACGAGTTAGTACATTTCAAACATGAAAAAGGTCATTTTAAAATCAACATGCAAATCCAAAATACCAAAAGTAAAAACCCCAAAAAATGCTTACCATGGAAAGAAAACGTATCGTGCACCGCTCCCTCCTCCAGCCCTGTGGTGCAACAGATGTCCCCTTCTCCAAAAATGTACTCAATGGGACAGTAATGTTGCAACCACACACAAGTCGACCTGCTGTGAGGAAAAAATGAGTTAGTACATTTCATACATGAAAAAGGTCATTTTAAAATCAACATGAAAAACCAAAATACCAAAAGTATAAAAGACAAAAAAATTCTTACCATGGAAAGAAAACGTATCGTGCACCGCTCCCTCCTCCCGCCCTGTGGTGCAACAGATGACCCCTTCTCCAAAAATGTACTCAATGGGACCGTAATGTTGCAACCACACTCAAGTTGTCCTGCTGTGAGGAAAAAACGAGTTAGTACATTTCAAACATGAAAAAGGTCATTTTAAAATCAACATGAAAAACCAAAATACCAAAAGTATAAAACACAAAAAAATTCTTATCATGGAAAGAAAACGTATCATGCACCGCTCCCTCCTCCCGCCCTGTGGTGCAACAGATGTCCCCTTCTCCAAAAATCAAACCAAAATACCAAAAGTATAAAACCCAAAAAATGCTTACCATGGAAAGAAAAGGTATCGTGCACCGCTCCCTCCTCCCGCCCTGTGGTGCAACAGATGTCCCCTTCTCCAAAAATGTACTCAATGGGACCGTAATGTTGCAACCACACACAAGTTGACCTGCTGTGAGGAAAAAACGAGTTAGTACATTTCAAACATGAAAAAGGTCATTTTAAAATCAACATGAAAAACCAAAATACCAAAAGTATAAAACCCAAAAAATGCTTACCATGGAAAGAAAACGTATCGTGCACCGGTCCCTGCTCCCGCCCTGTGGTGCAACAGATGTCCCCTTCTCCAAACATGTACTCAATGGGACCGTAATGTTGCAACCACACACAAGTTGACCTGCTGTGAGGAAAAAACGAGTTTGTACATTTCAAACATGAAAAAGGTCATTTTAAAATCAACATGAAAAACCAAAATTGCAAAAGTATAAAACCCAAAAAATGCTTACCATCGAAAGAAAACGTATCGTGCACCGCTCCCTCCTCCCGCCGTGTGGTGCAACAGATGTCCCCTTCTCCAAAAATGTACTCAATGGGACCGTAATGTTGCAACCACACACAAATTGACCTGCTGTGAGGAAAAAACGAGTTAGTATATTTCAAACATGAAAAAGGTCATTTTAAAATCAACATGAAAAACCAAAATACCAAAAGTATAAAACCCAAAAAATGCTTACCATGGAAAGAAAACGTATCATGCACCGCTCCCTCCTCCCGCCCTGTGGTGCAACAGATGTCCCCTTCTCCAAAAATGTACTCAATGGGACCATAATGTGGCAACCACACACAAGTTGACCTGCTGTGAGGAAAAAACGAGTTAGTATATTTCAAACATGAAAAAGGTCATTTTAAAATCAACATGAAAAACCAAAATACCAAAAGTATAAAACCCAAAAAATGCTTACCATGGAAAGAAAACGTATTGTGCACCGCTCCCTCCTCCCGCCCTGTGGTGCAACAGATGTCCCCTTCTCCAAAAATGTACTCAATGGGACCGTAATTTTGCAACCACACACAAGTTGACCTGCTGTGAGGAAAAAACAAGTTAGTACATTTCAAACATGAAGAAGGTCATTTTAAAATCAACATGAAAAACCAAAATACCAAAAGTATAAAACCCAAAAAATGCCTACCATGGAAAGAAAACGTATCATGCACCGCTCCCTCCTCCCGCCCTGTGGTGCAACAGATGTCCCCTTCTCCAAAAATGTACTCAATGAGACCGTAACGTTAACACCACACACAAGTTGACCTGCTGTGAGGAAAAAACGAGTTAGTACATTTCAAACATGAAAAAGGTCATTTTAAAATCAACATGAAAAACCAAAGTACCACAAGTATAAAACCCAAAAAATGCTTACCATGGAAAGAAACCGTATCGTGCACCGCTCCCTCCTCCCGCCCTGTGGTGCAACAGATGTCCCCTTCTCCAAAAATGTACTCAATGGGACCGTAATGTTGCAACCACACACAAGTTGACCTGCTGTGAGGAAAAAACGAGTTAGAACATTTGAAACATGAAAAAGATCATTTTAAAATCAACATGAAAAACCAAAATACCAAAAGTATAGAACCCAAAAAATGCTTACCATGGAAAGAAAACGTATTGTGCTCTGCTCCCTCCTCCCGCCCTATGGTGCAACAGATGTCCCCTTCTCCAAAAATGTACTCAATGGGACCCTAATGTTGCAACCACACACAAGTTGACCTGCTGTGACGAAAAAACGAGTTAGTACATTTCAAACATGAAAAAGGTCATTTTAAAATCAACATGCAAATCCAAAATACCAAAAGTAAAAACCCCAAAAAATGCTTACCATGGAAAGAAAACGTATCGTGCACCGCTCCCTATTCCAGCCCTGTGGTGCAACAGATGTCCCCTTCTCCAAAAATGTACTCAATGGGACAGTAATGTTGCAACCACACACAAGTCGACCTGCTGTGAGGAAAAAATGAGTTAGTACATTTCATACATGAAAAAGGTCATTTTAAAATCAACATGAAAAACCAAAATACCAAAAGTATAAAAGACAAAAAAATTCTTACCATGGAAAGAAAACGTATCGTGCACCGCTCCCTCCTCCCGCCCTGTGGTGCAACAGATGACCCCTTCTCCAAAAATGTACTCAATGGGACCGTAATGTTGCAACCACCCTCAAGTTGTCCTGCTGTGAGGAAAAGACGAGTTAGTACATTTCAAACATGAAAAAGGTCATTTTAAAATCAACATGAAAAACCAAAATACCAAAAGTATAAAACACAAAAAAATTCTTATCATGGAAAGAAAACGTATCATGCACCGCTCCCTCCTCCCGCCCTGTGGTGCAACAGATGTCCCCTTCTCCAAAAATCAAACCAAAATACCAAAAGTATAAAACCCAAAAAATGCTTACCATGGAAAGAAAAGGTATCGTGCACCGCTCCCTCCTCCCGCCCTGTGGTGCAACAGATGTCCCCTTCTCCAAAAATGTACTCAATGGGACCGTAATGTTGCAACCACACACAAGTTGACCTGCTGTGAGGAAAAAACGAGTTAGTACATTTCAAACATGAAAAAGTTCATTTTAAAATCAACATGAAAAACCAAAATACCAAAAGTATAAAACCCAAAAAATGCTTACCATGGAAAGAAAACGTATCGTGCACCGGTCCCTGCTCCCGCCCTGTGGTGCAACAGATGTCCCCTTCTCCAAACATGTACTCAATGGGACCGTAATGTTGCAACCACACACAAGTTGACCTGCTGTGAGGAAAAAACGAGTTAGTACATTTCAAACATGAAAAAGGTCATTTTAAAATCAACATGAAAAACCAAAATTGCAAAAGTATAAAACCCAAAAAATGCTTACCATCGAAAGAAAACGTATCGTGCACCGCTCCCTCCTCCCGCCGTGTGGTGCAACAGATGTCCCCTTCTCCAAAAATGTACTCAATGGGACCGTAATGTTGCAACCACACACAAATTGACCTGCTGTGAGGAAAAAACGAGTTAGTTTATTTCAAACATGAAAAAGGTCATTTTAAAATCAACATGAAAAACCAAAATACCAAAAGTATAAAACCCAAAAAATGCTTACCATGGAAAGAAAACGTATCATGCACCGCTCCCTCCTCCCGCCCTGTGGTGCAACAGATGCCCCTTCTCCAAAAATGTACTCAATGGGACCATAATGTGGCATTCACACACAAGTTGACCTGCTGTGAGGAAAAAACGAGTTAGTATATTTCAAACATGAAAAAGGTCATTTTAAAATCAACATGAAAATCCAAAATACCAAAAGTATAAAACCCAAAAAATGCTTACCATGGAAAGAAAACGTATTGTGCACCGCTCCCTCCTCCCGCCCTGTGGTGCAACAGATGTCCCCTTCTCCAAAAATGTACTCAATGGGACCGTAATGTTGCAACCACACACAAGTTGACCTGCTGTGAGGAAAAAACAAGTTAGTACATTTCAAACATGAAGAAGGTCATTTTAAAATCAACATATAAAACCAAAATACCAAAAGTATAAAACCCAAAAAATGCCTACCATGGAAAGAAAACGTATCGTGCACCGCTCCATCCTCCCGCCCTGTGGTGCAACAGATGTCCCCTTCTCCAAAAATGTACTCAATGGGACCATAATGTTAACACCACACACAAGTTGACATGCTGTGAGGAAAAAACGAGTTAGTACATTTCAAACATGAAAAAGGTCATTTTAAAATCAACATGCAAAACCAAAGTACCAGAAGTATAAAACCCAAAAAATGCTTACCATGGAAAGAAAACGTATCGTGCACCGCTCCCTCCTCCCGCCCTGTGGTGCAACAGATGTCCCCTTCTCCAAAAATGTACTCAATGGGTCCGTAATGTTGCAACCACACACAAGTTGACCTGCTGTGAGGAAAAAACGAGTTAGTACATTTCAAACATGAAAAAGATCATTTTAAAATCAACATGAAAAACCAAATATCCCAAAAGTATAGAACCCAAAAATGCTTACCATGGAAAGAAAACGTATTGTGCACTCACCCTCCTCCCGCCCTGTGGTGCAACAGATGTCCCCTTCTTCAAAAATGTACTCAATGGGACCGTAATGTTGCAACCACACACAAGTTGACCTGCTGTGAGGAAAAAACGAGTTAGTAATTTCAAACATGAAAAAGGTCATTTTAAAATCAACATGCAAATCCAAAATACCAAAAGTATAAAACCCAAAAAATGCTTACCATGGAAAGTAAACGTATCGTGTACTGCTCCCTCCTCCCGCCCTGTGGTGCAACAGATGTCCCCTTCTCCAAAAATGTACTCAATGGGACCGTAATGTTGCAACCACACACAAGTTGACCTGCTGTGAGGAAAAAATGAGTTAGTACATTTCAAACATGAAAAAGGTCTTTTAAAATCAACATGAAAAACCAAAATACCAAAAGTAAATAACACAAAAAAATTCTTACCATGGAAAGAAAACGTATCGTGCACCGCTCCCTCCTCCCGCCCTGTGGTGCAGCAGATGTACCCTTCTCCAAAAATGTACTCAATGGGACCATAATGTTGCAACCACACACAAGTTGACCTGCTGTGAGGAAAAAACGAGTTAGTACATTTCAAACATGAAAAAGGTCATTTTAAAATCAACATTAAAAACCAAAATACCAAAAGTATAAAACCCAAAAAATGCTTACCATGGAGAGAAAACGTATCGTGCACCGCTCCCTCCTCCCGCCCTGTGGTGCAACAGATGTCCCCTTCTCCAAAAATGTACTCAATGTGACCGTAATGATGCAACCACACACAAGTTGACCTGCTGTGAGGAAAAAACGAGTTAGTACATTTCAAACATGAAAAAGGTCATTTTAAAATCAACATGAAAAACCAAAATACCAAAAGTATAAAACCCAAAAAATGCTTACCATGGAAAGAAAACGTATCGTGCACCGCTCCCTCCTCCCGCCCTGTGGTGCAACAGATGTTCCCTTCTCCAAAAATGTACTCAATGGGACCGTAATGTTGCAACCACACACAAGTTGACCTGCTGTGAGGAAAAAACAAGTTAGTACATTTCAAACATGAAAAAGGTCATTTTAAAATCAACATGAAAAACCAAAATACCAAAAGTATAAAACCCAAAAAATGCTTACCATGGAAAGAAAACGTATCGTGCACCGCTCCCTCCTCCCGCCCTGTGGTGCAACACATGTCCCCTTCTCCAAAAATGTACTCAATGGGACCGTAATGTTAACACCACACACAAGTTGACCTGCTGTGAGGAAAAAACGAGTTAGTACATTTCAAACATGAAAAAGGTCATTTTAAAATCAACATGAAAAACCAAAGTACCAGAAGTATAAAACCCAAAAATGCTTATCATGGAAAGAAAACGTATCGTGCACCGCTCCCTCCTCCCGCCCTGTGGTGCAACAGATGTCCCCTTCTCCAAAAATGTACTCAATGGGTCCGTAATGTTGCAACCACACACAAGTTGACCTGCTGTGAGGAAAAAACGAGTTAGTACATTTCAAACATGAAAAAGATTATTTTAAAATCAACATGAAAAACCAAATATACCAAAAGTATAGAACCCAAAAATGCTTACCATGGAAAGAAAACGTATTGTGCACTCACCCTCCTCCCGCCCTGTGGTGGAACAGATGTCCCCTTCTTCAAAAATGTACTCAATGGGACCGTAATGTTGCAACCACACACAAGTTGACCTGCTGTGAGGAAAAAACGAGTTAGTACATTTCAAACATGAAAAAGGTCATTTTAAAATCAACATGCAAATCCAAAATACCAAAAGTATAAAACCCAAAAAATGCTTACCATGGAAAGTAAACGTATCGTGTACTGCTCCCTCCTCCCGCCCTGTGGTGCAACAGATGTCCCCTTCTCCAAAAATGTACTCAATTGGACCGTAATGTTGCAACCACACACAAGTTGACCTGCTGTGAGGAAAAAATGAGTTAGTACATTTCAAACATGAAAAAGGTCTTTTAAAATCAACATGAAAAACCAAAATACCAAAAGTAAATAACACAAAAAAATTCTTACCATGGAAAGAAAACGTATCGTGCACCGCTCCCTCCTCCCGCCCTGTGGTGCAACAGATGTCCCCTTCTCCAAAAATGTACTCAATGGGACCGTAATGTTGCAACCACACACAAGTTGACCTGCTGTGAGGAAAAAACGAGTTAGTACATTTCAAACATGAAAAAGGTCATTTTAAAATCAACATGAAAAACCAAAATACCAAAAGTATAAAACACAAAAAAATTCTTACCATGGAAAGAGAACGTATCGTGCACCGCTCCCTCCTCCCGCCCTGTGGTGCAAGAGATGGCCCCTTCTCCAAAAATGTACTCAATGGGACCGTAATGTTGCAACCACACACAAGTTGACCTGCTGTGAGGAAAAAACGAGTTAGTACATTTCAAACATGAAAAAGGTCATTTTAAAATCAACATGAAAAACCAAAATACCAAAAGTATAAAACCCAAAAAATGCTTACCATGGAAAGAAAACGTATCGTGCACCGCTCCCTCCTCCCGACCTGTGGTGCAACAGATGTCCCTTTCTCCAAAAATGTACTCAATGGGACCGTAATGTCGCAACCACTCACAAGTTGACCTGCTGTGAGGAAAAAACGAGTTATTACATTTCAAACATGAAAAAGGTCATTTTAAAATCAACATGAAAAACCAAAATACCAAAAGTATAAAACCCAAACAATGCTTACCATGGAGAGAAAACGTATCGTGCACCGCTCCCTCCTCCCGCCCTGTGGTGCAACAGATGTCCCCTTCTCCAAAAATGTACTCAATGTGACCGTAATGTTGCAACCACACACAAGTTGACCTGCTGTGAGGAAAAAACGAGTTAGTACATTTCAAACATGAAAAAGGTCATTTTAAAATCAACATGAAAAACCAAAATACCAAAAGTATAAAACCCAAAAAATGCTTACCATGGAAAGAAAACGTAACGTGCACCGCTCCCTCCTCCCGCCCTGTGGTGCAACAGATGTTCCCTTCTCCAAAAATGTACTCAATGGGACAGTAATGTTGCAACCACACACAAGTTGACCTGCTGTGAGGAAAAAACAAGTTAGTACATTTCAAACATGAAAAAGGTCATTTTAAAATCAACATGAAAAACCAAAATACCAAAAGTATAAAACCCAAAAAATGCTTACCATGGAAAGAAAACGTATCGTGCACCGCTCCCTCCTCCCGCCCTGTGGTGCAACAGATGTCCCCTTCTCCAAAAATGTACTCAATGGGACCGTAATGTTAACACCACACACAAGTTGACCTGCTGTGAGGAAAAAACGAGTTAGAACATTTCAAACATGAAAAAGATCATTTTAAAATCAACATGAAAAACCAAAATACCAAAAGTATAGAACCCAAAAAATGCTTACCATGGAAAGAAAACGTATTGTGCACTGCTCCCTCCTCCCGCCCTGTGGTGCAACAGATGTCCCCTTCTCCAAAAATGTACTCAATGGGACCGTAATGTTGCAACCACACACAAGTTGACCTGCTGTGAGGAAAAAAATGAGTTAGTACATTTCATAAATGAAAAAGGTCATTTTAAAATCAACATGAAAAACCAAAATACCAAAAGTATAAAACACAAAAAAATTCTTACCATGGAAAGAAAACGTATCGTGCACCGCTCCCTCCTCCCGCCCTGTGGTGCAACAGATGTCCCCTTCTCCAAAAATGTACTCAATGGGACCGTAATGTTGCAACCACACTCAAGTTGTCCTGCTGTGAGGAAAAAACGAGTTAGTACATTTCAAACATGGAAAAGGTCATTTTAAAATCAACATGAAAAACCAAAATACCAAAAGTATAAACACAAAAAAATTCTTACCATGGAAAGAAAACGTATCATGCACTGCTCCCTCCTCCCGCCCTGTGGTGCAACATATGTCCCCTTCTCCAAAAATCAAACCAAAATACCAAAAGTATAAGACCCCAAAAATTCTTACCATGGAAAGAAAAGGTATCGTGCACCGCTCCCTCCTCCCGCCCTGTGGTGCAACAGATGTCCCCTTCTCCAAAAATGTACTCAATGGGACCGTAATGTTGCAACCACACACAAGTTTACCTGCTGTCAGGAAAATACGAGTTAGTACATTTCAAACATGAAAATGTCATTTTAAAATCTACATGAAAAACCAAAATACCAAAAGTATAAAACCCAAAAAATGATTACCATGGAAAGAAAACGTATCGTGCACCGCTCCCTCCTCCCGCCCTGTGGTGCAACAGATGTCCCCTTCTCCAAAAATGTACTCAATGGGACCGTAATGTTGCAACCACACACAAGTTGACCTGCTGTGAGGAAAAGACGAGTTAGTACATTTCAAACATGAAAAAGGTCATTTTAAAATCAACATGAAAAACCAAAATACCAAAAGTATAAAACCCAAAAAATGCTTACCATGGAAAGAAAACGTATCGTGCACTGGTCCCTCCTCCCGCCCTGTGGTGCAACAGATGTCCCCTTCTCCAAACATGTACTCAATGGGACCGTAATGTTGCAACCACACACAAGTTGACCTGCTGTGAGGAAAAAACGAGTTAGTACATTTCAAACATGAAAAAGGTCATTTTAAAATCAACATGAAAAACCAAAATACCAAAAGTATAAAACCCGAAAAATGCTTACCATCGAAAGAAAACGTATCGTGCACCGCTCCCTCCTCCCGCCCTGTGGTGCAACAGATGTCCCCTTCTCCAAAAATGTACTCAATGGGACCGTAATGTTGCAACCATACACAAGTTGACCTGCTGTGAGGAAAAAACGAGTTAGTACATTTCAAACTTGATAAAGGTCATTTTAAAATCAACATGAAAAACCAAAATACCAAAAGTATAAAACCCAAAAAATGCTTACCATGGAAAGAAAACGTATCGTGCACCGCTCCCTCCTCCCGCCCTGTGGTGCAACAGATGTCCCCTGCTCCAAAAATGTAGTCAATGGGACCGTAATGTTGCAACCACACACAAGTTGACCTGCTGTGAGGAAAAAACGAGTTAGTACATTTCAAACATGAAAAAGATCATTTTTAAATCAACATGAAAAACCAAAATACCAAAAGTATAGAACCCAAAAAATGCTTACCATGGAAAGAAAACGTATTGTCCACTGCTCCCTCCTCCCGCCCTGTGGTGCAACAGATGTCCCCTTCTCCAAAAATGTACTCAATGGGACCGTAATGTTGCAACCACACACAAGTTGACCTGTTGTGAGGAAAAAATGAGTTACTACATTTCATAAATGAAAAAGGTCATTTTAAAATCAACATGAAAAACCAAAATACCAAAAGTATAAAACACAAAAAAATTCTTACCATGGAAAGAAAACGTATTGTGCACCGCTCCCTCTTCCCGCCCTGTGGTGCAACAGATGCCCCTTCTCCAAAAATGTACTCAATGGGACCGTAATGTTGCAACCACACTCAAGTTGTCCTGCTGTGAGGAAAAAACGAGTTAGTACATTTCAAACATGAAAAAGGTCATTTTAAAATCAACATGAAAAACCAAAATACCAAAAGTATAAACACAAAAAAATTCTTACCATGGAAAGAAAACGTATCATGCACCGCTCCCTCCTCCCGCCCTGTGGTGCAACATATGTCCCCTTCTCCAAAAATCAAACCAAAATACCAAAAGTATAAAACCCGAAAAATTCTTACCATGGAAAGAAAAGGTATCGTGCACCGCTCCCTCCTCCCGCCCTGTGGTGCAACAGATGTCCCCTTCTCCAAAAATGTACTCAATGGGACCGTAATGTTGCAACCACACACAAGTTGACCTGCTGTCAGGAAAAAACGAGTTAGTACATTTCAAACATGAAAATGTCATTTTAAAATCTACATGAAAAACCAAAATACCAAAAGTATAAAACCCAAAAAATGATTACCATGGAAAGAAAACGTATCGTGCACCGCTCCCTCCTCCCGCCCTGTGGTGCAACAGATGTCCCCTTCTCCAAAAATGTACTCAATGGGACCGTAATGTTGCAACCACACACAAGTTGACCTGCTGTGAGGAAAAGACGAGTTAGTACATTTCAAACATGAAAAAGGTCATTTTAAAATCAACATGAAAAACCAAAATACCAAAAGTATAAAACCCAAAAAATGCTTACCTTGGAAAGAAAACGTATCGTGCACTGGTCCCTCCTCCCGCCCTGTGGTGCAACAGATGTCCCCTTCTCCAAACATGTACTCAATGGGACCGTAATGTTGCAACCACACACAAGTTGACCTGCTGTGAGGAAAAAACGAGTTAGTACATTTCAAACATGAAAAAGGTCATTTTAAAATCAACATGAAAAACCAAAATACCAAAAGTATAAAACCCAAAAAATGCTTACCATCGAAAGAAAACGTATCGTGCACCGCTCCCTCCTCCCGCCTGTGGTGCAACAGATGTCCTCTTCTCCAAAAATGTACTCAATGGGACCGTAATGTTGCAACCACACACAAGTTGACCTGCTGTGAGGAAAAAACGAGTTAGTACATATCAAACATGAAAAAGGTCTTTTAAAATCAACATGAAAAACCAAAATACCAAAAGTATAAAACCCAAAAAATGCTTACCATGGAAAGAAAACGTATCGTGCACCGCTCCCTCCTCCCGACCTGTGGTGCAACAGATGTCCCTTTCTCCAAAAATGTACTCAATGGGACCGTAATGTTGCAACCACTCACAAGTTGACCTGCTGTGAGGAAAAAACGAGTTATTACATTTCAAACATGAAAAAGGTCATTTTAAAATCAACATGAAAAACCAAAATACCAAAAGTATAAAACCCAAAAAATGCTTACCATGGAGAGAAAACGTATCGTGCACCGCTCCCTCCTCCCGCCCTGTGGTGCAACAGATGTCCCCTTCTCCAAAAATGTACTCAATGTGACCGTAATGATGCAACCACACACAAGTTGACCTGCTGTGAGGAAAAAACGAGTTAGTACATTTCAAACATGAAAAAGGTCATTTTAAAATCAACATGAAAAACCAAAATACCAAAAGTATAAAACCCAAAAAATGCTTACCATGGAAAGAAAACGTATCGTGCACCGCTCCCTCCTCCCGCCCTGTGGTGCAACAGATGTTCCCTTCTCCAAAAATGTACTCAATGGGACCGTAATGTTGCAACCACACACAAGTTGACCTGCTGTGAGGAAAAAACAAGTTAGTACATTTCAAACATGAAAAAGGTCATTTTAAAATCAACATGAAAAACCAAAATACCAAAAGTATAAAACACAAAAAATGCTTACCATGGAAAGAAAACGTATCGTGCACCGCTCACTCCTCCCGCCCTGTGGTGCAACAGATGTCCCCTTCTCCAAAAATGTACTCAATGGGACCGTAATGTTAACACAACACACAAGTTGACCTACTGTGAGGAAAAAACGTGTTAGTACATTTCAAACATGAAAAAGGGCATTTTAAAATCAACATGAAAAACCAAAGTACCAAAAGTATAAAATACAAAAAATGCTTATCATGGAAAGAAAACGTATCGTGCACCGCTCCCTCCTCCCGCCCTGTGGTGCAACAGATGTCCCCTTCTCCAAAAATGTACTCAATGGGACCGTAATGTTGCAACCACACACAAGTTGACCTGCTGTGAGGAAAAAACGAGTTAGAACATTTCAAACATGAAAAAGATCATTTTAAAATCAACATGAAAAACCAAAATACCAAAAGTATAGAACCCAAAAAATGCTTACAATGGAAAGAAAACATATTGTGCACTGCTCCCTCCTCCCGCCCTGCGGTGCAACAGATGTCCCCTTCTCCAAAAATGTACTCAATGGGACCGTAATGTTGCAACCACACACAAGTTGACCTGCTGTGAGGAAAAAACGAGTTAGTACATTTCAAACATGAAAAAGGTCATTTTAAAATCAACATGAAAAACCAAAATACCAAAAGTATAAAACACAAAAAAATTCTTACCATGGAAAGAAAACGTATCGTGCACCGCTCCCTCCTCCCGCCCTGTGGTGCTACAGATGTCCCCTTCTCCAAAAATGTACTCAATGGGACCGTAATGTTGCAACCACACTCAAGTTGTCCTGCTGTGAGGAAAAAACGAGTTAGTACATTTCAAACATGAAAAAGGTCATTTTTAAATCAACATGAAAAACCAAAATACCAAAAGTATAAACACAAAAAAATTCTTACCATGGAAAGAAAACGTAACATGCACCGCTAGCTCCTCCCGCCCTGTGGTGCAACATATGTCCCCTTCTCCAAAAATCAAACCCAAATACCAAAAGTATAAAACCCCAAAAATTCTTACCATGGAAAGAAAAGGTATCGTGCACCGCTCCCTCCTCCCGCCCTGTGGTGCAACAGATGTCCCCTTCTCCAAAAATGTACTCAATGGGACCGTAATGTTGCAACCACACACAAGTTGACCTGCTGTCAGGAAAAAACGAGATAGTACATTTCAAACATGAAAATGTCATTTTAAAATCTACATGAAAAACCAAAATACCAAAAGTATAAAATCCAAAAAATGATTACCATGGAAAGAAAACGTATCGTGCACCGCTCCCTCCTCCCGCCCTGTGGTGCAACAGATGTCCCCTTCTCCAAAAATGTACTCAATGGGACCGTAATGTTGCAACCACACACAAGTTGACCTGCTGTGAGGAAAAAACGAGTTAGTACATTTCAAACATGAAAAAGGTCATTTTAAAATCAACATGAAAAACCAAAATACCAAAAGTATAAAACCCAAAAAATGCTTACCATCGAAAGAAAACGTATCGTGCACCGCTCCCTCCTCCCGCCCTGTGGTGCAACAGATGTCCCCTTCTCCAAAAATGTACTCAATGGGACCGTAATGTTGCAACCACACACAAGTTGACCTGCTGTGAGGAAAAAACGAGTTAGTACATTTCAAACATGAAAAAGGTCATTTTAAAATCAACATGAAAAACCAAAATACCAAAAGTATAAAACACAAAAAATGCTTAGCATGGAAAGAAAACGTATCGTGCACCGCTCCCTCCTCCCGCCCTGTGGTGCAACAGATGTCCCCTGCTCCAAAAATGTAGTCAATGGGACCGTAATGTTGCAACCGCACACAAGTTGACCTGCTGTGAGGAAAAAACGAGTTAGTACATTTCAAACATGAAAAAGATCGTTTTTAAATCAACATGAAAAACCAAAATACCAAAAGTATAGAACCCAAAAAATGCTTACTATGGAAAGAAAACGTATTGTGCACTGCTCCCTCCTCCCGCCCTGTGGTGCAACAGATGTCCCCTTCTCCAAAAATGTACTCAATGGGACCGTAATGTTGCAACCACACACAAGTTGACCTGCTGTGAGGAAAAAATGAGTTAGTACATTTCATAAATGAAAAAGGTCATTTTAAAATCAACATGAAAAACCAAAATACCAAAAGTATAAAACACAAAAAAATTCTTACCATGGAAAGAAAACGTATCGTGCACCGCTCCCTCTTCCCGCCCTGTGGTGCAACAGATGCCCCTTCTCCAAAAATGTACTCAATGGGACCGTAATGTTGCAACCACACTCAAGTTGTCCTGCTGTGAGGAAAAAACGAGTTAGTACATTTCAAACATGCAAAAGGTCATTTTAAAATCAACATGAAAAACCAAAATACCAAAAGTATAAACACAAAAAAATTCTTACCATGGAAAGAAAACGTATCATGCACCACTCCCTCCTCCCGCCCTGTGGTGCAACATATGTCCCCTTCTCCAAAAATCAAACCAAAATACCAAAAGTATAAAACCCCAAAAATTCTTACCATGGAAAGAAAAGGTATTGTGCACCGCTCCCTCCTCCCGCCCTGTGGTGCAACAGATGTCCCCTTCTCCAAAAATGTACTCAATGGGACCGTAATGTTGCAACCACACACAAGTTGACCTGCTGTCAGGAAAAAACGAGTTAGTACATTTCAAACATGAAAATGTCATTTTAAAATCTACATGAAAAACCAAAATACCAAAAGTATAAAACCCAAAAAATGATTACCAAGGAAAGAAAACGTATCGTGCACCGCTCCCTCCTCCCGCCCTGTGGTGCAACAGATGTCCCCTTCTCCAAAAATGTACTCAATGGGACCGTAATGTTGCAACCACACACAAGTTGACCTGCTGTGAGGAAAAGACGAGTTAGTACATTTCAAACATGAAAAAGGTCATTTTAAAATCAACATGAAAAACCAAAATTCCAAAAGTATAAAACCCAAAAAATGCTTACCATGGAAAGAAAACGTATCGTGCACTGGTCCCTCCTCCCGCCCTGTGGTGCAACAGATGTCCCCTTCTCCAAACATGTACTCAATGGGACCGTAATGTTGCAACCACACACAAGTTGACCTGCTGTGAGGAAAAAACGAGTTAGTACATTTCAAACATGAAAAAGGTCATTTTAAAACCAACATGAAAAACCAAAATACCAAAAGTATAAAACCCTAAAAATGCTTACCATGGAGAGAAAACGTATCGTGCACCGCTCCCTCCTCCCGCCCTGTGGTGCAACAGATGTCCTCTTCTCCAAAAATGTACTCAATGGGACCGTAATTTTGCAACCACACACAAGTTGACCTGCTGTGAGGAAAAAACGAGTTAGTACATTTCAAACATGAAAAAGGTTGTTTTAAAATCAACACGAAAAACCAAAATACCAAAAGTATAAAACCCAAAAAATGCTTACCATGGGAAGAAAACGTATCGTGCACCGCTCCCTCCTCCCGCCCTGTGGTGCAACAGATGTCCCCTTCTCCAAAAATGTACTCAATGGGACCGTAATGTTGCAACCACACACAAGTTGACCTGCTGTGAGGAAAAAACAAGTTAGTACATTTCAAACATGAAAAAGGTCATTTTAAAATCAACATGAAAAACCAAAATACCAAAAGTATAAAACCCAAAAAATGCTTACCATCGAAAGAAAACGTATCGTGCACCGCTCCCTCCTCCCGCCCTGTGGTGCAACAGATGTCCCCTTCTCCAAAAATGTACTCAATGGGACCGTAATGTTAACACCACACAAAAGTTGACCTGCTGTGAGGAAAAAACGAGTTAGTACATTTCAAACATGAAAAAGGTCATTTTAAAATCAACATGAAAAACCAAAGTACCAGAAGTATAAAACCCAAAAAATGCTTACCATGGAAAGAAAACGTATCGTGTACCGCTCCCTCCTCCCGCCCTGTGGTGCAACAGATGTCCCCTTCTCCAAAAATGTACTCAATGGGACCGTAATGTTGCAACCACACACAAGTTGACCTGCTGTGAGGAAAAAATGAGTTAGTACATTTCAAACATGAAAAAGATCATTTTAAAATCAACATGAAAAACCAAAATACCAAAAGTATAGAACCCAAAAATGCTTACCATGGAAAGAAAACGTATTGTGCACTGCTCCCTCCTCCCGCCCTGTGGTGCAACAGATGTCCCCTTCTCCAAAAATGTACTCAATGTGACCGTAATGTTGCAACCACACACAAGTTGACCTGCTGTGAGGAAAAAACGAGTTAGTACATTTCAAACATGAAAAAGGTCATTTTAAAATCAACATGCAAATCCAAAATACCAAAAGTATAAAACCCAAAAAATGCTTACCATGGAAAGTAAACGTATCGTGTACTGCTCCCTCCTCCCGCCCTGTGGTGCAACAGATGTCCCCTTCTCCAAAAATGTACTCAATGGGACCGTAATGTTGCAACCACACACAAGTTGACCTGCTGTGAGGAAAAAATGAGTTAGTACATTTCAAACATGAAAAAGGTCATTTTAAAATCAACATGAAAAACCAAAATACCAAAAGTAAGAAACACAAAAAAATTCTTACCATGGAAAGAAAACGTATCGTGCACCGCTCCCTCCTCCCGCCCTGTGGTGCAACAGATGTCCCCTTCTCCAAAAATGTACTCAATGGGACCGTAATTTTGCAACCACACACAAGTTGACCTGCTGTGAGGAAAAAACGAGTTAGTACATTTCAAACATGAAAAAGGTCATTTTAAAATCAACATGAAAAACCAAAATACCAAAAGTATAAAACACAAAAAATTTCTTACCATGGAAAGAGAACGTATCGTGCACCGCTCCCTCCTCCCGCCCTGTGGTGCAACAGATGGCCCCTTCTCCAAAAATGTACTCAATGGGACCGTAATGTTGCAACCAGACAGAAGGAGACCTGCTGTGAGGAAAAAACGAGTTAGTACATTTCAAACATGAAGAAGGTCATTTTAAAATCGACATGAAAAACCAAAATTCCAAAAGTATAAAACCCAAAAAATGCTTACCATGGAAAGAAAACGTATCGTGTACTGCTCCCTCCTCCCCCTACCCTGTGGTGCAACAGATGTCCCCTTCTCCAAAAATGTACCCAATGGGACCGTAATGTTGCAACCACACACAAGTTGACCTGCAGTGACGAAAAAACGAGTTAGTACATTTCAAACATGAAAAAGGTCATTTTAAAATCAACATGAAAAACCAAAATACCAAAAGCATAAAACCCAAAAAATGCTTACCATGGAAAGAAAACGTATCGTGTACTGCTCCCTCCTCCCGACCTGTGGTGCAACAGATATCCCCTTCTCCAAAAATGTACTCAATGGGACCGTAATGTTGCAACCACACACAAGTTGACCTGCTGTGAGGAAAAAATGAGTTAGTACATTTCAAACATGAAAAAGGTCGTGTTAAAATCAACATGATAAACCTAAATACCAAAAGTATAAAACCCAAAAAATGCTTACCATGGAAAAAAAACGTATCGTGCAACGCTCCCTCCTCCCGCCCTGTGGTGCAACAGATGTCCCTTTCTCCAAAAATGTACTCAATGGGACCGTAATGTTGCAACCACACACAAGTTGACCTGCTGTGAGGAAAAAACGAGTTAGTACATTTCAAACATGAAAAAGGTCATTTTAAAATCAACATGAAAAACCAAAATTCCAAAAGTATAAAACCCAAAAAATGCTTACCATGGATGAAAACGTATCGTGCACCGCTCCCTCCTCCCGCCCTGTGGTGCAACAGATGACCCCTTCTCCAAAATGTACTCAATGAGACCGTAATGTTGCAACCACACACAAGTTGACCTGCTGTGAGGAAAAAACAAGTTAGTACATTTCAAACATGAAAAAGGTCATTTTTAAATCAACATGAAAAACCAAAATACCGAAAGTATAAAACTCAAAAAATGCTTACCATGGAAAGAAAACGTATCGTGCACCGCTCACTCCTCCCGCCCTGTGGTGCAACAGATGTCCCCTTCTCCAAAAATGTACTCAATGGGACCGTAATGTTGCAACCACACACAAGTTGACCTGCTGTGAGGAAAAAACGAGTTAGTACATTTCAAACATGAAAAAGGTCATTTTAAAATCAACATGAAAAACCAAAATACCAAAAGTGTAAAACCCAAAAAATGCTTACCATGGATGAAAACGTATCGTCCACCGCTCCCTCCTCCCGCCCTGTGGTGCAACAGATGTCCCCTTCTCCAAAAATGTACTCAATGGGACCGTAATGTTGCAACCACACACAAGTTGACCTGCTGTGAGGAAAAAACGAGTTAGTACATTTCAAACATGAAAAAGGTCATTTTTAAATCAACATGAAAAACCAAAATACCAAAAGTATAAAACACAAAAAATGCTTACCATGGAAAGAAAACGTATCGTGCACCGCTCACTCCTCCCGCCCTGTGGTGCAGCAGATGTCCCCTTCTCCAAAAATGTACTCAATGGGACCGTAATGTTGCAACCACACACAAGTTGACCTGCTGTGAGGAAAAAACGAGTTAGTACATTTCAAACATGAAAAAGATCATTTTAAAATCAACATGAAAAACCAAAATACCAAAAGTATAGAACCCAAAAATGCTTACCATGGAAAGAAAATGTATTGTGCACTGCTCCCTCCTCCCGCCCTGTGGTGCAACAGATGTCCCCTTCTCCAAAAATGTACTCAATGGGACCGTAATGTTGCAACCACACACAAGATGTCCTGCTGTGACGAAAAAACGAGTTAGTACATTTCAAACATGAAAAAGGTCATTTTAAAATCAACATGCAAATCCAAAATACCAAAAGTATAAAACCCAAAAAATGCTTACCATGGAAAGTAAACGTATCGTGTACTGCTCCCTCCTCCCGCCCTGTGGTGCAACAGATGTCCCCTTCTCCAAAAATGTAGTCAATGGGACCGTAATGTTGCAACCACACACAAGTTGACCTGCTGTGAGGAAAAGACGAGTTAGTACATTTCAAACATGAAAAAGGTCATTTTAAAATCAACATGAAAAACCAAAATACCAAAAGTATAAAACCCAAAAAATGCTTACCATGGAAAGAAAACGTATCGTGCACTGGTCCCTCCTCCCGCCCTGTGGTGCAACAGATGTCCCCTTCTCCAAACATGTACTCAATGGGACCGTAATGTTGCAACCACACACAAGTTGACCTGCTGTGAGGAAAAAACGAGTTAGTACATTTCAAACATGAAAAAGGTCATTTTAAAATCAACATGAAAAACCAAAATACCAAAAGTATAAAACCCAAAAAATGCTTACCATCGAAAGAAAACGTATCGTGCACCGCTCCCTCCTCCCGCCCTGTGGTGCAACAGATGTCCCCTTCTCCAAAAATGTACTCAATGGGACCGTAATGTTGCAACCACACACAAGTTGACCTGCTGTGAGGAAAAAACGAGTTAGTACATATCAAACATGAAAAAGGTCATTTTAAAATCAACATGAAAAACCAAAATACCAAAAGTATAAAACCCAAAAAATGCTTACCATGGAAAGAAAACGTATCGTGCACCGCTCCCTCCTCCCGACCTGTGGTGCAACAGATGTCCCTTTCTCCAAAAATGTACTCAATGGGACCGTAATGTTGCAACCACTCACAAGTTGACCTGCTGTGAGGAAAAAACGAGTTATTACATTTCAAACATGAAAAAGGTCATTTTAAAATCAACATGAAAAACCAAAATACCAAAAGTATAAAACCCAAAAAATGCTTACCATGGAGAGAAAACGTATCGTGCACCGCTCCCTCCTCCCGCCCTGTGGTGCAACAGATGTCCCCTTCTCCAAAAATGTACTCAATGTGACCGTAATGATGCAACCACACACAAGTTGACCTGCTGTGAGGAAAAAACGAGTTAGTACATTTCAAACATGAAAAAGGTCATTTTAAAATCAACATGAAAAACCAAAATACCAAAAGTATAAAACCCAAAAAATGCTTACCATGGAAAGAAAACGTATCGTGCACCGCTCCCTCCTCCCGCCCTGTGGTGCAACAGATGTTCCCTTCTCCAAAAATGTACTCAATGGGACCGTAATGTTGCAACCACACACAAGTTGACCTGCTGTGAGGAAAAAACAAGTTAGTACATTTCAAACATGAAAAAGGTCATTTTAAAATCAACATGAAAAACCAAAATACCAAAAGTATAAAACACAAAAAATGCTTACCATGGAAAGAAAACGTATCGTGCACCGCTCACTCCTCCCGCCCTGTGGTGCAACAGATGTCCCCTTCTCCAAAAATGTACTCAATGGGACCGTAATGTTAACACCACACACAAGTTGACCTACTGTGAGGAAAAAACGTGTTAGTACATTTCAAACATGAAAAAGGGCATTTTAAAATCAACATGAAAAACCAAAGTACCAAAAGTATAAAATACAAAAAATGCTTATCATGGAAAGAAAACGTATCGTGCACCGCTCCCTCCTCCCGCCCTGTGGTGCAACAGATGTCCCCTTCTCCAAAAATGTACTCAATGGGACCGTAATGTTGCAACCACACACAAGTTGACCTGCTGTGAGGAAAAAACGAGTTAGAACATTTCAAACATGAAAAAGATCATTTTAAAATCAACATGAAAAACAAAAATACCAAAAGTATAGAACCCAAAAAATGCTTACAATGGAAAGAAAACATATTGTGCACTGCTCCCTCCTCCCGCCCTGCGGTGCAACAGATGTCCCCTTCTCCAAAAATGTACTCAATGGGACCGTAATGTTGCAACCACACACAAGTTGACCTGCTGTGAGGAAAAAACGAGTTAGTACATTTCAAACATGAAAAAGGTCATTTTAAAATCAACATGAAAAACCAAAATACCAAAAGTATAAAACACAAAAAAATTCTTACCATGGAAAGAAAACGTATCGTGCACCGCTCCCTCCACCCGCCCTGTGGTGCTACAGATGTCCCCTTCTCCAAAAATGTACTCAATGGGACCGTAATGTTGCAACCACACTCAAGTTGTCCTGCTGTGAGGAAAAAACGAGTTAGTACATTTCAAACATGAAAAAGGTCATTTTAATATCAACATGAAAAACCAAAATACCAAAAGTATAAACACAAAAAAATTCTTACCATGGAAAGAAAACGTATCATGCACCGCTCCCTCCTCCCGCCCTGTGGTGCAACATATGTCCCCTTCTCCAAAAATCAAACCCAAATACCAAAAGTATAAAACCCCAAAAATTCTTACCATGGAAAGAAAAGGTATCGTGCACCGCTCCCTCCTCCCGCCCTGTGGTGCAACAGATGTCCCCTTCTCCAAAAATGTACTCAATGGGACCGTAATCTTGCAACCACACACAAGTTGACCTGCTGTCAGGAAAAAACGAGATAGTACATTTCAAACATGAAAATGTCATTTTAAAATCTACATGAAAAACCAAAATACCAAAAGTATAAAATCCAAAAAATGATTACCATGGAAAGAAAACGTATCGTGCACCGCTCCCTCCTCCCGCCCTGTGGTGCAACAGATGTCCCCTTCTCCAAAAATGTACTCAATGGGACCGTAATGTTGCAACCACACACAAGTTGACCTGCTGTGAGGAAAAAACGAGTTAGTACATTTCAAACATGAAAAAGGTCATTTTAAAATCAACATGAAAAACCAAAATACCAAAAGTATAAAACCCAAAAAATGCTTACCATCGAAAGAAAACGTATCGTGCACCGCTCCCTCCTCCCGCCCTGTGGTGCAACAGATGTCCCCTTCTCCAAAAATGTACTCAATGGGACCGTAATGTTGCAACCACACACAAGTTGACCTGCTGTGAGGAAAAAACGAGTTAGTACATTTCAAACATGAAAAAGGTCATTTTAAAATCAACATGAAAAACCAAAATACCAAAAGTATAAAACCCAAAAAATGCTTAGCATGGAAAGAAAACGTATCGTGCACCGCTCCCTCCTCCCGCCCTGTGATGCAACACATGTCCCCTGCTCCAAAAATGTAGTCAATGGGACCGTAATGTTGCAACCGCACACAAGTTGACCTGCTGTGAGGAAAAAACGAGTTAGTACATTTCAAACATGAAAAAGATCATTTTTAAATCAACATGAAAAACCAAAATACCAAAAGTATAGAACCCAAAAAATGCTTACCATGGAAAGAAAACGTATTGTGCACTGCTCCCTCCTCCCGCCCTGTGGTGCAACAGATGTCCCCTTCTCCAAAAATGTACTCAATGGGACCGTAATGTTGCAACCACACACAAGTTGACCTGCTGTGAGGAAATATGAGTTAGTACATTTCATAAATGAAAAAGGTCATTTTAAAATCAACATGAAAAACCAAAATACCAAAAGTATAAAACACAAAAAAATTCTTACCATGGAAAGAAAACGTATCGTGCACCGCTCCCTCTTCCCGCCCTGTGGTGCAACAGATGCCCCTTCTCCAAAAATGTACTCAATGGGACCGTAATGTTGCAACCACACTCAAGTTGTCCTGCTGTGAGGAAAAAACGAGTTAGTACATTTCAAACATGCAAAAGGTCATTTTAAAATCAACATGAAAAACCAAAATACCAAAAGTATAAACACAAAAAAATTCTTACCATGGAAAGAAAACGTATCATGCACCACTCCCTCCTCCCGCCCTGTGGTGCAACATATGTCCCCTTCTCCAAAAATCAAACCAAAATACCAAAAGTATAAAACCCCAAAAATTCTTACCATGGAAAGAAAAGGTATTGTGCACCGCTCCCTCCTCCCGCCCTGTGGTGCAACAGATGTCCCCTTCTCCAAAAATGTACTCAATGGGACCGTAATGTTGCAACCACACACAAGTTGACCTGCTGTCAGGAAAAAACGAGTTAGTACATTTCAAACATGAAAATGTCATTTTAAAATCTACATGAAAAACCAAAATACCAAAAGTATAAAACCCAAAAAATGATTACCATGGAAAGAAAACGTATCGTGCACCGCTCCCTCCTCCCGCCCTGTGGTGCAACAGATGTCCCCTTCTCCAAAAATGTACTCAATGGGACCGTAATGTTGCAACCACACACAAGTTGACCTGCTGTGAGGAAAAGACGAGTTAGTACATTTCAAACATGAAAAAGGTCATTTTAAATTCAACATGAAAAACCAAAATTCCAAAAGTATAAAACCCAAAAAATGCTTACCATGGAAAGAAAACGTATCGTGCACTGGTCCCTCCTCCCGCCCTGTGGTGCAACAGATGTCCCCTTCTCCAAACATGTACTCAATGGGACCGTAATGTTGCAACCACACACAAGTTGACCTGCTGTGAGGAAAAAACGAGTTAGTACATTTCAAACATGAAAAAGGTCATTTTAAAACCAACATGAAAAACCAAAATACCAAAAGTATAAAACCCTAAAAATGCTTACCATGGAGAGAAAACGTATCGTGCACCGCTCCCTCCTCCCGCCCTGTGGTGCAACAGATGTCCTCTTCTCCAAAAATGTACTCAATGGGACCGTAATTTTGCAACCACACACAAGTTGACCTGCTGTGAGGAAAAAACGAGTTAGTACATTTCAAACATGAAAAAGGTTGTTTTAAAATCAACATGAAAAACCAAAATACCAAAAGTATAAAACCCAAAAAATGCTTACCATGGGAAGAAAACGTATCGTGCACCGCTCCCTCCTCCCGCCCTGTGGTGCAACAGATGTCCCCTTCTCCAAAAATGTACTCAATGGGACCGTAATGTTGCAACCACACACAAGTTGACCTGCTGTGAGGAAAAAACAAGTTAGTACATTTCAAACATGAAAAAGGTCATTTTAAAATCAACATGAAAAACCAAAATACCAAAAGTATAAAACCCAAAAAATGCTTACCATGGAAAGAAAACGTATCGTGCACCGCTCCCTCCTCCCGCCCTGTGGTGCAACAGATGTCCCCTTCTCCAAAAATGTACTCAATGGGACCGTAATGTTAACACCACACAAAAGATGACCTGCTGTGAGGAAAAAACGAGTTAGTACATTTCAAACATGAAAAAGGTCATTTTAAAATCAACATGAAAAACCAAAGTACCAGAAGTATAAAACCCAAAAAATGCTTACCATGGAAAGAAAACGTATCGTGTACCGCTCCCTCCTCCCGCCCTGTGGTGCAACAGATGTCCCCTTCTCCAAAAATGTACTCAATGGGACCGTAATGTTGCAACCACACACAAGTTGACCTGCTGTGAGGAAAAAATGAGTTAGTAAATTTCAAACATGAAAAAGATCATTTTAAAATCAACATGAAAAACCAAAATACCAAAAGTATAGAACCCAAAAATGCTTACCATGGAAAGAAAACGTATTGTGCACTGCTCCCTCCTCCCGCCCTGTGGTGCAACAGATGTCCCCTTCTCCAAAAATGTACTCAATGGGACCGTAATGTTGCAACCACACACAAGTTGACCTGCTGTGAGGAAAAAACGAGTTAGTACATTTCAAACATGAAAAAGGTCATTTTAAAATCAACATGCAAATCCAAAATACCAAAAGTATAAAACCCAAAAAATGCTTACCATGGAAAGTAAACGTATCGTGTACTGCTCCCTCCTCCCGCCCTGTGGTGCAACAGATGTCCCCTTCTCCAAAAATGTACTCAATGGGACCGTAATGTTGCAACCACACACAAGTTGACCTGCTGTGAGGAAAAAATGAGTTAGTACATTTCAAACATGAAAAAGGTCATTTTAAAATCAACATGAAAAACCAAAATACCAAAAGTAAGAAACACAAAAAAATTCTTACCATGGAAAGAAAACGTATCGTGCACCGCTCCCTCCTCCCGCCCTGTGGTGCAACAGATGTCCCCTTCTCCAAAAATGTACTCAATGGGACCGTAATGTTGCAACCACACACAAGTTGACCTGCTGTGAGGAAAAAACGAGTTAGTACATTTCAAACATGAAAAAGGTCATTTTAAAATCAACATGAAAAACCAAAATACCAAAAGTATAAAACACAAAAAATTTCTTACCATGGAAAGAGAACGTATCGTGCACCGCTCCCTCCTCAAGCCCTGTGGGGCAACAGATGGCCCCTTATCCAAAAATGTACTCAATGGGACCGTAATGTTGCAACCAGACAGAAGGTGACCTGCTGTGAGGAAAAAACGAGTTAGTACATTTCAAACATGAAAAAGGTCATTTTAAAATCGACATGAAAAACCAAAATTCCAAAAGTATAAAACCCAAAAAATGCTTACCATGGAAAGAAAACGTATCGTGTACTGCTCCCTCCTCCCCCTACCCTGTGGTGCAACAGATGTCCCCTTCTCCAAAAATGTACCCAATGGGACCGTAATGTTGCAACCACACACAAGTTGACCTGCAGTGACGAAAAAACGAGTTAGTACATTTCAAACATGAAAAAGGTCATTTTAAAATCAACATGAAAAACCAAAATACCAAAAGTATAAAACCCAAAAAATGCTTACCATGGAAAGAAAACGTATCGTGTACTGCTCCCTCCTCCCGACCTGTGGTGCAACAGATATCCCCTTCTCCAAAAATGTACTCAATGGGACCGTAATGTTGCAACCACACACAAGTTGACCTGCTGTGAGGAAAAAATGAGTTAGTACATTTCAAACATGAATAAGGTCGTGTTAAAATCAACATGATAAACCTAAATACCAAAAGTATAAAACCCAAAAAATTCTTACCATGGAAAAAAAACGTATCGTGCAACGCTCCCTCCTCCCGCCCTGTGGTGCAACAGATGTCCCTTTCTCCAAAAATGTACTCAATGGGACCGTAATGTTGCAAACACACACAAGTTGACCTGCTGTGAGGAAAAAACGAGTTAGTACATTTCAAACATGAAAAAGGTCATTTTAAAATCAACATGAAAAACCAAAATTCCAAAAGTATAAAACCCAAAAAATGCTTACCATGGATGAAAACGTATCGTGCACCGCTCCCTCCTCCCGCCCTGTGGTGCAACAGATGACCCCTTCTCCAAAATGTACTCAATGGGACCGTAATGTTGCAACCACACACAAGTTGACCTGCTGTGAGGAAAAAACAAGTTAGTACATTTCAAACATGAAAAAGGTCATTTTTAAATCAACATGAAAAACCAAAATACCAAAAGTATAAAACCCAAAAAATGCTTACCATGGAAAGAAAACGTATCGTGCACCGCTCACTCCTCCCGCCCTGTGGTGCAACAGATGTCCCCTTCTCCAAAAATGTACTCAATGGGACCGTAATGTTGCAACCACACACAAGTTGACCTGCTGTGAGGAAAAAACGAGTTAGTACATTTCAAACATGAAAAAGGTCATTTTAAAATCAACATGAAAAACCAAAATACCAAAAGTATAAAACCCAAAAAATGCTTACCATGGATGAAAACGTATCGTCCACCGCTCCCTCCTCCCGCCCTGTGGTGCAACAGATGTCCCCTTCTCCAAAAATGTACTCAATGGGACCGTAATGTTGCAACCACACACAAGTTGACCTGCTGTGAGGAAAAAACGAGTTAGTACATTTCAAACATGAAAAAGGTCATTTTTAAATCAACATGAAAAACCAAAATACCAAAAGTATAAAACACAAAAAATGCTTACCATGGAAAGAAAACGTATCGTGCACCGCTCACTCCTCCCGCCCTGTGGTGCAACAGATGTCCCCTTGTCCAAAAATGTACTCAATGGGACCGTAATGTTGCAACCACACACAAGTTGACCTGCTGTGAGGAAAAAACGAGTTAGTACATTTCAAACATGAAAAAGATCATTTTAAAATCAACATGAAAAACCAAAATACCAAAAGTATAGAACCCAAAAATGCTTACCATGGAAAGAAAATGTATTGTGCACTGCTCCCTCCTCCCGCCCTGTGGTGCAACAGGTGTCCCCTTCTCCAAAAATGTACTCAATGGGACCGTAATGTTGCAACCACACACAAGTTGTCCTGCTGTGACGAAAAAACGAGTTAGTACATTTCAAACATGAAAAAGGTCATTTTAAAATCAACATGCAAGTCCAAAATACCAAAAGTATAAAACCCAAAAAATGCTTACCATGGAAAGTAAACGTATCGTGTACTGCTCCCTCCTCCCGCCCTGTGGTGCAACAGATGTCCCCTTCTCCAAAAATGTAGTCAATGGGACCGTAATGTTGCAACCACACACAAGTTGACCTGCTGTGAGGAAAAAACGAGTTAGTACATTTCAAACATGAAAAAGGTCATTTTAAAACCAACATGAAAAACCAAAATACCAAAAGTATAAAACCCTAAAAATGCTTACCATGGAGAGAAAACGTATCGTGCACCGCTCCCTCCTCCCGCCCTGTGGTGCAACAGATGTCCTCTTCTCCAAAAATGTACTCAATGGGACCGTAATTTTGCAACCACACACAAGTTGACCTGCTGTGAGGAAAAAACGAGTTAGTACATTTCAAACATGAAAAAGGTTGTTTTAAAATCAACATGAAAAACCAAAATACCAAAAGTATAAAACCCAAAAAATGCTTACCATGGGAAGAAAACGTATCGTGCACCGCTCCCTCCTCCCGCCCTGTGGTGCAACAGATGTCCCCTTCTCCAAAAATGTACTCAATGGGACCGTAATGTTGCAACCACACACAAGTTGACCTGCTGTGAGGAAAAAACAAGTTAGTACATTTCAAACATGAAAAAGGTCATTTTAAAATCAACATGAAAAACCAAAATACCAAAAGTATAAAACCCAAAAAATGCTTACCATGGAAAGAAAACGTATCGTGCACCGCTCCCTCCTCCCGCCCTGTGGTGCAACAGATGTCCCCTTCTCCAAAAATGTACTCAATGGGACCGTAATGTTAACACCACACAAAAGATGACCTGCTGTGAGGAAAAAACGAGTTAGTACATTTCAAACATGAAAAAGGTCATTTTAAAATCAACATGAAGAACCAAAGTACCAGAAGTATAAAACCCAAAAAATGCTTACCATGGAAAGAAAACGTATCGTGTACCGCTCCCTCCTCCCGCCCTGTGGTGCAACAGATGTCCCCTTCTCCAAAAATGTACTCAATGGGACCGTAATGTTGCAACCACACACAAGTTGACCTGCTGTGAGGAAAAAATGAGTTAGTAAATTTCAAACATGAAAAAGATCATTTTAAAATCAACATGAAAAACCAAAATACCAAAAGTATAGAACCCAAAAATGCTTACCATGGAAAGAAAACGTATTGTGCACTGCTCCCTCCTCCCGCCCTGTGGTGCAACAGATGTCCCCTTCTCCAAAAATGTACTCAATGGGACCGTAATGTTGCAACCACACACAAGTTGACCTGCTGTGAGGAAAAAACGAGTTAGTACATTTCAAACATGAAAAAGGTCATTTTAAAATCAACATGCAAATCCAAAATACCAAAAGTATAAAACCCAAAAAATGCTTACCATGGAAAGTAAACGTATCGTGTACTGCTCCCTCCTCCCGCCCTGTGGTGCAACAGATGTCCCCTTCTCCAAAAATGTACTCAATGGGACCGTAATGTTGCAACCACACACAAGTTGACCTGCTGTGAGGAAAAAATGAGTTAGTACATTTCAAACATGAAAAAGGTCATTTTAAAATCAACATGAAAAACCAAAATACCAAAAGTAAGAAACACAAAAAAATTCTTACCATGGAAAGAAAACGTATCGTGCACCGCTCCCTCCTCCCGCCCTGTGGTGCAACAGATGTCCCTTTCTCCAAAAATGTACTCAATGGGACCGTAATGTTGCAACCACACACAAGTTGACCTGCTGTGAGGAAAAAACGAGTTAGTACATTTCAAACATGAAAAAGGTCATTTTAAAATCAACATGAAAAACCAAAATACCAAAAGTATAAAACACAAAAAATTTCTTACCATGGAAAGAGAACGTATCGTGCACCGCTCCCTCCTCAAGCCCTGTGGTGCAACAGATGGCCCCTTATCCAAAAATGTACTCAATGGGACCGTAATGTTGCAACCAGACAGAAGGTGACCTGCTGTGAGGAAAAAACGAGTTAGTACATTTCAAACATGAAAAAGGTCATTTTAAAATCGACATGAAAAACCAAAATTCCAAAAGTATAAAACCCAAAAAATGCTTACCATGGAAAGAAAACGTATCGTGTACTGCTCCCTCCTCCCCCTACCCTGTGGTGCAACAGATGTCCCCTTCTCCAAAAATGTACCCAATGGGACCGTAATGTTGCAACCACACACAAGTTGACCTGCAGTGACGAAAAAACGAGTTAGTACATTTCAAACATGAAAAAGGTCATTTTAAAATCAACATGAAAAACCAAAATACCAAAAGTATAAAACCCAAAAAATGCTTACCATGGAAAGAAAACGTATCGTGTACTGCTCCCTCCTCCCGACCTGTGGTGCAACAGATATCCCCTTCTCCAAAAATGTACTCAATGGGACCGTAATGTTGCAACCACACACAAGTTGACCTGCTGTGAGGAAAAAATGAGTTAGTACATTTCAAACATGAATAAGGTCGTGTTAAAATCAACATGATAAACCTAAATACCAAAAGTATAAAACCCAAAAAATTCTTACCATGGAAAAAAAACGTATCGTGCAACGCTCCCTCCTCCCGCCCTGTGGTGCAACAGATGTCCCTTTCTCCAAAAATGTACTCAATGGGACCGTAATGTTGCAAACACACACAAGTTGACCTGCTGTGAGGAAAAAACGAGTTAGTACATTTCAAACATGAAAAAGGTCATTTTAAAATCAACATGAAAAACCAAAATTCCAAAAGTATAAAACCCAAAAAATGCTTACCATGGATGAAAACGTATCGTGCACCGCTCCCTCCTCCCGCCCTGTGGTGCAACAGATGACCCCTTCTCCAAAATGTACTCAATGGGACCGTAATGTTGCAACCACACACAAGTTGACCTGCTGTGAGGAAAAAACAAGTTAGTACATTTCAAACATGAAAAAGGTCATTTTTAAATCAACATGAAAAACCAAAATACCAAAAGTATAAAACCCAAAAAATGCTTACCATGGAAAGAAAACGTATCGTGCACCGCTCACTCCTCCCGCACTGTGGTGCAACAGATGTCCCCTTCTCCAAAAATGTACTCAATGGGACCGTAATGTTGCAACCACACACAAGTTGACCTGCTGTGAGGAAAAAACGAGTTAGTACATTTCAAACATGAAAAAGGTCATTTTAAAATCAACATGAAAAACCAAAATACCAAAAGTATAAAACCCAAAAAATGCTTACCATGGATGAAAACGTATCGTCCACCGCTCCCTCCTCCCGCCCTGTGGTGCAACAGATGTCCCCTTCTCCAAAAATGTACTCAATGGGACCGTAATGTTGCAACCACACACAAGTTGACCTGCTGTGAGGAAAAAACGAGTTAGTACATTTCAAACATGAAAAAGGTCATTTTTAAATTAACATGAAAAACCAAAATACCAAAAGTATAAAACACAAAAAATGCTTACCATGGAAAGAAAACGTATCGTGCACCGCTCACTCCTCCCGCCCTGTGGTGCAACAGATGTCCCCTTGTCCAAAAATGTACTCAATGGGACCGTAATGTTGCAACCACACACAAGTTGACCTGCTGTGAGGAAAAAACGAGTTAGTACATTTCAAACATGAAAAAGATCATTTTAAAATCAACATGAAAAACCAAAATACCAAAAGTATAGAACCCAAAAATGCTTACCATGGAAAGAAAATGTATTGTGCACTGCTCCCTCCTCCCGCCCTGTGGTGCAACAGGTGTCCCCTTCTCCAAAAATGTACTCAATGGGACCGTAATGTTGCAACCACACACAAGTTGTCCTGCTGTGACGAAAAAACGAGTTAGTACATTTCAAACATGAAAAAGGTCATTTTAAAATCAACATGCAAGTCCAAAATACCAAAAGTATAAAACCCAAAAAATGCTTACCATGGAAAGTAAACGTATCGTGTACTGCTCCCTCCTCCCGCCCTGTGGTGCAACAGATGTCCCCTTCTCCAAAAATGTAGTCAATGGGACCGTAATGTTGCAACCACACACAAGTTGACCTGCTGTGAGGAAAAAACGAGTTAGTACATTTCAAACATGAAAAAGGTCATCTTAAAATCAACATGAAAAACCAAAATACCAAAAGTATAAAACCCAAAAAATGCTTACCATGGAAAGAAAACGTATCGTGCACCGCTCCCTACTCCCGCCCTGTGGTGCAACAGATGTCCCCTTCTCCAAAAATGTACTCAATGGGACCGTAATGTTGCAACCACACACAAGTTGACCTGCTGTGACGAAAAAAGAGTTAGTACATCTCAAACATGAAAAAGGTCATTTTAAAATCAACATGAAAAACCAAAATACCAAAAGTATAAAACACAAAAAATGCTTACCATGGATGAAAACGTATCGTGCACCGCTCCCTCCTCCCGCCCTGTGGTGCAACAGATGTCCCCTTCTCCAAAAATGTACTCAATGGGTCCGTAATGTTGCAACCACACACAAGTTGACCTGCTGTGAGGAAAAAACGAGTTAGTACATTTCAAACATGAAAAAGGTCATTTTAAAATCAACATGCAAATCCAAAATACCAAAAGTATAAAACACAAAAAATGCTTACCATGGAAAGAAAACGTATCGTGTACTGCTCCCTCCTCCCTCCCTGTGGTGCAACAGATGTCCCCTTCTCCAAAAATGTACTCAATGGGACCGTAATGTTGCAACCACACACAAGTTGACCTGCAGTGACGAAAAAACGAGTTAGTACATTTCAAACATGAAAAAGGTCATTTTAAAATCAACATGAAAAACCAAAATACCAAAAGCATAAAACACAAAAAATGCTTACCATGGATGAAAACGTATCGTGCACCGCTCCCTGCTCCCGCCCTGTGGTGCAACAGATGTCCCTTTCTCCAAAAATGTACTCAATGGGACCGTAATGTTGCAACCACACACAAGTTGACCTGCTGTGAGGAAAAAATGAGTTAGTACATTTCAAACATGAAAAAGGTCGTTTTGAAATCAACATGATAAACCTAAATACCAAAAGTATAAAACCCAAAAAATGCTTACCATGGAAAAAAAACGTATCGTGCAACGCTCCCTCCTCCCGCCCTGTGGTGCAACAGATGTCCCTTTCTCCAAAAATGTACTCAATGGGACCGTAATGTTGCAACCACACACAAGTTGACCTGCTGTGAGGAAAAAACGAGTTAGTACATTTCAAACATGAAAAAGGTCATTTTAAAATCAACATGAAAAACCAAAATACCAAAAGTATAAAACCCAAAAAATGCTTACCATGGATGAAAACGTATCGTGCACCACTCCCTCCTGCCGCCCTGTGGTGCAACAGATGTCCCCTTCTCCAAAAATGTACTCAATGGGACCGTAATGTTGCAACCACACACAAGTTGACCTGCTGTGAGGAAAAAACGAGTTAGTACATTTCAAACATGAAAAAGGACATTTTTAAATCAACATGAAAAACCAAAATACCAAAAGTATAAAACACAAAAAATGCTTACCATGGAAAGAAAACGTATCGTGCACCGCTCCCTCCTCCCGCCCTGTGGTGCAACAGATGTCCCCTTCTCCAAAAATGTACTCAATGGGACCGTAATGTTGCAACCACACACAAGTTGACCTGCTGTGAGGAAAAAACGAGTTAGTACATTTCAAACATGAAAAAGGTCATTTTAAAATCAACATGCAAATCCAAAATACCAAAAGTATAAAACACAAAAAATGCTTACCATGGAAAGAAAACGTATCGTGTACTGCTCCCTCCTCCCTCCCTGTGGTGCAACAGATGTCCCCTTCTCCAAAAATGTACTCAATGGGACCGTAATGTTGCAACCACACACAAGTTGACCTGCAGTGACGAAAAAACGAGTTAGTACATTTCAAACATGAAAAAGGTCATTTTAAAATCAACATGAAAAACCAAAATACCAAAAGTATAAAACACAAAAAATGCTTACCATGGATGAAAACGTATCGTGCACCGCTCCCTGCTCCCGCCCTGTGGTGCAACAGATGTCCCCTTCAAAAATGTGCTCAATGCGACCGTAATGTTGCAACCACACACAAGTTGACCTGCTGTGACGAAAAAACGAGTTAGTACATTTCAAACATGAAAAAGGTCATTTTAAAATCAACATGCAAATCCAAAATACCAAAAGTATAAAACCCAAAAAATGCTTACCATGGAAAGAAAACGTATCGTGTACTGCTCCCTCCTCCCGACCTGTGGTGCAACAGATATCCCCTTCTCCAAAAATGTACTCAATGGGACCGTAATGTTGCAACCACACACAAGTTGACCTGCTGTGAGGAAAAAATGAGTTAGTACATTTCAAACATGAAAAAGGTCGTTTTGAAATCAACATGATAAACCTAAATACCAAAAGTATAAAACCCAAAAAATGCTTACCATGGAAAAAAAACGTATCGTGCAACGCTCCCTCCTCCCGCCCTGTGGTGCAACAGATGTCCCTTTCTCCAAAAATGTACTCAATGGGACCGTAATGTTGCAACCACACACAAGTTGACCTGCTGTGAGGAAAAAACGAGTTAGTACATTTCAAACATGAAAAAGGTCATTTTAAAATCAACATGAAAAACCAAAATACCAAAAGTATAAAACCCAAAAAATGCTTACCATGGATGAAAACGTATCGTGCACCACTCCCTCCTGCCGCCCTGTGGTGCAACAGATGTCCCCTTCTCCAAAAATGTACTCAATGGGACCGTAATGTTGCAACCACACACAAGTTGACCTGCTGTGAGGAAAAAACGAGTTAGTACATTTCAAACATGAAAAAGGACATTTTTAAATCAACATGAAAAACCAAAATACCAAAAGTATAAAACCCAAAAAATGCTTACCATGGAAAGAAAACGTATCGTGCACCGCTCACTCCTCCCGCCCTGTGGTGCAACAGATGTCCCCTTCTCCAAAAATGTACTCAATGGGACCGTAATGTTGCAACCACACACAAGTTGACCTGCTGTGAGGAAAAAACGAGTTAGTACATTTCAAACATGAAAAAGGTCATTTTAAAATCAACATGAAAAACCAAAATACCAAAAGTATAAAACCCAAAAAATGCTTACCATGGATGAAAACGTATCGTCCACCGCTCCCTCCTCCCGCCCTGTGGTGCAACAGATGTCCCCTTCTCCAAAAATGTACTCAATGGGACCGTAATGTTGCAACCACACACAAGTTGACCTGCTGTGAGGAAAAAACGAGTTAGTACATTTCAAACATGAAAAAGGTCATTTTTAAATCAACATGAAAAACCAAAATACCAAAAGTATAAAACACAAAAAATGCTTACCATGGAAAGAAAACGTATCGTGCACCGCTCACTCCTCCCGCCCTGTGGTGCAACAGATGTCCCCTTCTCCAAAAATGTACTCAATGGGACCGTAATGTTGCAACCACACACAAGTTGACCTGCTGTGAGGAAAAAACGAGTTAGTACATTTCAAACATGAAAAAGATCATTTTAAAATCAACATGAAAAACCAAAATACCAAAAGTATAGAACCCAAAAATGCTTACCATGGAAAGAAAATGTATTGTGCACTGCTCCCTCCTCCCGCCCTGTGGTGCTACAGGTGTCCCCTTCTCCAAAAATGTACTCAATGGGACCGTAATGTTGCAACCACACACAAGTTGTCCTGCTGTGACGAAAAAACGAGTTAGTACATTTCAAACATGAAAAAGGTCATTTTAAAATCAACATGCAAGTCCAAAATACCAAAAGTATAAAACCCAAAAAATGCTTACCATGGAAAGTAAACGTATCGTGTACTGCTCCCTCCTCCCGCCCTGTGGTGCAACAGATGTCCCCTTCTCCAAAAATGTAGTCAATGGGACCGTAATGTTGCAACCACACACAAGTTGACCTGCTGTGAGGAAAAAACGAGTTAGTACATTTCAAACATGAAAAAGGTCATCTTAAAATCAACATGAAAAACCAAAATACCAAAAGTATAAAACCCAAAAAATGCTTACCATGGAAAGAAAACGTATCGTGCACCGCTCCCTACTCCCGCCCTGTGGTGCAACAGATGTCCCCTTCTCCAAAAATGTACTCAATGGGACCGTAATGTTGCAACCACACACAAGTTGACCTGCTGTGACGAAAAAAGAGTTAGTACATCTCAAACATGAAAAAGGTCATTTTAAAATCAACATGAAAAACCAAAATACCAAAAGTATAAAACACAAAAAATGCTTACCATGGATGAAAACGTATCGTGCACCGCTCCCTCCTCCCGCCCTGTGGTGCAACAGATGTCCCCTTCTCCAAAAATGTACTCAATGGGACCGTAATGTTGCAACCACACACAAGTTGACCTGCTGTGAGGAAAAACGAGTTAGTACATTTCAAACATGAAAAAGGTCATTTTAAAATCAACATGCAAATCCAAAATACCAAAAGTATAAAACACAAAAAATGCTTACCATGGAAAGAAAACGTATCGTGTACTGCTCCCTCCTCCCTCCCTGTGGTGCAACAGATGTCCCCTTCTCCAAAAATGTACTCAATGGGACCGTAATGTTGCAACCACACACAAGTTGACCTGCAGTGACGAAAAAACGAGTTAGTACATTTCAAACATGAAAAAGGTCATTTTAAAATCAACATGAAAAACCAAAATACCAAAAGTATAAAACACAAAAAATGCTTACCATGGATGAAAACGTATCGTGCACCGCTCCCTGCTCCCGCCCTGTGGTGCAACAGATGTCCCCTTCAAAAATGTGCTCAATGCGACCGTAATGTTGCAACCACACACAAGTTGACCTGCTGTGACGAAAAAACGAGTTAGTACATTTCAAACATGAAAAAGGTCATTTTAAAATCAACATGCAAATCCAAAATACCAAAAGTATAAAACCCAAAAAATGCTTACCATGGAAAGAAAACGTATCGTGTACTGCTCCCTCCTCCCGACCTGTGGTGCAACAGATATCCCCTTCTCCAAAAATGTACTCAATGGGACCGTAATGTTGCAACCACACACAAGTTGACCTGCTGTGAGGAAAAAATGAGTTAGTACATTTCAAACATGAAAAAGGTCGTTTTGAAATCAACATGATAAACCTAAATACCAAAAGTAAAAAACCCAAAAAATGCTTACCATGGAAAAAAAACGTATCGTGCAACGCTCCCTCCTCCCGCCCTGTGGTGCAACAGATGTCCCTTTCTCCAAAAATGTACTCAATGGGACCGTAATGTTGCAACCACACACAAGTTGACCTGCTGTGAGGAAAAAACGAGTTAGTACATTTCAAACATGAAAAAGGTCATTTTAAAATCAACATGAAAAACCAAAATACCAAAAGTATAAAACCCAAAAAATGCTTACCATGGATGAAAACGTATCGTGCACCACTCCCTCCTGCCGCCCTGTGGTGCAACAGATGTCCCCTTCTCCAAAAATGTACTCAATGGGACCGTAATGTTGCAACCACACACAAGTTGACCTGCTGTGAGGAAAAAACGAGTTAGTACATTTCAAACATGAAAAAGGACATTTTTAAATCAACATGAAAAACCAAAATACCAAAAGTATAAAACACAAAAAATGCTTACCATGGAAAGAAAACGTATCGTGCACCGCTCACTCCTCCCGCCCTGTGGTGCAACAGATGTCCCCTTCTCCAAAAATGTACTCAATGGGACCGTAATGTTGCAACCACACACAAGTTGACCAGCTGTGAGGAAAAAACGAGTTAGTACATTTCAAACATGAAAAAGATCATTTTAAAATCAACATGAAAAACCAAAATACCAAAAGTATAGAACCCAAAAATGCTTACCATGGAAAGAAAATGTATTGTGCACTGCTCCCTCCTCCCGCCCTGTGGTGCAACAGATGTCCCCTTCTCCAAAAATGTACTCAATGGGACCGTAATGTTGCAACCACACACAAGTTGTCCTGCTGTGAGGAAAAAACGAGTTAGTACATTTCAAACATGAAAAAGGTCATTTTAAAATCAACATGCAAATCCAAAATACCAAAAGTATAAAACCCAAAAAATGCTTACCATGGAAAGTAAACGTATCGTGTACTGCTCCCTCCTCCCGCCCTGTGGTGCAACAGATGTCCCCTTCTCCAAAAATGTAGTCAATGGGACCGTAATGTTGCAACCACACACAAGTTGACCTGCTGTGAGGAAAAAACGAGTTAGTACATTTCAAACATGAAAAAGGTCATCTTAAAATCAACATGAAAAACCAAAATACCAAAAGTATAAAACCCAAAAAATGCTTACCATGGAAAGAAAACGTATCGTGCACCGCTCCCTACTCCCGCCCTGTGGTGCAACAGATGTCCCCTTCTCCAAAAATGTACTCAATGGGACCGTAATGTTGCAACCACACACAAGTTGACCTCCTGTGAGGAAAAAACGAGTTAGTACATTTCAAACATGAAAAAGGTCATTTTTAAATCAACATGAAAAACCAAAATTCCAAAAGTATAAAACACAAAAAATGCTTACCACGGAAAGGAAATGTATCGTGCACCGCTCCTTCCTCCCGCCCTGTGGTACAACAGATGTCCTTTTCTCCAAAAATGCACTCAATGGGACCGTAATGTTGCAACCACACACAAGTTGACCTGCTGTGAAGAAAAAACGAGTTAGTACATTTCAAACATGAAAAAGGTCATTTTAAAATCAACATGAAAAACCAAAATTCCAAAAGTATAAAACACAAAAAATGCTTACCATGGAAAGGAAATGTATAGTGCACTGCTCCCTCCTCCCGCCCTGTGGTGCAACAGATGTCCCTTTCTCCAAAAATGTACTTAATGGGACCGTAATGTTGCAACCACACACAAGTTGACCTGCTGTGAGGAAAAAACGAGTTAGTAAATTTCAAACATGAAAAAGATCATTTTAAAATCAACATGAAAAACCATAATACCAAAAGTAAAGAACCCAAAAATGCTTACCATGGAAAGAAAATGTATTGTGCACTGCTCCCTCCTCCCGCCCTGTGGTGCAACAGATGTCCCCTTCTCCAAAAATGTACTCAATGGGACCGTAATGTTGCAACCACACACAAGTTGTCCTGCTGTGACGAAAAAACGAGTTAGTACATTTCAAACATGAAAAAGGTCATTTTAAAATCAACATGCAAGTCCAAAATACCAAAAGTATAAAACCCAAAAAATGCTTACCATGGAAAGTAAACGTATCGTGTACTGCTCCCTCCTCCCGCCCTGTGGTGCAACAGATGTCCCCTTCTCCAAAAATGTAGTCAATGGGACCGTAATGTTGCAACCACACACAAGTTGACCTGCTGTGAGGAAAAAACGAGTTAGTACATTTCAAACATGAAAAAGGTCATCTTAAAATCAACATGAAAAACCAAAATACCAAAAGTATAAAACCCAAAAAATGCTTACCATGGAAAGAAAACGTATCGTGCACCGCTCCCTACTCCCGCCCTGTGGTGCAACAGATGTCCCCTTCTCCAAAAATGTACTCAATGGGACCGTAATGTTGCAACCACACACAAGTTGACCTGCTGTGACGAAAAAAGAGTTAGTACATCTCAAACATGAAAAAGGTCATTTTAAAATCAACATGAAAAACCAAAATACCAAAAGTATAAAACACAAAAAATGCTTACCATGGATGAAAACGTATCGTGCACCGCTCCCTCCTCCCGCCCTGTGGTGCAACAGATGCCCCTTCTCCAAAAATGTACTCAATGGGACCGTAATGTTGCAACCACACACAAGTTGACCTGCTGTGAGGAAAAAACGAGTTAGTACATTTCAAACATGAAAAAGGTCATTTTAAAATCAACATGCAAATCCAAAATACCAAAAGTATAAAACACAAAAAATGCTTACCATGGAAAGAAAACGTATCGTGTACTGCTCCCTCCTCCCTCCCTGTGGTGCAACAGATGTCCCCTTCTCCAAAAATGTACTCAATGGGACCGTAATGTTGCAACCACACACAAGTTGACCTGCAGTGACGAAAAAACGAGTTAGTACATTTCAAACATGAAAAAGGTCATTTTAAAATCAACATGAAAAACCAAAATACCAAAAGTATAAAACACAAAAAATGCTTACCATGGATGAAAACGTATCGTGCACCGCTCCCTGCTCCCGCCCTGTGGTGCAACAGATGTCCCCTTCAAAAATGTGCTCAATGCGACCGTAATGTTGCAACCACACACAAGTTGACCTGCTGTGACGAAAAAACGAGTTAGTACATTTCAAACATGAAAAAGGTCATTTTAAAATCAACATGCAAATCCAAAATACCAAAAGTATAAAACCCAAAAAATGCTTACCATGGAAAGAAAACGTATCGTGTACTGCTCCCTCCTCCCGACCTGTGGTGCAACAGATATCCCCTTCTCCAAAAATGTACTCAATGGGACCGTAATGTTGCAACCACACACAAGTTGACCTGCTGTGAGGAAAAAATGAGTTAGTACATTTCAAACATGAAAAAGGTCGTTTTGAAATCAACATGATAAACCTAAATACCAAAAGTATAAAACCCAAAAAATGCTTACCATGGAAAAAAAACGTATCGTGCAACGCTCCCTCCTCCCGCCCTGTGGTGCAACAGATGTCCCTTTCTCCAAAAATGTACTCAATGGGACCGTAATGTTGCAACCACACACAAGTTGACCTGCTGTGAGGAAAAAACGAGTTAGTACATTTCAAACATGAAAAAGGTCATTTTAAAATCAACATGAAAAACCAAAATACCAAAAGTATAAAACCCAAAAAATGCTTACCATGGATGAAAACGTATCGTGCACCACTCCCTCCTGCCGCCCTGTGGTGCAACAGATGTCCCATTCTCCAAAAATGTACTCAATGGGACCGTAATGTTGCAACCACACACAAGTTGACATGCTGTGAGGAAAAAACGAGTTAGTACATTTCAAACATGAAAAAGGTCATTTTTAAATCAACATGAAAAACCAAAATACCAAAAGTATAAAACAGAAAAAATGCTTACCATGGAAAGAAAACGTATCGTGCACCGCTCACTCCTCCCGCCCTGTGGTGCAACAGATGTCCCCTTCTCCAAAAATGTACTCAATGGGACCGTAATGTTGCAACCACACACAAGTTGACCAGCTGTGAGGAAAAAACGAGTTAGTACATTTCAAACATGAAAAAGATCATTTTAAAATCAACATGAAAAACCAAAATACCAAAAGTATAGAACCCAAAAATGCTTACCATGGAAAGAAAATGTATTGTGCACTGCTCCCTCCTCCCGCCCTGTGGTGCAACAGATGTCCCCTTCTCCAAAAATGTACTCAATGGGACCGTAATGTTGCAACCACACACAAGTTGTCCTGCTGTGAGGAAAAAACGAGTTAGTACATTTCAAACATGAAAAAGGTCATTTTAAAATCAACATGCAAATCCAAAATACCAAAAGTATAAAACCCAAAAAATGCTTACCATGGAAAGTAAACGTATCGTGTACTGCTCCCTCCTCCCGCCCTGTGGTGCAACAGATGTCCCCTTCTCCAAAAATGTAGTCAATGGGACCGTAATGTTGCAACCACACACAAGTTGACCTGCTGTGAGGAAAAAACGAGTTAGTACATTTCAAACATGAAAAAGGTCATCTTAAAATCAACATGAAAAACCAAAATACCAAAAGTATAAAACCCAAAAAATGCTTACCATGGAAAGAAAACGTATCGTGCACCGCTCCCTACTCCCGCCCTGTGGTGCAACAGATGTCCCCTTCTCCAAAAATGTACTCAATGGGACCGTAATGTTGCAACCACACACAAGTTGACCTCCTGTGAGGAAAAAACGAGTTAGTACATTTTAAACATGAAAAAGGTCATTTTTAAATCAACATGAAAAACCAAAATTCCAAAAGTATAAAACACAAAAAATGCTTACCACGGAAAGGAAATGTATCGTGCACCGCTCCTTCCTCCCGCCCTGTGGTACAACAGATGTCCTTTTCTCCAAAAATGCACTCAATGGGACCGTAATGTTGCAACCACACACAAGTTGACCTGCTGTGAAGAAAAAACGAGTTAGTACATTTCAAACATGAAAAAGGTCATTTTAAAATCAACATGAAAAACCAAAATTCCAAAAGTATAAAACACAAAAAATGCTTACCATGGAAAGGAAATGTATAGTGCACTGCTCCCTCCTCCCGCCCTGTGGTGCAACAGATGTCCCTTTCTCCAAAAATGTACTTAATGGGACCGTAATGTTGCAACCACACACAAGTTGACCTGCTGTGAGGAAAAAACGAGTTAGTAAATTTCAAACATGAAAAAGATCATTTTAAAATCAACATGAAAAACCAAAATACCAAAAGTATAGAACCCAAAAATGCTTACCATGGAAAGAAAATGTATTGTGCACTGCTCCCTCCTCCCGCCCTGTGGTGCAACAGATGTCCCCTTCTCCAAAAATGTACTCAATGGGACCGTAATGTTGCAACCACACACAAGTTGTCCTGCTGTGACGAAAAAACGAGTTAGTACATTTCAAACATGAAAAAGGTCATTTTAAAATCAACATGCAAATCCAAAATACCAAAAGTATAAAACCCAAAAAATGCTTACCATGGAAAGAAAACGTATTGTGCACTGCTCCCTCCTCCCGCCCTGTGGTGCAACAGATGTCCCCTTCTCCAAAAATGTACTCAATGGGACCGTAATGTTGCAACCACACACAAGTTGACCTGCTGTGAGGAAAAAATGAGTTAGTACATTTCATAAATGAAAAAGGTCATTTTAAAATCAACATGAAAAACCAAAATACCAAAAGTATAAAACACAAAAAAATTCTTACCATGGAAAGAAAACGTATCGTGCACCGCTCCCTCTTCCCGCCCTGTGGTGCAACAGATGCCCCTTCTCCAAAAATGTACTCAATGGGACCGTAATGTTGCAACCACACTCAAGTTGTCCTGCTGTGAGGAAAAAACGAGTTAGTACATTTCAAACATGCAAAAGGTCATTTTAAAATCAACATGAAAAACCAAAATACCAAAAGTATAAACACAAAAAAATTCTTACCATGGAAAGAAAACGTATCATGCACCGCTCCCTCCTCCCGCCCTGTGGTGCAACATATGTCCCCTTCTCCAAAAATCAAACCAAAATACCAAAAGTATAAAACCCCAAAAATTCTTACCATGGAAAGAAAAGGTATTGTGCACCGCTCCCTCCTCCCGCCCTGTGGTGCAACAGATGTCCCCTTCTCCAAAAATGTACTCAATGGGACCGTAATGTTGCAACCACACACAAGTTGACCTGCTGTCAGGAAAAAACGAGTTAGTACATTTCAAACATGAAAATGTCATTTTAAAATCTACATGAAAAACCAAAATACCAAAAGTATAAAACCCAATAAATGATTACCATGGGAAGAAAACGTATCGTGCACCGCTCACTCCTCCCGCCCTGTGGTGCAACAGATGTCCCCTTCTCCAAAAATGTACTCAATGGGACCGTAATGTTGCAACCACACACAAGTTGACCTGCTGTGAGGAAAAGACGAGTTAGTACATTTCAAACATGAAAAAGGTCATTTTAAAATCAACATGAAAAACCAAAATTCCAAAAGTATAAAACCCAAAAAATGCTTACCATGGAAAGAAAACGTATCGTGCACTGGTCCCTCCTCCCGCCCTGTGGTGCAACAGATGTCCCCTTCTCCAAACATGTACTCAATGGGACCGTAATGTTGCAACCACACACACAAGTTGACCTGCTGTGAGGAAAAAACAAGTTAGTACATTTCAAACATGAAAAAGGTCATTTTAAAACCAACATGAAAAACCAAAATACCAAAAGTATAAAACCCTAAAAATGCTTACCATGGAGAGAAAACGTATCGTGCACCGCTCCCTCCTCCCGCCCTGTGGTGCAACAGATGTCCTCTTCTCCAAAAATGTACTCAATGGGACCGTAATTTTGCAACCACACACAAGTTGACCTGCTGTGAGGAAAAAACGAGTTAGTACATTTCAAACATGAAAAAGGTTGTTTTAAAATCAACATGAAAAACCAAAATACCAAAAGTATAAAACCCAAAAAATGCTTACCATGGGAAGAAAACGTATCGTGCACCGCTCCCTCCTCCCGCCCTGTGGTGCAACAGATGTCCCCTTCTCCAAAAATGTACTCAATGGGACCGTAATGTTGCAACCACACACAAGTTGACCTGCTGTGAGGAAAAAACAAGTTAGTACATTTCAAACATGAAAAAGGTCATTTTAAAATCAACATGAAAAACCAAAATTCCAAATGTATAAAACCCAAAAAGTGCTTACCATGGAAAGAAAACGTATCGTGCACCGCTCCCTCCTCCCGCCCTGTGGTGCAACAGATGTCCCCTTCTCCAAAAATGTACTCAATGGGACCGTAATGTTGCAACCACACACAAGTTGACCTGCAGTGACGAAAAAACGAGTTAGTACATTTCAAACATGAAAAAGGTCATTTTAAAATCAACATGAAAAACCAAAATACCAAAAGTATAAAACACAAAAAATGCTTACCATGGATGAAAACGTATCGTGCACCGCTCCCTGCTCCCGCCCTGTGGTGCAACAGATGTCCCCTTCAAAAATGTACTCAATGCGACCGTAATGTTGCAACCACACACAAGTTGACCTGCTGTGACGAAAAAACGAGTTAGTACATTTCAAACATGAAAAAGGTCATTTTAAAATCAACATGCAAATCCAAAATACCAAAAGTATAAAACCCAAAAAATGCTTACCATGGAAAGAAAACGTATCGTGTACTGCTCCCTCCTCCCGACCTGTGGTGCAACAGATATCCCCTTCTCCAAAAATGTACTCAATGGGACCGTAATGTTGCAACCACACACAAGTTGACCTGCTGTGAGGAAAAAATGAGTTAGTACATTTCAAACATGAAAAAGGTCGTTTTGAAATCAACATGATAAACCTAAATACCAAAAGTATAAAACCCAAAAAATGCTTACCATGGAAAAAAAACGTATCGTGCAACGCTCCCTCCTCCCGCCCTGTGGTGCAACACATGTCCCTTTCTCCAAAAATGTACTCAATGGGACCGTAATGTTGCAACCACACACAAGTTGACCTGCTGTGAGGAAAAAACGAGTTAGTACATTTCAAACATGAAAAAGGTCATTTTAAAATCAACATGAAAAACCAAAATTCCAAAAGTATAAAACCCAAAAAATGCTTACCATGGATGAAAACGTATCGTGCACCGCTCCCTCCTCCCGCCCTGTGGTGCAACAGATGTCCCCTTCTCCAAAATGTACTCAATGGGACCGTAATGTTGCAACCACACACAAGTTGACCTGCTGTGAGGAAAAAACAAGTTAGTACATTTCAAACATGAAAAAGGTCATTTTTAAATCAACATGAAAAACCAAAATACCGAAAGTATAAAACTCAAAAAATGCCTACCATGGAAAGAAAACGTATCGTGCACCGCTCACTCCCCCCGCCCTGTGGTGCAACAGATGTCCCCTTCTCCAAAAATGTACTCAATGGGACCGTAATGTTGCAACCACACACAAGTTGACCTGCTGTGAGGAAAAAACGAGTTAGTACATTTCAAACATGAAAAAGGTCATTTTAAAATCAACATGAAAAACCAAAATACCAAAAGTATAAAACCCAAAAAATGCTTACCATGGATGAAAACGTATCGTGCACCACTCCCTCCTGCCGCCCTGTGGTGCAACAGATGTCCCCTTCTCCAAAAATGTACTCAATGGGACCGTAATGTTGCAACCACACACAAGTTGACCTGCTGTGAGGAAAAAACGAGTTAGTACATTTCAAACATGAAAAAGGTCATTTTTAAATCAACATGAAAAACCAAAATACCAAAAGTATAAAACACAAAAAATGCTTACCATGGAAAGAAAACGTATCGTGCACCGCTCACTCCTCCCGCCCTGTGGTGCAACAGATGTCCCCTTTTCCAAAAATGTACTCAATGGGACCGTAATGTTGCAACCACACACAAGTTGACCAGCTGTGAGGAAAAAACGAGTTAGTACATTTCAAACATGAAAAAGATCATTTTAAAATCAACATGAAAAACCAAAATACCAAAAGTATAGAACCCAAAAATGCTTACCATGGAAAGAAAATGTATTGTGCACTGCTCCCTCCTCCCGCCCTGTGGTGCAACAGATGTCCCCTTCTCCAAAAATGTACTCAATGGGACCGTAATGTTGCAACCACTCACAAGTTGTCCTGCTGTGAGGAAAAAACGAGTTAGTACATTTCAAACATGAAAAAGGTCATTTTAAAATCAACATGCAAATCCAAAATACCAAAAGTATAAAACCCAAAAAATGCTTACCATGGAAAGTAAACGTATCGTGTACTGCTCCCTCCTCCCGCCCTGTGGTGCAACAGATGTCCCCTTCTCCAAAAATGTAGTCAATGGGACCGTAATGTTGCAACCACACACAAGTTGACCTGCTGTGAGGAAAAAACGAGTTAGTACATTTCAAACATGAAAAAGGTCATCTTAAAATCAACATGAAAAACCAAAATACCAAAAGTATAAAACCCAAAAAATGCTTACCATGGAAAGAAAACGTATCGTGCACCGCTCCCTACTCCCTCCCTGTGGTGCAACAGATGTCCCCTTCTCCAAAAATGTACTCAATGGGACCGTAATGTTGCAACCACACACAAGTTGACCTCCTGTGAGGAAAAAACGAGTTAGTACATTTCAAACATGAAAAAGGTCATTTTTAAATCAACATGAAAAACCAAAATTCCAAAAGTATAAAACACAAAAAATGCTTACCACGGAAAGGAAATGTATCGTGCACCGCTCCCTCCTCCCGCCCTGTGGTACAACAGATGTCCTTTTCTCCAAAAATGCACTCAATGGGACCGTAATGTTGCAACCACACACAAGTTCACCTGCTGTGAAGAAAAAACGAGTTAGTACATTTCAAACATGAAAAAGGTCATTTTAAAATCAACATGAAAAACCAAAATTCCAAAAGTATAAAACACAAAAAATGCTTACCATGGAAAGGAAATGTATAGTGCACTGCTCCCTCCTCCCGCCCTGTGGTGCAACAGATGTCCCTTTCTCCAAAAATGTACTTAATGGGACCGTAATGTTGCAACCACACACAAGTTGACCTGCTGTGAGGAAAAAACGAGTTAGTAAATTTCAAACATGAAAAAGATCATTTTAAAATCAACATGAAAAACCATAATACCAAAAGTATAGAACCCAAAAATGCTTACCATGGAAAGAAAATGTATTGTGCACTGCTCCCTCCTCCCGCCCTGTGGTGCAACAGATGTCCCCTTCTCCAAAAATGTACTCAATGGGACCGTAATGTTGCAACCACACACAAGTTGTCCTGCTGTGACGAAAAAACGAGTTAGTACATTTCAAACATGAAAAAGGTCATTTTAAAATCAACATGCAAATCCAAAATACCAAAAGTATAAAACCCAAAAAATGCTTACCATGGAAAGAAAACGTATTCTGCACTGCTCCCTCCTCCCGCCCTGTGGTGCAACAGATGTCCCCTTCTCCAAAAATGTACTCAATGGGACCGTAATGTTGCAACCACACACAAGTTGACCTGCTGTGAGGAAAAAATGAGTTAGTACATTTCATAAATGAAAAAGGTCATTTTAAAATCAACATGAAAAACCAAAATACCAAAAGTATAAAACACAAAAAAATTCTTACCATGGAAAGAAAACATATCGTGCACCGCTCCCTCTTCCCGCCCTGTGGTGCAACAGATGCCCCTTCTCCAAAAATGTACTCAATGGGACCGTAATGTTGCAACCACACTCAAGTTGTCCTGCTGTGAGGAAAAAACGAGTTAGTACATTTCAAACATGCAAAAGGTCATTTTAAAATAAACATGAAAAACCAAAATACCAAAAGTATAAACACAAAAAAATTCTTACCATGGAAAGAAAACGTATCATGCACCGCTCCCTCCTCCCGCCCTGTGGTGCAACATATGTCCCCTTCTCCAAAAATCAAACCAAAATACGAAAAGTATAAAACCCCAAAAATTCTTACCATGGAAAGAAAAGGTATTGTGCACCGCTCCCTCCTCCCGCCCTGTGGGGCAACAGATGTCCCCTTCTCCAAAAATGTACTCAATGGGACCGTAATGTTGCAACCACACACAAGTTGACCTGCTGTCAGGAAAAAACGAGTTAATACATTTCAAACATGAAAATGTCATTTTAAAATCTACATGAAAAACCAAAATACCAAAAGTATAAAACCCAAAAAATGATTACCATGGGAAGAAAACGTATCGTGCACCGCTCCCTCCTCCCGCCCTGTGGTGCAACAGATGTCCCCTTCTCCAAAAATGTACTCAATGGGACCGTAATGTTGCAACCACACACAAGTTGACCTGCTGTGAGGAAAAGACGAGTTAGTACATTTCAAACATGAAAAAGGTCATTTTAAAATCAACATGAAAAACCAAAATTCCAAAAGTATAAAACCCAAAAAATGCTTACCATGGAAAGAAAACGTATCGTGCACTGGTCCCTCCTCCCGCCCTGTGGTGCAACAGATGTCCCCTTCTCCAAACATGTACTCAATGGGACCGTAATGTTGCAACCACACACAAGTTGACCTGCTGTGAGGAAAAAACGAGTTAGTACATTTCAAACATGAAAAAGGTCATTTTAAAACCAACATGAAAAACCAAAATACCAAAAGTATAAAACCCTAAAAATGCTTACCATGGAGAGAAAACGTATCGTGCACCGTTCTCTCCTCCCGCCCTGTGGTGCAACAGATGTCCTCTTCTCCAAAAATGTACTCAATGGGACCGTAATTTTGCAACCACACACAAGTTGACCTGCTGTGAGGAAAAAACGAGTTAGTACATTTCAAACATGAAAAAGGTTGTTTTAAAATCAACATGAAAAACCAAAATACCAAAAGTATAAAACCCAAAAAATGCTTACCATGGGAAGAAAACGTATCGTGCACCGCTCCCTCCTCCCGCCCTGTGGTGCAACAGATGTCCCCTTCTCCAAAAATGTACTCAATGGGACCGTAATGTTGCAACCACACACAAGTTAACCTGCTGTGAGGAAAAAACAAGTTAGTACATTTCAAACATGAAAAAGGTCATTTTAAAATCAACATGAAAAACCAAAATACCAAATGTATAAAACCCAATAAATGCTTACCATGGAAAGACAACGTATCGTGCACCGCTCCCTCCTCCCGCCCTGTGGTGCAACAGATGTCCCCTTCTCCAAAAATGTACTCAATGGGACCGTAATGTTAACACCACACAAAAGTTGACCTGCTGTGAGGAAAAAACGAGTTAGTACATTTCAAACATGAAAAAGGTCATTTTAAAATCAACATGAAAAACCAAAGTACCAGAACTATAAAACCCAAAAAATGCTTACCATGGAAAGAAAACGTATCGTGTACCGCTCCCTCCTCCCGCCCTGTGGTGCAACAGATGTCCCCTTCTCCAAAAATGTACTCAATGGGACCGTAATGTTGCAACCACACAAAAGTTGACCTGCTGTGAGGAAAAAACGAGTTAGTACATTTCAAACATGAAAAAGGTCATTTTAAAATCAACATGAAAAACCAAAATACCAAAAGTATAAAACACAAAAAATTTCTTACCATGGAAAGAGAACGTATCGTGCACCGCTCCCTCCTCCCGCCCTGTGGTGCAACAGATGGCCCCTTCTCCAAAAATGTACTCAATGGGACCGTAATGTTGCAACCACACACAAGGTGACCTGCTGTGAGGAAAAAACGAGTTAGTACATTTCAAACATGAGAAAGGTCATTTTAAAATCAACATGAAAAACCAAAATTCCAAAAGTATAAAATCCAAAAAATGCTTACCATGGAAAGAAAACGTATCGTGTACTGCTGCCTCCTCCCCCTACCCTGTGGTGCAACAGATGTCCCCTTCTCCAAAAATGTACCCAATGGGACCGTAATGTTGCAACCACACACAAGTTGACCTGCAGTGACGAAAAAACGAGTTAGTACATTTCAAACATGAAAAAGGTCATTTTAAAATCTACATGAAAAACCAAAATACCAAAAGTGTAAAACACAAAAAATTCTTACCATGGATGAAAACGTATCGTGCACCGCTCCCTCCTCCCGCCCTGTGGTGCAACAGATGTCCCCTTCAAAAATGTACTCAATGCGACCGTAATGTTGCAACCACACAGAAGTTGACCTGCTGTGACGAAAAAACGAGTTAGTACATCTCAAACATGAAAAAGGTCATTTTAAAATCAACATGCAAATCCAAAATACCAAAAGTATAAAACCCAAAAAATGCTTACCATGGAAAGAAAACGTATCGTGTACTGCTCCCTCCTCCCGACCTGTGGTGCAACAGATATCCCCTTCTCCAAAAATGTACTCAATGGGACCGTAATGTTGCAACCACACACAAGTTGACCTGCTGTGAGGAAAAAATGAGTTAGTACATTTCAAACATGAAAAAGGTCGTTTTAAAAACAACATGATAAACCTAAATACCAAAAGTATAAAACCCAAAAAATGCTTACCATGGAAAAAAAACGTATCGTGCAACGCTCCCTCCTCCCGCCCTGTGGTGCAACAGATGTCCCTTTCTCCAAAAATGTACTCAATGGGACCGTAATGTTGCAACCACACACAAGTTGACCTGCTGTGTGGAAAAAACGAGTTAGTACATGTCAAACATGAAAAAGGTCATTTTAAAATAAACATGAAAAACCAAAATTCCAAAAGTATAAAACCCAAAAAATACTTACCATGGATGAAAACGTATCGTGCACCGCTCCCTCCTCCCGACCTGTGGTGCAACAGATATCCCCTTCTCCAAAAATGTACTCAATGGGACCGTAATGTTGCAACCACACACAAGTTGACCTGCTGTGAGGAAAAAACGAGTTAGTACATTTCAAACATGAAAAAGGTCATTTTAAAATCAACATGAAAAACCAAAATTCCAAAAGTATAAAACCCAAAAAATGCTTACCATGGATGAAAATGTATCGTGCACCGCTCCCTCCTCCCGCCCTGTGGTGCAACAGATGACCCCTTCTCCAAAATGTACTCAATGGGACCGTAATGTTGCAACCACACACAAGTTGACCTGCTGTGAGGAAAAAACGAGTTAGTACATTTCAAACATGAAAAAGGTCATTTTTAAATCAACATGAAAAACCAAAATACCGAAAGTATAAAACTCAAAAAATGCTTACCATGGAAAGAAAACGTATCGTGCACCGCTCACTCCTCCCGCCCTGTGGTGCAACAGATGTCCCCTTCTCCAAAAATGTACTCAATGGGACCGTAATGTTGCAACCACACACAAGTTGACCTGCTGTGAGGAAAAAACGAGTTAGTACATTTCAAACATGAAAAAGGTCATTTTAAAATCAACATGAAAAACCAAAATACCAAAAGTATAAAACCCAAAAAATGCTTACCATGGATGAAAACGTATCGTGCACCGCTCCCTCCTCCCGCCCTGTGGTGCAACAGATGTCCCCTTCTCCAAAAATGTACTCAATGGGACCGTAATGTTGCAACCACACACAAGTTGACCTGCTGTGAGGAAAAAACGAGTTAGTACATTTCAAACATGAAAAAGGTCATTTTTAAATCAACATGAAAAACCAAAATACCAAAAGTATAAAACACAAAAAATGCTTACCATGGAAAGAAAACGTATCGTGCACGCTCACTCCTCCCGCCCTGTGGTGCAACAGATGTCCCCTTCTCCAAAAAAGTACTCAATGGGACCGTAATGTTGCAACCACACACAAGTTGACCTGCTGTGAGGAAAAAACGAGTTAGTACATTTCAAACATGAAAAAGATCATTTTAAAATCAACATGAGAAACCAAAATACCAAAAGTATAGAACCCAAAAATGCTTACCATGGAAAGAAAATGTATTGTGCACTGCTCCCTCCTCCCGCCCTGTGGTGCAACAGATGTCCCCTTCTCCAAAAATGTACTCAATGGGACCGTAATGTTGCAACCACACACAACTTGTCCTGCTGTGACGAAAAAACGAGTTAGTACATTTCAAACATGAAAAAGGTCATCTTAAAATCAACATGAAAAACCAAAATACCAAAAGTATAAAACCCAAAAAATGCTTACCATGGAAAGTAAACGTATCGTGTACTGCTCCCTCCTCCCGCCCTGTGGTGCAACAGATGTCCCCTTCTCCAAAAATGTAGTCAATGGGACCGTAATGTTGCAACCACACACAAGTTGACCTGCTGTGAGGAATAAACGAGTTAGTACATTTCAAACATGAAAAAGGTCATCTTAAAATCAACATGAAAAACCAAAATACCAAAAGTATAAAACACAAAAAATGCTTACCATGGAAAGAAAACGTATCGTGCACCGCTCCCTACTCCCGCCCTGTGGTGCAACAGATGTCCCCTTCTCCAAAAATGTACTCAATGGGACCGTAATGTTGCAACCACACACAAGTTGACCTGCTGTGACGAAAAAAGAGTTAGTACATCTCAAACATGAAAAAGGTCATTTTAAAATCAACATGAAAAACCAAAATACCAAAAGTATAAAACACAAAAAATGCTTACCATGGATGAAAACGTATCGTGCACCGCTCCCTCCTCCCGCCCTCTGGTGCAACAGATGTCCCCTTCTCCAAAAATGTACTCAATGGGACCGTAATGTTGCAACCACACACAAGTTGACCTGCTGTGAGGAAAAAACGAGTTAGTACATTTCAAACATGAAAAAGGTCATTTTAAAATCAACATGCAAATCCAAAATACCAAAAGTATAAAACCCAAAAAATGCTTACCATGGAAAGAAAACGTATCGTGTACTGCTCCCTCCTCCCTCCCTGTGGTGCAACAGATGTCCCCTTCTCCAAAAATGTACTCAATGGGACCGTAATGTTGCAACCACACACAAGTTGACCTGCTGTGAGGAAAAAATGAGTTAGTACATTTCAAACAAAAAAAATCATTTTAAAATCAACATGAAAAACCAAAATACCAAAAGTATAAAACACAAAAAGTGCTTACCATGGATGAAAACGTATCGTGCACCGCTCCCTCCTCCCGCCCTGTGGTGCAACAGATGTCCCTTTCTCCAAAAATGTACTCAATGGGACCGTAATGTTGCAACCACACACAAGTTGACCTCCTGTGAGGAAAAAACGAGTTAGTACATTTCAAACATGAAAAAGGTCATTTTTAAATCAACATGAAAAACCAAAATTCCAAAAGTATAAAACACAAAAAATGCTTACCACGGAAAGGAAATGTATCGTGCACCGCTCCCTCCTCCCGCCCTGTGGTACAACAGATGTCCTTTTCTCCAAAAATGCACTCAATGGGACCGTAATGTTGCAACCACACACAAGTTGACCTGCTGTGAAGAAAAAACGAGTTAGTACATTTCAAACATGAAAAAGGTCATTTTAAAATCAACATGAAAAACCAAAATAACAAAAGTATAAAACACAAAAAATGCTTACCATGGAAAGGAAATGTATAGTGCACTGCTCCCTCCTCCCGCCCTGTGGTGCAACAGATGTCCCTTTCTCCAAAAATGTACTCAATGGGACCGTAATGTTGCAACCACACACAAGTTGACCTGCTGTGAGGAAAAAACGAGTTAGTACATTTCAAACATGAAAAAGATCATTTTAAAATCAACATGAAAAACCAAAATACCAGAAGTATAGAACCCAAAAATGCTTACCATGGAAAGAAAATGTATTGTGCACTGCTCCCTCCTCCCGCCCTGTGGTGCAACAGATGTCCCCTTCTCCAAAAATGTACTCAATGGGACCGTAATGTTGCAACCACACACAAGTTGTCTTGCTGTGACGAAAAAACGAGTTAGTACATTTCAAACATGAAAAAGGTCATTTTAAAATCAACATGCAAATCCAAAATACCAAAAGTATAAAACCCAAAAAATGCTTACCATGGAAAGTAAACGTATCGTGTACTGCTCCCTCCTCCCGCCCTGTGGTGCAACAGATGTCCCCTTCTCCAAAAATGTAGTCAATGGGACCGTAATGTTGCAACCACACACAAGTTGACCTGCTGTGAGGAAAAAACGAGTTAGTACATTTCAAACATGAAAAAGGTCATCTTAAAATCAACATGAAAAACCAAAATACCAAAAGTATAAAACCCAAAAAATGCTTACCATGGAAAGAAAACGTATCGTGCACCGCTCCCTACTCCCGCCCTGTGGTGCAACAGATGTCCCCTTCTCCAAAAATGTACTCAATGGGACCGTAATGTTGCAACCACACACAAGTTGACCTGCTGTGACGAAAAAAGAGTTAGTACATCTCAAACATGAAAAAGGTCATTTTAAAATCAACATGAAAAACCAAAATACCAAAAGTATAAAACACAAAAAATGCTTACCATGGATGAAAACGTATCGTGCACCGCTCCCTCCTCCCGCCCTGTGGTGCAACAGATGTCCCCTTCTCCAAAAATGGACTCAATGGGACCGTAATGTTGCAACCACACACAAGTTGACCTGCTGTGAGGAAAAAACGAGTTAGTACATTTCAAACATGAAAAAGGTCATTTTAAAATCAACATGCAAATCCAAAATACCAATAGTATAAAACCCAAAAAATGCTTACCATGGAAAGAAAACGTATCGTGTACTGCTCCCTCCTCCCTCCCTGTGGTGCAACAGATGTCCCCTTCTCCAAAATTGTAGTCAATGGGACCGTAATGTTGCAACCACACACAAGTTGACCTGCTGTGAGGAAAAAATGAGTTAGTACATTTCAAACAAAAAAAGATCATTTTAAAATCAACATGAAAAACCAAAATACCAAAAGTATAAAACACAAAAAATGCTTACCATGGATGAAATCGTTTCGTGCACCGCTCCCTCCTCCCGCCCTGTGGTGCAACAGATGTCCCTTTCTCCAAAAATGTACTCAATGGGACCGTAATGTTGCAACCACACACAAGTTGACCTGCTGTGAGGAAAAAATGAGTTAGTACATTTCAAACAAAAAAAGATCATTTTAAAATCAACATGAAAAACCAAAATACCAAAAGTATAAAACACAAAAAATGCTTACCATGGATGAAAACGTATCGTGCACCGCTCCCTCCTCCCGCCCTGTGGTGCAACAGATGTCCCTTTCTCCAAAAATGTACTCAATGGGACCGTAATGTTGCAACCACACACAAGTTGACCCCCTGTGAGGAAAAAACGAGTTAGTACATTTCAAACATGAAAAAGATCATTTTTAAATCAACATGAAAAACCAAAATTCCAAAAGTATAAAACACAAAAAATGCTTACCACGGAAAGGAAATGTATCGTGCACCGCTCCCTCCTCCCGCCCTGTGGTACAACAGATGTCCTTTTCTCCAAAAATGCACTCAATGGGACCATAATGTTGCAACCACACACAAAGTTGACCTGCTGTGAAGAAAAAACGAGTTAGTACATTTCAAACATGAAAAAGGTCATTTTAAAATCAACATGAAAAACCAAAATTCCAAAAGTATAAAACACAAAAAATGCTTACCATGGAAATGAAATGTATAGTGCACTGCTCCCTCCTCCCGCCCTGTGGTGCAACAGATGTCCCTTTCTCCAAAAATGTACTCAATGGGACCGTAATGTTGCAACCACACACAAGTTGACCTGCTGTGAGGAAAAAACGAGTTAGTACATTTCAAACATGAAAAAGATCATTTTTAAATCAACATGAAAAACCAAAATTCCAAAAGTATAAAACACAAAAAATGCTTACCATGGAAAGAAAACGTATCGTGCACCGCTCACTCCTCCCGCCCTGTGGTGCAACAGATGTCCCCTTCTCCAAAAATGTACTCAATGGGACCGTAATGTTGCAACCACACACAAGTTGACCTGCTGTGAGGAAAAAACGAGTTAGTACATTTCAAACATGAAAAAGGTCATTTTAAAATCAACATGAAAAACCAAAATACCAAAAGTATAAAACCCAAAAAATGCTTACCATGGATGAAAACGTATCGTGCACCGCTCCCTCCTCCCGCCCTGTGGTGCAACAGATGGCCCCTTCTCCAAAAATGTACTCAATGGGACCGTAATGTTGCAACCACACACAAGTTGACCTGCTGTGAGGAAAAAACGAGTTAGTACATTTCAAACATGAAAAAGGTCATTTTTAAATCAACATGAAAAACCAAAATACCAAAAGTATAAAACATAAAAAATGCTTACCATGGAAAGAAAACGTATCGTGCACCGCTCACTCCTCCCGCCTGTGGTGCAACAGATGTCCCCTTCTCCAAAAATGTACTCAATGGGACCGTAATGTTGCAACCACACACAAGTTGACCTGCTGTGAGGAAAAAACGAGTTAGTACATTTCAAACATGAAAAAGATCATTTTAAAATCAACATGAGAAACCAAAATACCAAAAGTATAGAACCCAAAAATGCTTACCATGGAAAGAAAATGTATTGTGCACTGCTCCCTCCTCCCGCCCTGTGGTGCAACAGATGTCCCCTTCTCCAAAAATGTACTCAATGGGACCGTAATGTTGCAACCACACACAAGTTGACCTGCTGTGACGAAAAAAGAGTTAGTACATCTCAAACATGAAAAAGGTCATTTTAAAATCAACATGAAAAACCAAAATACCAAAAGTATAAAACACAAAAAATGCTTACCATGGATGAAAACGTATCGTGCACCGCTCCCTCCTCCCGCCCTGTGGTGCAACAGATGTCCCCTTCTCCAAAAATGTACTCAATGGGACCGTAATGTTGCAACCACACACAAGTTGACCTGCTGTGAGGAAAAATCGAGTTAGTACATTTCAAACATGAAAAAGGTCATTTTAAAATCAACATGCAAATCCAAAATACCAAAAGTATAAAACCCAAAAAATGCTTACCATGGAAAGAAAACGTATCGTGTACTGCTCCCTCCTCCCTCCCTGTGGTGCAACAGATGTCCCCTTCTCCAAAAATGTACTCAATGGGACCGTAATGTTGCAACCACACACAAGTTGACCTGCTGTGAGGAAAAAATGAGTTAGTACATTTCAAACAAAAAAAATCATTTTAAAATCAACATGAAAAACCAAAATACCAAAAGTATAAAACACAAAAAGTGCTTACCATGGATGAAAACGTATCGTGCACCGCTCCCTCCTCCCGCCCTGTGGTGCAACAGATGTCCCTTTCTCCAAAAATGTACTCAATGGGACTGTAATGTTGCAACCACACACAAGTTGACCTCCTGTGTATGGAAAAAACGAGTTAGTACATTTCAAACATGAAAAAGGTCATTTTTAAATCAACATGAAAAACCAAAATTCCAAAAGTAAAAAACACAAAAAATGCTTACCACGGAAAGGAAATGTATCGTGCACCGCTCTTTCCTCCCGCCCTGTGGTACAACAGATGTCCTTTTCTCCAAAAATGCACTCAATGGGACCGTAATGTTGCAACCACACACAAGTTGACCTGCTGTGAAGAAAAAACGAGTTAGTACATTTCAAACATGAAAAAGGTCATTTTAAAATCAACATGAAAAACCAAAATTCCAAAAGTATAAAACACAAAAAATGCTTACCATGGAAAGGAAATGTATAGTGCACTGCTCCCTCCTCCCGCCCTGTGGTGCAACAGATGTCCCTTTCTCCAAAAATGTACTCAATGGGACCGTAATGTTGCAACCACACACAAGTTGACCTGCTGTGAGGAAAAAACGAGTTAGTACATTTCAAACATGAAAAAGATCATTTTAAAATCAACATGAAAAACCAAAATACCAAAAGTATAGAACCCAAAAATGCTTACCATGGAAAGAAAATGTATTGTGCACTGCTCCCTCCTCCCGCCCTGTGGTGCAACAGATGTCCCCTTCTCCAAAAATGTACTCAATGGGACCGTAATGTTGCAACCACACACAAGTTGTCCTGCTGTGACGAAAAAACGAGTTAGTACATTTCAAACATGAAAAAGGTCATTTTAAAATCAACATGTAAATCCAAAATACCAAAAGTATAAAACCCAAAAAATGCTTACCATGGAAAGTAAACGTATCGTGTACTGCTCCCTCCTCCCGCCCTGTGGTGCAACAGATGTCCCCTTCTCCAAAAATGTAGTCAATGGGACCGTAATGTTGCAACCACACACAAGTTGACCTGCTGTGACGAAAAAAGAGTTAGTACATCTCAAACATGAAAAAGGTCATTTTAAAATCAACATGAAAAACCAAAATACCAAAAGTATAAAACACAAAAAATGCTTACCATGGATGAAAACGTATCGTGCACCGCTCCCTCCTCCCGCCCTGTGGTGCAACAGATGTCCCCTTCTCCAAAAATGGACTCAATGGGACCGTAATGTTGCAACCACACACAAGTTGACCTGCTGTGAGGAAAAAACGAGTTAGTACATTTCAAACATGAAAAAGGTCATTTTAAAATCAACATGCAAATCCAAAATACCAATAGTATAAAACCCAAAAAATGCTTACCATGGAAAGAAAACGTATCGTGTATTGCTCCCTCCTCCCTCCCTGTGGTGCAACAGATGTCCCCTTCTCCAAAAATGTACTCAATGGGACCGTAATGTTGCAACCACACACAAGTTGACCTGCTGTGAGGAAAAAATGAGTTAGTACATTTCAAACAAAAAAAGATCATTTTAAAATCAACATGAAAAACCAAAATACCAAAAGTATAAAACACAAAAAATGCTTACCATGGATGAAAACGTATCGTGCACCGCTCCCTCCTCCCGCCCTGTGGTGCAACAGATGTCCCTTTCTCCAAAAATGTACTCAATGGGACCGTAATGTTGCAACCACACACAAGTTGACCTCCTGTGAGGAAAAAACGAGTTAGTACATTTCAAACATGAAAAAGGTCATTTTTAAATCAACATGAAAAACCAAAATTCCAAAAGTATAAAACCCAAAAAATGCTTACCACGGAAAGGAAATGTATCGTGCACCGCTCCCTCCTCCCGCCCTGTGGTACAACAGATGTCCTTTTCTCCAAAAATGCACTCAATGGGACCATAATGTTGCAACCACACACAAGTTGACCTGCTGTGAAGAAAAAACGAGTTAGTACATTTCAAACATGAAAAAGGTCATTTTAAAATCAACATGAAAAACCAAAATTCCAAAAGTATAAAACACAAAAAATGCTTACCATGGAAAGGAAATGTATAGTGCACTGCTCCCTCCTCCCACCCTGTGGTGCAACAGATGTCCCTTTCTCCAAAAATGTACTCAATGGGACCGTAATGTTGCAACCACACACAAGTTGACCTGCTGTGAGGAAAAAACGAGTTAGTACATTTCAAACATGAAAAAGATCATTTTTAAATCAACATGAAAAACCAAAATTCCAAAAGTATAAAACACAAAAAATGCTTACCATGGAAAGAAAATGTATCGTGCACCGCTCCCTCCTCCCGCCCTGTGGTGCAACTAATGTCCCTTTCTCCAAAAATGTACTCAATGGGACCGTAATGTTGCAACCACACACAAGTTGACCTGCTGTGAGTAATAAAAGAGTTAGTACATTTCAAACATGAAAAAGGTCATTTTAAAATCAACATGAAAAACCAAAATTCCAAAAGTATAAAACACAAAAAATGCTTACCATGGATGAAAACGTATCGTGCACCGCTCCCTCCTCCCGCCCTGTGGTACAACAGATGTCCCCTTCTCCAAAAATGCACTCAATGGGACCATAATGTTGCAACCACACACAAGTTGACCTGCTGTGAAGAAAAAACGAGTTAGTACATTTCAAACATGAAAAAGGTCATTTTAAAATCAACATGAAAAACCAAAATTCCAAAAGTATAAAACACAAAAAATGCTTACCATGGAAAGGAAATGTATAGTGCACTGCTCCCTCCTCCCGCCCTGTGGTGCAACAGATGTCCCTTTCTCCAAAAATGTACTCAATGGGACCGTAATGTTGCAACCACACACAAGTTGACCTGCTGTGAGGAAAAAACGAGTTAGTACATTTCAAACATGAAAAAGGTCATTTTTAAATCAACATGAAAAACCAAAATTCCAAAAGTATAAAACACAAAAAATGCTTACCATGGAAAGAAAATGTATCGTGCACCGCTCCCTCCTCCCGCCCTGTGGTGCAACAGATGTCCCTTTCTCCAAAAATGTACTCAATGGGACCGTAATGTTGCAACCACACACAAGTTGACCTGCTGTGAGGAAAAAACGAGTTAGTACATTTCAAACATGAAAAAGATCATTTTTAAATCAACATGAAAAACCAAAATTCCAAAAGTATAAAACACAAAAAATGCTTACCATGGAAAGAAAACGTATCGTGCACCGCTCACTCCTCCCGCCCTGTGGTGCAACAGATGTCCCCTTCTCCAAAAATGTACTCAATGGGACCGTAATGTTGCAACCACACACAAGTTGACCTGCTGTGAGGAAAAAACGAGTTAGTACATTTCAAACATGAAAAAGGTCATTTTAAAATCAACATGAAAAACCAAAATACCAAAAGTATAAAACCCAAAAAATGCTTACCATGGATGAAAACGTATCGTGCACCGCTCCCTCCTCCCGCCCTGTGGTGCAACAGATGGCCCCTTCTCCAAAAATGTACTCAATGGGACCGTAATGTTGCAACCACACACAAGTTGACCTGCTGTGAGGAAAAAACGAGTTAGTACATTTCAAACATGAAAAAGGTCATTTTTAAATCAACATGAAAAACCAAAATACCAAAAGTATAAAACATAAAAAATGCTTACCATGGAAAGAAAACGTATCGTGCACCGCTCACTCCTCCCGCCTGTGGTGCAACAGATGTCCCCTTCTCCAAAAATGTACTCAATGGGACCGTAATGTTGCAACCACACACAAGTTGACCTGCTGTGAGGAAAAAACGAGTTAGTACATTTCAAACATGAAAAAGATCATTTTAAAATCAACATGAGAAACCAAAATACCAAAAGTATAGAACCCAAAAATGCTTACCATGGAAAGAAAATGTATTGTGCACTGCTCCCTCCTCCCGCCCTGTGGTGCAACAGATGTCCCCTTCTCCAAAAATGTACTCAATGGGACCGTAATGTTGCAACCACACACAAGTTGACCTGCTGTGACGAAAAAAGAGTTAGTACATCTCAAACATGAAAAAGGTCATTTTAAAATCAACATGAAAAACCAAAATACCAAAAGTATAAAACACAAAAAATGCTTACCATGGATGAAAACGTATCGTGCACCGCTCCCTCCTCCCGCCCTGTGGTGCAACAGATGTCCCCTTCTCCAAAAATGTACTCAATGGGACCGTAATGTTGCAACCACACACAAGTTGACCTGCTGTGAGGAAAAATCGAGTTAGTACATTTCAAACATGAAAAAGGTCATTTTAAAATCAACATGCAAATCCAAAATACCAAAAGTATAAAACCCAAAAAATGCTTACCATGGAAAGAAAACGTATCGTGTACTGCTCCCTCCTCCCTCCCTGTGGTGCAACAGATGTCCCCTTCTCCAAAAATGTACTCAATGGGACCGTAATGTTGCAACCACACACAAGTTGACCTGCTGTGAGGAAAAAATGAGTTAGTACATTTCAAACAAAAAAAATCATTTTAAAATCAACATGAAAAACCAAAATACCAAAAGTATAAAACACAAAAAGTGCTTACCATGGATGAAAACGTATCGTGCACCGCTCCCTCCTCCCGCCCTGTGGTGCAACAGATGTCCCTTTCTCCAAAAATGTACTCAATGGGACTGTAATGTTGCAACCACACACAAGTTGACCTCCTGTGTATGGAAAAAACGAGTTAGTACATTTCAAACATGAAAAAGGTCATTTTAAAATCAACATGAAAAACCAAAATTCCAAAAGTAAAAAACACAAAAAATGCTTACCACGGAAAGGAAATGTATCGTGCACCGCTCTTTCCTCCCGCCCTGTGGTACAACAGATGTCCTTTTCTCCAAAAATGCACTCAATGGGACCGTAATGTTGCAACCACACACAAGTTGACCTGCTGTGAAGAAAAAACGAGTTAGTACATTTCAAACATGAAAAAGGTCATTTTAAAATCAACATGAAAAACCAAAATTCCAAAAGTATAAAACACAAAAAATGCTTACCATGGAAAGGAAATGTATAGTGCACTGCTCCCTCCTCCCGCCCTGTGGTGCAACAGATGTCCCTTTCTCCAAAAATGTACTCAATGGGACCGTAATGTTGCAACCACACACAAGTTGACCTGCTGTGAGGAAAAAACGAGTTAGTACATTTCAAACATGAAAAAGATCATTTTAAAATCAACATGAAAAACCAAAATACCAAAAGTATAGAACCCAAAAATGCTTACCATGGAAAGAAAATGTATTGTGCACTGCTCCCTCCTCCCGCCCTGTGGTGCAACAGATGTCCCCTTCTCCAAAAATGTACTCAATGGGACCGTAATGTTGCAACCACACACAAGTTGTCCTGCTGTGACGAAAAAACGAGTTAGTACATTTCAAACATGAAAAAGGTCATTTTAAAATCAACATGTAAATCCAAAATACCAAAAGTATAAAACCCAAAAAATGCTTACCATGGAAAGTAAACGTATCGTGTACTGCTCCCTCCTCCCGCCCTGTGGTGCAACAGATGTCCCCTTCTCCAAAAATGTAGTCAATGGGACCGTAATGTTGCAACCACACACAAGTTGACCTGCTGTGACGAAAAAAGAGTTAGTACATCTCAAACATGAAAAAGGTCATTTTAAAATCAACATGAAAAACCAAAATACCAAAAGTATAAAACACAAAAAATGCTTACCATGGATGAAAACGTATCGTGCACCGCTCCCTCCTCCCGCCCTGTGGTGCAACAGATGTCCCCTTCTCCAAAAATGGACTCAATGGGACCGTAATGTTGCAACCACACACAAGTTGACCTGCTGTGAGGAAAAAACGAGTTAGTACATTTCAAACATGAAAAAGGTCATTTTAAAATCAACATGCAAATCCAAAATACCAATAGTATAAAACCCAAAAAATGCTTACCATGGAAAGAAAACGTATCGTGTATTGCTCCCTCCTCCCTCCCTGTGGTGCAACAGATGTCCCCTTCTCCAAAAATGTACTCAATGGGACCGTAATGTTGCAACCACACACAAGTTGACCTGCTGTGAGGAAAAAATGAGTTAGTACATTTCAAACAAAAAAAGATCATTTTAAAATCAACATGAAAAACCAAAATACCAAAAGTATAAAACACAAAAAATGCTTACCATGGATGAAAACGTATCGTGCACCGCTCCCTCCTCCCGCCCTGTGGTGCAACAGATGTCCCTTTCTCCAAAAATGTACTCAATGGGACCGTAATGTTGCAACCACACACAAGTTGACCTCCTGTGAGGAAAAAACGAGTTAGTACATTTCAAACATGAAAAAGGTCATTTTTAAATCAACATGAAAAACCAAAATTCCAAAAGTATAAAACCCAAAAAATGCTTACCACGGAAAGGAAATGTATCGTGCACCGCTCCCTCCTCCCGCCCTGTGGTACAACAGATGTCCTTTTCTCCAAAAATGCACTCAATGGGACCATAATGTTGCAACCACACACAAGTTGACCTGCTGTGAAGAAAAAACGAGTTAGTACATTTCAAACATGAAAAAGGTCATTTTAAAATCAACATGAAAAACCAAAATTCCAAAAGTATAAAACACAAAAAATGCTTACCATGGAAAGGAAATGTATAGTGCACTGCTCCCTCCTCCCACCCTGTGGTGCAACAGATGTCCCTTTCTCCAAAAATGTACTCAATGGGACCGTAATGTTGCAACCACACACAAGTTGACCTGCTGTGAGGAAAAAACGAGTTAGTACATTTCAAACATGAAAAAGATCATTTTTAAATCAACATGAAAAACCAAAATTCCAAAAGTATAAAACACAAAAAATGCTTACCATGGAAAGAAAATGTATCGTGCACCGCTCCCTCCTCCCGCCCTGTGGTGCAACTAATGTCCCTTTCTCCAAAAATGTACTCAATGGGACCGTAATGTTGCAACCACACACAAGTTGACCTGCTGTGAGTAATAAAAGAGTTAGTACATTTCAAACATGAAAAAGGTCATTTTAAAATCAACATGAAAAACCAAAATTCCAAAAGTATAAAACACAAAAAATGCTTACCATGGATGAAAACGTATCGTGCACCGCTCCCTCCTCCCGCCCTGTGGTACAACAGATGTCCCCTTCTCCAAAAATGCACTCAATGGGACCATAATGTTGCAACCACACACAAGTTGACCTGCTGTGAAGAAAAAACGAGTTAGTACATTTCAAACATGAAAAAGGTCATTTTAAAATCAACATGAAAAACCAAAATTCCAAAAGTATAAAACACAAAAAATGCTTACCATGGAAAGGAAATGTATAGTGCACTGCTCCCTCCTCCCGCCCTGTGGTGCAACAGATGTCCCTTTCTCCAAAAATGTACTCAATGGGACCGTAATGTTGCAACCACACACAAGTTGACCTGCTGTGAGGAAAAAACGAGTTAGTACATTTCAAACATGAAAAAGGTCATTTTTAAATCAACATGAAAAACCAAAATTCCAAAAGTATAAAACACAAAAAATGCTTACCATGGAAAGAAAATGTATCGTGCACCGCTCCCTCCTCCCGCCCTGTGGTGCAACAGATGTCCCTTTCTCCAAAAATGTACTCAATGGGACCGTAATGTTGCAACCACACACAAGTTGACCTGCTGTGAGTAATAAAAGAGTTAGTACATTTCAAACATGAAAAAGGTCATTTTAAAATCAACATGCAAATCCAAAATACAAAAAGTATAAAACCCAAAAAATGCTTACCATGGAAAGTAAACGTATCGTGTACTGCTCCCTCCTCCCGCCCTGTGGTGCAACAGATGTCTCCTTGTCCAAAAATGTACTCAATGGGACCGTAATGTTGCAACCACACACAAGTTGACCTGCTGTGAGGAAAAAATGAGTTAGTACATTTCAAACATGAAAAAGGTCATTTTAAAATCAACATGAAAAACCAAAATACCAAAAGTAAAAAACACAAAAAAATTCTTACCATGGAAAGAAAACGTATCGTGCACCGCTCCCTCCTCCCGCCCTGTGGTGCAACAGATGTCCCCTTCTCCAAAAATGTACTCAATGGGACCGTAATGTTGCAACCACACACAAGTTGACCTGCTGTGAGGAAAAAACGAGTTAGTACATTTCAAACATGAAAAAGGTCATTTTAAAATCAACATGAAAAACCAAAATACGAAAAGTATAAAACACAAAAAAATTCTTAGCATGGAAAGAGAACGTATCGTGCACCGCTCCCTCCTCCCGCCCTGTGGTGCAAGAGATGGCCCCTTCTCCAAAAATGTACTCAATGGGACCGTAATGTTGCAACCACACACAAGGTGACCTGCTGTGAGGAAAAAACGAGTTAGTACATTTCAAACATGAAAAAGGTCATTTTAAAATCAACATGAAAAACCAAAATACCAAAAGTATAAAACACAAAAAAATTCTTACCATCGAAAGAGAACGTATCGTGCACCTCTCCCTCCTCCCGCCCTGTGGTGCAAGAGATGGCCCCTTCTCCAAAAATGTACTCAATGGGACCGTAATGTTGCAACCACACACAAGTTGACCTGCTGTGAGGAAAAAATGAGTTAGTACATTTCAAACAAAAAAAGATCATTTTAAAATCAACATGAAAAACCAAAATACCAAAAGTATAAAACACAAAAAGTGCTTACCATGGATGAAAACGTATCGTGCATCGCTCCCTCCTCCCGCCCTGTGGTGCAACGGATGTCCCTTTCTCCAAAAATGTACTCAATGGGACCGTAATGTTGCAACCACACACAAGTTGACCTCCTGTGAGGAAAAAACGAGTTAGTACATTTCAAACATGAAAAAGGTCATTTTTAAATCAACATGAAAAACCAAAATTCCAAAAGTATAAAACCCAAAAAATGCTTACCACGGAAAGGAAATGTATCGTGCACCGCTCCCTCCTCCCGCCCTGTGGTACAACAGATGTCCTTTTCTCCAAAAATGCACTCAATGGGACCGTAATGTTGCAACCACACACAAGTTGACCTGCTGTGAAGAAAAAACGAGTTAGTACATTTCAAACATGAAAAAGGTCATTTTAAAATCAACATGAAAAACCAAAATTCCAAAAGTATAAAACACAAAAAATGCTTACCATGGAAAGGAAATGTATAGTGCACTGCTCCCTCCTCCCGCCCTGTGGTGCAACAGATGTCCCTTTCTCCAAAAATGTACTCAATGGGACCGTAATGTTGCAACCACACACAAGTTGACCTGCTGTGAGGAAAAAACGAGTTAGTACATTTCAAACATGAAAAAGATCATTTTAAAATCAACATGAAAAACCAAAATACCAAAAGTATAGAACCCAAAAATGCTTACCATGGAAAGAAAATGTATTGTGCACTGCTCCCTCCTCCCGCCCTGTGGTGCAACAGATGTCCCCTTCTCCAAAAATGTACTCAATGGGACCGTAATGTTGCAACCACACACAAGTTGACCTCCTGTGAGGAAAAAATGAGTTAGTACATTTCAAACAAAAAAAGATCATTTTAAAATCAACATGAAAAACCAAAATACCAAAAGTATAAAACACAAAAAATGCTTACCATGGATGAAAACGTATCGTGCACCGCTCCCTCCTCCCGCCCTGTGGTGCAACAGATGTCCCTTTCTCCAAAAATGTACTCAATGGGACCGTAATGTTGCAACCACACACAAGTTGACCTCCTGTGAGGAAAAAACGAGTTAGTACATTTCAAACATGAAAAAGGTCATTTTTAAATCAACATGAAAAACCAAAATACGAAAAGTATAAAACACAAAAAAATTCTTAGCATGGAAAGAGAACGTATCGTGCACCGCTCCCTCCTCCCGCCCTGTGGTGCAAGAGATGGCCCCTTCTCCAAAAATGTACTCAATGGGACCGTAATGTTGCAACCACACACAAGTTGACCTGCTGTGAGGAAAAAATGAGTTAGTACATTTCAAACAAAAAAAGATCATTTTAAAATCAACATGAAAAACCAAAATACCAAAAGTATAAAACACAAAAAGTGCTTACCATGGATGAAAACGTATCGTGCATCGCTCCCTCCTCCCGCCCTGTGGTGCAACGGATGTCCCTTTCTCCAAAAATGTACTCAATGGGACCGTAATGTTGCAACCACACACAAGTTGACCTCCTGTGAGGAAAAAACGAGTTAGTACATTTCAAACATGAAAAAGGTCATTTTTAAATCAACATGAAAAACCAAAATTCCAAAAGTATAAAACACAAAAAATGCTTACCACGGAAAGGAAATGTATCGTGCACCGCTCCCTCCTCCCGCCCTGTGGTACAACAGATGTCCTTTTCTCCAAAAATGCACTCAATGGGACCGTAATGTTGCAACCACACACAAGTTGACCTGCTGTGAAGAAAAAACGAGTTAGTACATTTCAAACATGAAAAAGGTCATTTTAAAATCAACATGAAAAACCAAAATTCCAAAAGTATAAAACACAAAAAATGCTTACCATGGAAAGGAAATGTATAGTGCACTGCTCCCTCCTCCCGCCCTGTGGTGCAACAGATGTCCCTTTCTCCAAAAATGTACTCAATGGGACCGTAATGTTGCAACCACACACAAGTTGACCTGCTGTGAGGAAAAAACGAGTTAGTACATTTCAAACATGAAAAAGATCATTTTAAAATCAACATGAAAAACCAAAATACCAAAAGTATAGAACCCAAAAATGCTTACCATGGAAAGAAAATGTATTGTGCACTGCTCCCTCCTCCCGCCCTGTGGTGCAACAGATGTCCCCTTCTCCAAAAATGTACTCAATGGGACCGTAATGTTGCAACCACACACAAGTTGACCTGCTGTGAGGAAAAAATGAGTTAGTACATTTCAAACAAAAAAAGATCATTTTAAAATCAACATGAAAAACCAAAATACCAAAAGTATAAAACACAAAAAATGCTTACCATGGATGAAAACGTATCGTGCACCGCTCCCTCCTCCCGCCCTGTGGTGCAACAGATGTCCCTTTCTCCAAAAATGTACTCAATGGGACCGTAATGTTGCAACCACACACAAGTTGACCTGCTGTGAGGAAAAAACGAGTTAGTACATTTCAAACATGAAAAAGGTCATTTTTAAATCAACATGAAAAACCAAAATTCCAAAAGTATAAAACCCAAAAAAATTCTTAGCATGGAAAGAGAACGTATCGTGCACCGCTCCCTCCTCCCGCCCTGTGGTGCAAGAGATGGCCCCTTCTCCAAAAATGTACTCAATGGGACCGTAATGTTGCAACCACACACAAGGTGACCTGCTGTGAGGAAAAAACGAGTTAGTACATTTCAAACATGAAAAAGGTCATTTTAAAATCAACATGAAAAACCAAAATACCAAAAGTATAAAACACAAAAAAATTCTTACCATCGAAAGAGAACGTATCGTGCACCTCTCCCTCCTCCCGCCCTGTGGTGCAAGAGATGGCCCCTTCTCCAAAAATGTACTCAATGGGACCGTAATGTTGCAACCACACACAAGTTGACCTGCTGTGAGGAAAAAATGAGTTAGTACATTTCAAACAAAAAAAGATCATTTTAAAATCAACATGAAAAACCAAAATACCAAAAGTATAAAACACAAAAAGTGCTTACCATGGATGAAAACGTATCGTGCATCGCTCCCTCCTCCCGCCCTGTGGTGCAACGGATGTCCCTTTCTCCAAAAATGTACTCAATGGGACCGTAATGTTGCAACCACACACAAGTTGACCTCCTGTGAGGAAAAAACGAGTTAGTACATTTCAAACATGAAAAAGGTCATTTTTAAATCAACATGAAAAACCAAAATTCCAAAAGTATAAAACCCAAAAAATGCTTACCACGGAAAGGAAATGTATCGTGCACCGCTCCCTCCTCCCGCCCTGTGGTACAACAGATGTCCTTTTCTCCAAAAATGCACTCAATGGGACCGTAATGTTGCAACCACACACAAGTTGACCTGCTGTGAAGAAAAAACGAGTTAGTACATTTCAAACATGAAAAAGGTCATTTTAAAATCAACATGCAAATCCAAAATACCAAAAGTATAAAACCCAAAAAATGCTTACCATGGAAAGAAAATGTATTGTGCACTGCTCCCTCCTCCCGCCCTGTGGTGCAACAGATGTCCCCTTCTCCAAAAATGTACTCAATGGGACCGTAATGTTGCAACCACACACAAGTTGACCTGCTGTGAGGAAAAAACGAATTAGTACATTTCAAACATGAAAAAGATCATTTTAAAATCAACATGAAAAACCAAAATACCAAAAGTATAGAACCCAAAAATGCTTACCATGGAAAGAAAATGTATTGTGCACTGCTCCCTCCTCCCGCCCTGTGGTGCAACAGATGTCCCCTTTTCCAAAAATGTACTCAATGGGACCGTAATGTTGCAACCACACACAAGTTGACCTGCTGTGACGAAAAAACGAGTTAGTACATTTCAAACATGAAAAAGGTCATTTTCAAATCAACATGCAAATCCAAAATACCAAAAGTATAAACCCCAAAAAATGCTTACCATGGAAAGTAAACGTATCGTGTACTGCTCCCTCCTCCCGCCCTGTGGTGCAACAGATGTCCCCTTCTCCAAAAATGTAGTCAATGGGACCGGAATGTTGCAACCACACACAAGTTGACCTGCTGTGAGGAAAAAACGAGTTAGTACATTTCAAACATGAAAAAGGTCATCTTAAAATCAACATGAAAAACCAAAATACCAAAAGTATAAAACCCAAAAAATGCTTACCATGGAAAGAAAACGTATCGTGCACCGCTCCCTACTCCCGCCCTGTGGTGCAACAGATGTCCCCTTCTCCAAAAATGTACTCAATGGGACCGTAATGTTGCAACCACACACAAGATGACCTGCTGTGACGAAAAAAGAGTTAGTACATCTCAAACATGAAAAAGGTCATTTTTAAATCAACATGAAAAACCAAAATACCAAAAGTATAAAACACAAAAAATGCTTACCATGGATGAAAACGTATCGTGCACCGCTCCCTCCTCCCGCCCTGTGGTGCAACAGATGTCCCCTTCTCCAAAAATGTACTCAATGGGACCGTAATGTTGCAACCACACACAAGTTGACCTGCTGTGAGGAAAAAACGAGTTAGTACATTTCAAACATGAAAAAGGTCATTTTAAAATCAACATGCAAATCCAAAATACCAATAGTATAAAACCCACAAAATGCTTACCATGGAAATAAAACGTATCGTGTACTGCTCCCTCCTCCCTCCCTGTGGTGCAACAGATGTCCCCTTCTCCAAAAATGTACTCAATGGGACCGTAATGTTGCAACCACACACAATTTGACCTGCTGTGAGGAAAAAATGAGTTAGTACATTTCAAACAAAAAAAGATCATTTTAAAATCAACATGAAAAACCAAAATACCAAAAGTATAAAACACAAAAAATGCTTACCATGGATGAAAACGTATCGTGCACCGCTCCCTCCTCCCGCCCTGTGGTGCAACAGATGTCCCTTTCTCCAAACATGTACACAATGGGACCGTAATGTTGCAACCACACACAAGTTGACCTCCTGTGAGGAAAAAACGAGTTAGTACATTTCAAACATGAAAAAGGTCATTTTTAAATCAACATGAAAAACCAAAATTCCAAAAGTATAACACACAAAAAATGCTTACCACGGAAAGGAAATGTATCGTGCACCGCTCCCTCCTCCCGCCCTGTGGTACAACAGATGTCCTTTTCTCCAAAAATGCACTCAATGGGACCGTAATGTTGCAACCACACACAAGTTGACCTGCTGTGAAGAAAAAACGAGTTAGTACATTTCAAACATGAAAAAGGTCATTTTAAAATCAACATGAAAAACCAAAATTCCAAAAGTATAAAACACAAAAAATGCTTACCATGGAAAGGAAATGTATAGTGCACTGCTCCCTCCTCCCGCCCTGTGGTGCAACAGATGTCCCTTTCTCCAAAAATGTACTCAATGGGACCGTAATGTTGCAACCACACACAAGTTGACCTGCTGTGAGGAAAAAACGAGTTAGTACATTTCAAACATGAAAAAGATCATTTTAAAATCAACATGAAAAACCAAAATACCAAAAGTATAGAACCCAAAAATGCTTACCATGGAAAGAAAATGTATTGTGCACTGCTCCCTCCTCCCGCCCTGTGGTGCAACAGATGTCCCCTTCTCCAAAAATGTACTCAATGGGACCGTAATGTTGCAACCACACACAAGTTGACCTGCTGTGAGGAAAAAATGAGTTAGTACATTTCAAACAAAAAAAGATCATTTTAAAATCAACATGAAAAACCAAAATACCAAAAGTATAAAACACAAAAAATGCTTACCATGGATGAAAACGTATCGTGCACCGCTCCCTCCTCCCGCCCTGTGGTGCAACAGATGTCCCTTTCTCCAAAAATGTACTCAATGGGACCGTAATGTTGCAACCACACACAAGTTGACCTGCTGTGAGGAAAAAACGAGTTAGTACATTTCAAACATGAAAAAGGTCATTTTTAAATCAACATGAAAAACCAAAATACGAAAAGTATAAAACACAAAAAAATTCTTAGCATGGAAAGAGAACGTATCGTGCACCGCTCCCTCCTCCCGCCCTGTGGTGCAAGAGATGGCCCCTTCTCCAAAAATGTACGCAATGGGACCGTAATGTTGCAACCACACACAAGGTGACCTGCTGTGAGGAAAAAACGAGTTAGTACATTTCAAACATGAAAAAGGTCATTTTAAAATCAACATGAAAAACCAAAATACCAAAAGTATAAAACACAAAAAAATTCTTACCATCGAAAGAGAACGTATCGTGCACCTCTCCCTCCTCCCGCCCTGTGGTGCAAGAGATGGCCCCTCCTCCAAAAATGTACTCAATGGGACCGTAATGTTGCAACCACACACAAGTTGACCTGCTGTGAGGAAAAAATGAGTTAGTACATTTCAAACAAAAAAAGATCATTTTAAAATCAACATGAAAAACCAAAATACCAAAAGTATAAAACACAAAAAGTGCTTACCATGGATGAAAACGTATCGTGCATCGCTCCCTCCTCCCGCCCTGTGGTGCAACGGATGTCCCTTTCTCCAAAAATGTACTCAATGGGACCGTAATGTTGCAACCACACACAAGTTGACCTCCTGTGAGGAAAAAACGAGTTAGTACATTTCAAACATGAAAAAGGTCATTTTTAAATCAACATGAAAAACCAAAATTCCAAAAGTATAAAACCCAAAAAATGCTTACCACGGAAAGGAAATGTATCGTGCACCGCTCCCTTATCCCGCCCTGTGGTACAACAGATGTCCTTTTCTCCAAAAATGCACTCAATGGGACCGTAATGTTGCAACCACACACAAGTTGACCTGCTGTGAAGAAAAAACGAGTTAGTACATTTCAAACATGAAAAAGGTCATTTTAAAATCAACATGCAAATCCAAAATACCAAAAGTATAGAACCCAAAAATGCTTACCATGGAAAGAAAATGTATTGTGCACTGCTCCCTCCTCCCGCCCTGTGGTGCAACAGATGTCCCCTTCTCCAAAAATGTACTCAATGGGACCGTAATGTTGCAACCACACACAAGTTGACCTGCTGTGAGGAAAAAATGAGTTAGTACATTTCAAACAAAAAAAGATCATTTTAAAATCAACATGAAAAACCAAAATACCAAAAGTATAAAACACAAAAAGTGCTTACCATGGATGAAAACGTATCGTGCATCGCTCCCTCCTCCCGCCCTGTGGTGAAACGGATGTCCCTTTCTCCAAAAATGTACTCAATGGGACCGTAATGTTGCAACCACACACAAGTTGACCTCCTGTGAGGAAAAAACGAGTTAGTACATTTCAAACATGAAAAAGGTCATTTTTAAATCAACATGAAAAACCAAAATTCCAAAAGTATAAAACCCAAAAAATGCTTACCACGGAAAGGAAATGTATCGTGCACCGCTCCCTTATCCCGCCCTGTGGTACAACAGATGTCCTTTTCTCCAAAAATGCACTCAATGGGACCGTAATGTTGCAACCACACACAAGTTGACCTGCTGTGAAGAAAAAACGAGTTAGTACATTTCAAACATGAAAAAGGTCATTTTAAAATCAACATGCAAATCCAAAATACCAAAAGTATAAAACCCAAAAAATGCTTACCATGGAAAGAAAATGTATTGTGCACTGCTCCCTCCTCCCGCCCTGTGGTGCAACAGATGTCCCCTTCTCCAAAAATGTACTCAATGGGACCGTAATGTTGCAACCACACACAAGTTGACCTGCTGTGAGGAAAAAACGAGTTAGTACATTTCAAACATGAAAAAGATCATTTTAAAATCAACATGAAAAACCAAAATACCAAAAGTATAGAACCCAAAAATGCTTACCATGGAAAGAAAATGTATTGTGCACTGCTCCCTCCTCCCGCCCTGTGGTGCAACAGATGTCCCCTTCTCCAAAAATGTACTCAATGGGACCGTAATGTTGCAACCACACACAAGTTGACCTGCTGTGACGAAAAAACGAGTTAGTACATTTCAAACATGAAAAAGGTCATTTTAAAATCAACATGCAAATCCAAAATACCAAAAGTATAAACCCCAAAAAATGCTTACCATGGAAAGTAAACATATCGTGTACTGCTCCCTCCTCCCGCCCTGTGGTGCAACAGATGTCCCCTTCTCCAAAAATGTAGTCAATGGGACCGGAATGTTGCAACCACACACAAGTTGACCTGCTGTGAGGAAAAAACGAGTTAGTACATTTCAAACATGAAAAAGGTCATCTTAAAATCAACATGAAAAACCAAAATACCAAAAGTATAAAACCCAAAAAATGCTTACCATGGAAAGAAAACGTATCGTGCACCGCTCCCTACTCCCGCCCTGTGGTGCAACAGATGTCCCCTTCTCCAAAAATGTACTCAATGGGACCGTAATGTTGCAACCACACACAAGATGACCTGCTGTGACGAAAAAAGAGTTAGTACATCTCAAACATGAAAAAGGTCATTTTTAAATCAACATGAAAAACCAAAATACCAAAAGTATAAAACATAAAAAATGCTTACCATGGATGAAAACGTATCGTGCACCACTCCCTCCTCCCGCCCTGTGGTGCAACAGATGTCCCCTTCTCCAAAAATGTACTCAATGGGACCGTAATGTTGCAACCACACACAAGTTGACCTGCTGTGAGGAAAAAACGAGTTAGTACATTTCAAACATGAAAAAGGTCATTTTAAAATCAACATGCAAATCCAAAATACCAATAGTATAAAACCCACAAAATGCTTACCATGGAAATAAAACGTATCGTGTACTGCTCCCTCCTCCCTCCCTGTGGTGCAACAGATGTCCCCTTCTCCAAAAATGTACTCAATGGGACCGTAATGTTGCAACCACACACAAGTTGACCTGCTGTGAGGAAAAAATGAGTTAGTACATTTCAAACAAAAAAAGATCATTTTAAAATCAACATGAAAAACCAAAATACCAAAAGTATAAAACACAAAAAATGCTTACCATGGATGAAAACGTATCGTGCACCGCTCCCTCCTCCCGCCCTGTGGTGCAACAGATGTCCCTTTCTCCAAAAATGTACACAATGGGACCGTAATGTTGCAACCACACACAAGTTGACCTCCTGTGAGGAAAAAACGAGTTAGTACATTTCAAACATGAAAAAGGTCATTTTTAAATCAACATGAAAAACCAAAATTCCAAAAGTATAAAACACAAAAAATGCTTACCACGGAAAGGAAATGTATCGTGCACCGCTCCCTCCTCCCGCCCTGTGGTACAACAGATGTCCTTTTCTCCAAAAATGCACTCAATGGGACCGTAATGTTGCAACCACACACAAGTTGACCTGCTGTGAAGAAAAAACGAGTTAGTACATTTCAAACATGAAAAAGGTCATTTTAAAATCAACATGAAAAACCAAAATTCCAAAAGTATAAAACACAAAAAATGCTTACCATGGAAAGGAAATGTATAGTGCACTGCTCCCTCCTCCCGCCCTGTGGTGCAACAGATGTCCCTTTCTCCAAAAATGTACTCAATGGGACCGTAATGTTGCAACCACACACAAGTTGACCTGCTGTGAGGAAAAAACGAGTTAGTACATTTCAAACATGAAAAAGGTCATTTTTAAATCAACGTGAATAACCAAAATTCCAAAAGTATAAAACACAAAAAATGCTTACCATGGAAAGTAAATGTATCGTGCACCGCTCCCTCCTCCCGCCCTGTGGTGCAACTGATGTCCCTTTCTCCAAAAATGTACTCAATGGGACCGTAATGTTGCAACCACACACAAGTTGACCTGCTGTGAGTAATAAAAGAGTTAGTACATTTCAAACATGAAAAAGGTCATCTTAAAATCAACATGAAAAACCAAAATTCCAAAAGTATAAAACACAAAAAATGCTTACCATGGAAAGTAAATGTATCGTGCACCGCTCCCTCCTCCCGCCTTTGGTGCAACAGATGTCCCCTTCTCCAAAAATTTACTCAATGGGACCGTAATGCTGCAACCACACACAAGTTGACCTGCTGTGAGGAGAAAACGAGTTAGTACATTTCAAACATGAAAAAGGTCATTTTAAAATCAACATGCAAATCCAAAATACCAAAAGTATAAAACCCAAAAAATGCTTACCATGGAAAGTAAACGTATCGTGTACTGCTCCCTCCTCCCGCCCTGTGGTGCAACTGATGTCTCCTTGTCCAAAAATGTACTCAATGGGACCGTAATGTTGCAACCACACACAAGTTGACCTGCTGTGAGGAAAAAATGAGTTAGTACATTTCAAACATGAAAAAGGTCATTTTAAAATCAACATGAAAAACCAAAATACCAAAAGTAAAAAACACAAAAAAATTCTTACCATGGAAAGAAAACGTATCGTGCACCGCTCCCTCCTCCCGCCCTGTGGTGCAACAGATGTCCCCTTCTCCAAAAATGTACTCAATGGGACCGTAATGTTGCAACCACACACAAGTTGACCTGCTGTGAGGAAAAAACGAGTTAGTACATTTCAAACATGAAAAAGGTCATTTTAAAATCAACATGAAAAACCAAAATACGAAAAGTATAAAACACAAAAAAATTCTAGGCATGGAAAGAGAACGTATCGTGCACCTCTCCCTCCTCCCGCCCTGTGGTGCAAGAGATGGCCCCTTCTCCAAAAATGTACTCAATGGGACCGTAATGTTGCAACCACACACAAGGTGACCTGCTGTGAGGAAAAAACGAGTTAGTACATTTCAAACATGAAAAAGGTCATTTTAAAATCAACATGAAAAACCAAAATACCAAAAGTATAAAACACAAAAAAATTCTTACCATCGAAAGAGAACGTATCGTGCACCTCTCCCTCCTCCCGCCCTGTGGTGCAAGAGATGGCCCCTTCTCCAAAAATGTACTCAATGGGACCGTAATGTTGCAACCACACACAAGTTGACCTGCTGTGAGGAAAAAACGAGTTAGTACATTTCAAACATGAAAAAGGTCATCTTAAAATCAACATGAAAAACCAAAATTCCAAAAGTATAAAACCCAAAAAATGCTTACCATGGAAAGAAAACGTATCGTGTACTGCTCCCTCCTCCTGCCCTGTGGTGCAACAGATGTCCCCTTCTCCAAAAATGTACTCAATGGGACCGTAATGTTGCAACCACACACAAGTTGACCTGCTGTGAGGAAAAAACGAGTTAGTACATTTCAAACATGAAAAAGGTCATTTTAAAATCAACATGCAAATCCAAAATACCAAAAGTATAAAACCCAAAAAATGTTTACCATGGAAAGTAAACGTATCGTGTACTGCTCCCTACTCCCGCCCTGTGGTGCAACAGATGTCCCCTTCTCCAATAATGTACTCAATGGGACCGTAATGTTGCAACCACACACAAGTTGACCTGCTGTGAGGAAAAAATGAGTTAGTACATTTCAAACATGAAAAAGGTCATTTTAAAATCAACATGAAAAACCAAAATACCAAAAGTAAAAAACACAAAAAAATGCTTACCATGGAAAGAAAACGTATCGTGCACCGCTCCCTCCTCCCGCCCTGTGGTGCAACAGATGTCCCCTTCTCCAAAAATGTACTCAATGGGACCGTAATGTTGCAACCACACACAAGTTGACCTGCTGTGAGGAAAAAACGAGTTAGTACACTTCAAACATGAAAAAGGTCATTTTAAAATCAACATGAAAAACCAAAATACCAAAAGTATAAAACACAAAAAAATTCTTACCATGGAAAGAGAACGTATCGTGCACCGCTCCCTCCTCCCGCCCTGTGGTGCAAGAGATGGCCCCTTCTCCAAAAATGTACTCAATGGGACCGTAATGTTGCAACCACACACAAGGTGACCTGCTGTGAGGAAAAAACGAGTTAGTACATTTCAAACATGAAAAAGGTCATTTTAAAATCAACATGAAAAACCAAAATACCAAAAGTATAAAACACAAAAAAATTCTTACCATGGAAAGAGAACGTATCGTGCACCTCTCCCTCCTCCCGCCCTGTGGTGCAAGAGATGGCCCCTTCTCCAAAAATGTACTCAATGGGACCGTAATGTTGCAACCACACACAAGTTGACCTGCTGTGAGGAAAAAACGAGTTAGTACATTTCAAACATGAAAAAGGTCATCTTAAAATCAACATGAAAAACCAAAATTCCAAAAGTATAAAACCCAAAAAATGCTCACCATGGAAAGAAAACGTATCGTGTACTGCTCCCTCCTCCTGCCCTGTGGTGCAACAGATGTCCCCTTCTCCAAAAATGTACTCAATGGGACCGTAATGTTGCAACCACACACAAGTTGACCTGCTGTGAGGAAAAAACGAGTTAGTACATTTCAAACATGAAAAAGGTCATTTTAAAATCAACATGCAAATCCAAAATACCAAAAGTATAAAACCCAAACAATGCTTACCATGGAAAGAAAACGTATCGTGCATCGCTCCCTCCTCCCGCCCTGTGGTGCAACAGATGTCCCCTTCTCCAAAAATGTACTCAATGGGACCGTAATGTTAACACCACACACAAGTTGACCTGCTGTGAGGAAAAAACGAGTTAGTACATTTCAAACATGAAAAAGGTCATTTTTAAATCAACATGAAAAACCAAAGTACCAGAAGTATAAAACCCAAAAAATGCTTACCATGGAAAGAAAACGTATCGTGTACCGATCCCTCCTCCCGCCCTGTGGTGCAACAGATGTCCCCTTCTCCAAAAATGTACTCAATGGGACCGTAATGTTGCAACCACACACAAGTTGACCTGCTGTGAGGAAAAAATGAGTTGGTACATTTCAAACATGAAAAAGATCATTTTAAAATCAACATGAAAAACCAAAATACCAAAAGTATAGAACCCAAAAATGCTTACCATGGAAAGAAAACGTATTGTGCACTGCTCCCTCCTCCCGCCCTGTGGTGCAACAGATGTACCCTTCTCCAAAAATGTACTCAATGGGACCGTAATGTTGCAACCACACACAAGTTGACCTGCTGTGAGGAAAAAAAGAGTTAGTACATTTCAAACATGAAAAAGGTCATTTTAAAATCAACATGAAAAACCAAAATACCAAAAGTATAAAACACAAAAAATGCTTACCATGGAAAGAAAACGTATCGTGCACCGCTCACTCCTCCCGCCCTGTGGTGCAACAGATGTCCCCTTCTCCAAAAATGTACTCAATGGGACCGTAATGTTGCAACCACACACAAGTTGACCTGCTGTGAGGAAAAAACGAGTTAGTACATTTCAAACATGAAAAAGGTCATTTTAAAATCAACATGAAAAACCAAAATACCAAAAGTATAAAACCCAAAAAATGCTTACCATGGATGAAAACGTATCGTGCACCGCTCCCTCCTCCCGCCCTGTGGTGCAACAAATGTCCCCTTCTCCAAAAATGTACTCAATGGGACCGTAATGTTGCAACCACACACAAGTTGACCCGCTGTGAGGAAAAAACGAGTTAGTACATTTCAAACATGAAAAAGGTCATTTTTAAATCAACATGAAAAACCAAAATACCAAAAGTATAAAACCCAAAAAATGCTTACCATGGAAAGAAAACGTATCGTGCACCGCTCCCTCCTCCCGCCCTGTTGTGCAACAGATGTCCCCTTCTCCAAAAATGTACTCAATGGGACCGTAAAGTTGCAACCACACACAAGCTGACCTGCTGTGAGGAAAAAACGAGTTAGTACATTTCAAACATGAAAAAGGTCATTTTAAAATCAACATGAAAAACCTAAATACCAAAAGTATAAAACCCAAAAAATGCTTACCATGGATGAAAACGAATCGTGCACCGCTCCCTCCTGACGACCTGTGGTGCAACAGATGTCCCCTTCTCCGAAAATGTACTCAATGGGACCGTAATGTTGCAACCACACACAAGTTGACCTGCTGTGAGGAAAAAACGAGTTAGTACATTTCAAACATGAAGAAGGTCATTTTAAAATCAACATGAAAAACCAAAATACCAAAAGTATAAAACCCAAAAAATGCTTACCATGGAAAGAAAACGTATCATGTACTGCTCCCTCCTCCCGCCCTGTGGTGCAACAGATGTCCCCTTCTCCAAAAATGTACTCAATGGGATCGTAATGTTGCAACCACACACAAGTTGACCCGCTGTGACGAAAAAACGAGTTAGTACATTTCAAACATGAAAAAGGTCATTTTAAAATCAACATGAAAAACCAAAATACCAAAAGTATCAAACCCAAAAAATGCTTACCATGGATGAAAACGTATCATGCACCGCTCCCTCCTCCCGACCTGTGGTGCAACAGATGTCCCCATCTCCAAAAATGTACTCAATGGGACCGTAATGTTGCAACCACACACAAGTTGACCTGCTGTGACGGAAAAACGAGTTAGTACATTTCAAACATGAAAAAGGTCATTTTAAAATCAACATGCAAATCCAAAATACCAAAAGTATAAAACCCAAAAAATGCTTACCATGGAAAGTAAACGTATCGTGTACTGCTCCCTCCTCCCGCCCTGTGGTGCAACAGATGTCCCCTTCTCCAAAAATGTAGTCAATGGGACCGTAATGTTGCAACCACACACAAGTTGACCTGCTGTGAGGAAAAAACGAGTTAGTACATTTCAAACATGAAAAAGGTCATCTTAAAATCAACATGAAAAACCAAAATACCAAAAGTATAAAACCCAAAAAATGCTTACCATGGAAAGAAAACGTATCGTGCACCGCTCCCTACTCCCGCCCTGTGGTGCAACAGATGTCCCCTTCTCCAAAAATGTACTCAATGGGACCGTAATGTTGCAGCCACACACAAGTTGACCTGCTGTGACGAAAAAAGAGTTAGTACATCTCAAACATGAAAAAGGTCATTTTAAAATCAACATGAAAAACCAAAATACCAAAAGTATAAAACACAAAAAATGCTTACCATGGATGAAAACGTATCGTGTACTGCTCCCTCCTCCCTCCCTGTGGTGCAACAGATGTCCCCTTCTCCAAAAATGTAGTCAATGGGACCGTAATGTTGCAACCACACACAAGTTGAAAAAGGTCATTTTAAAATCAACATGCAAATCCAAAATACCAAAAGTATAAAACCCAAAAAATGCTTACCATGGAAAGTAAACGTATCGTGTACTGCTCCCTCCTCCCGCCCTGTGGTGCAACAGATGTCCCCTTCTCCAAAAATGTAGTCAATGGGACCGTAATGTTGCAACCACACACAAGTTGACCTGCTGTGAGGAAAAAACGAGTTAGTACATTTCAAACATGAAAAATGTTGCAACCACACACAAGTTGACCTGCTGTGAGGAAAAAACGAGTTAGTACACTTCAAACATGAAAAAGGTCATTTTAAAATCAACATGAAAAACCAAAATACCAAAAGTATAAAACACAAAAAAATTCTTACCATGGAAAGAGAACGTATCGTGCACCGCACCCTCCTCCCACCCTGTGGTGCAAGAGATGGCCCCTTCTCCAAAAATGTACTCAATGGGACCGTAATGTTGCAACCACTTCTCCAAAATACCATTGGTTTTTCATGTTGATTTTAAAATGACCTTTTTCATGTTTGAAATGTACTAACTCGTTTTTTCCTCACAGCAGGTCAACTTGTGTGTGGTTGCAACATTACGGTCCCATTGAGTACATTTTTGGAGAAGGGGACATCTGTTGCACCACAGGGCGGGAGGAGGGAGCACCTTACCCTGTGGTGCAAGAGATGGCCCCTTCTCCAAAAATGTACTCAATGGGACCGTAATGTTGCAACCACACACAAGTTGACCTGCTGTGAGGAAAAAATGAGTTAGTACATTTCAAACAAAAAAAGATCATTTTAAAATCAACATGAAAAACCAAAATACCAAAAGTATAAAACACAAAAAATGCTTACCATGGATGAAAACGTATCGTGCACCGCTCCCTCCTCCCGCCCTGTGGTGCAACAGATGTCCCTTTCTCCAAAAATGTACTCAATGGGACCGTAATGTTGCAACCACACACAAGTTGACCTGCTGTGAGGAAAAAACGAGTTAGTACATTTCATACATGAAAAAGGTCATTTTTAAATCAACATGAAAAACCAAAATCCCAAAAGTATAAAACACAAAAAATGCTTACCATGGAAAGAAAATGTATCGTGCACCGCTCCCTCCTCCCGCCCTGTGGTGCAACTGATGTCCCTTTCTCCAAAAATGTACTCAATGGGACCGTAATGTTGCAACCACACACAAGTTGACCTGCTGTGAGTAATAAAAGAGTTAGTACATTTCAAACAGAAAAAGGTCATTTTAAAATCAACATGAAAAACCAAAATTCCAAAAGTATAAAACACAAAAAATGCTTACCATGGAAAGTAAATGTATCGTGCACCACTCCCTCCTCCCGCCTTTGGTGCAACAGATGTCCCCTTCTCAAAAAATTTACTCAATGGGACCGTAATGTTGCAACCACACACAAGTTGACCTGCTGTGAGGAAAAAACGAGTTAGTACATTTCAAACATGAAAAAGGTCATTTTAAAATCAACATGCAAATCCAAAATACCAAAAGTATAAAACCCAAAAAATGCTTACCATGGAAAGTAAACGTATCGTGTACTGCTCCCTCCTCCCGCCCTGTGGTGCAACAGATGTCTCCTTGTCCAAAAATGTACTCAATGGGACTGTAATGTTGCAACCACACACAAGTTGACCTGCTGTGAGGAAAAAATGAGTTAGTACATTTCAAACATGAAAAAGGTCATTTTAAAATCAACATGAAAAACCAAAATACCAAAAGTTAAAAACACAAAAAAATTCTTACCATGGAAAGAAAACGTATCGTGCACCGCTCCCTCCTCCCGCCCTGTGGTGCAAGAGATGGCCCCTTCTCCAAAAATGTACTCAATGGGACCGTAATGTTGCAACCACACACAAGGTGACCTGCTGTGAGGAAAAAACGAGTTAGTACATTTCAAACATGAAAAAGGTCATTTTAAAATCAACATGAAAAACCAAAATACCAAAAGTATAAAACACAAAAAAATTCTTACCATGGAAAGAGAACGTATCGTGCTCCTCTCCCTCCTCCCGCCCTGTGGTGCAAGAGATGGCCCCTTCTCCAAAAATGTACTCAATGGGACCGTAATGTTGCAACCACACACAAGTTGACCTGCTGTGAGGAAAAAACGAGTTAGTACATTTCAAACATGAAAAAGGTCATCTTAAAATCAACATGAAAAACCAAAATTCCAAAAGTATAAAACCCAAAAAATGCTTACCATGGAAAGAAAACGTATCGTGTACTGCTCCCTCCTCCTGCCCTGTGGTGCAACAGATGTCCCCTTCTCCAAAAATGTACTCAATGGGACCGTAATGTTGCAACCACACACAAGTTGACCTGCTGTGAGGAAAAAACGAGTTAGTACATTTCAAACATGAAAAAGGTCATTTTAAAATCAACATGCAAATCCAAAATACCAAAAGTATAAAACCCAAAAAATGTTTACCATGGAAAGTAAACGTATCGTGTACTGCTCCCTACTCCCGCCCTGTGGTGCAACAGATGTCCCCTTCTCCAAAAATGTACTCAATGGGACCGTAATGTTGCAACCACACACAAGTTGACCTGCTGTGAGGAAAAAATGAGTTAGTACATTTCAAACATGAAAAAGGTCATTTTAAAATCAACATGAAAAACCAAAATACCAAAAGTAAAAAACACAAAAAAATTCTTACCATGGAAAGAAAACGTATCGTGCACCGCTCCCTCCTCCCGCCCTGTGGTGCAACAGATGTCCCCTTCTCCAAAAATGTACTCAATGGGACCGTAATGTTGCAACCACACACAAGTTGACCTGCTGTGAGGAAAAAACGAGTTAGTACACTTCAAACATGAAAAAGGTCATTTTAAAATCAACATGAAAAACCAAAATACCAAAAGTATAAAACACAAAAAAATTCTTACCATGGAAAGAGAACGTATCGTGCACCGCACCCTCCTCCCACCCTGTGGTGCAAGAGATGGCCCCTTCTCCAAAAATGTACTCAATGGGACCGTAATGTTGCAACCACACACAAGGTGACCTGCTGTGAGGAAAAAACGAGTTAGTACATTTCAAACATGAAAAAGGTCATTTTAAAATCAACATGAAAAACCAAAATACCAAAAGTATAAAACACAAAAAAATTCTTACCATGGAAAGAGAACGTATCGTGCACCTCTCCCTCCTCCCGCCCTGTGGTGCAACAGATGTCCCCTTCTCCAAAAATGTACTCAATGGGACCGTAATGTTGCAACCACACACAAGTTGACCTGCTGTGAGGAAAAAACGAGTTAGTACATTTCAAACATGAAAAAGGTCATTTTAAAATCAACATGCAAATCCAAAATACCACAAGTATAAAACCCAAACAGTGCTTACCATGGAAAGAAAACGTATCGTGCATCGCTCCCTCCTCCCGCCCTGTGGTGCAACAGATGTCCCCTTCTCCAAAAATGTACTCAATGGGACCGTAATGTTAACACCACACACAAGTTGACCTGCTGTGAGGAAAAAACGAGTTAGTACATTTCAAACATGAAAAAGGTCATTTTAATATCAACATGAAAAACCAAAGTACCAGAAATATAAAACCCAAAAAATGCTTACCATGGAAAGAAAACGTATCGTGTACCGATCCCTCCTCCCGCCCTGTGGTGCAACAGATGTCCCCTTCTCCAAAAATGTACTCAATGGGACCGTAATGTTGCAACCACACACAAGTTGACCTGCTGTGAGGAAAAAATGAGTTAGTACATTTCAAACATGAAAAAGATCATTTTAAAATCAACATGAAAAACCAAAATACCAAAAGTATAGAACCCAAAAATGCTTACCATGGAAAGAAAACGTATTGTGCACTGCTCCCTCCTCCCGCCCTGTGGTGCAACAGATGTCCCCTTCTCCAAAAATGTACTCAATGGGACCGTAATGTTGCAACCACACACAAGTTGACCTGCTGTGAGGAAAAAACGAGTTAGTACATTTCAAACATGAAAAAGGTCATTTTAAAATCAACATGAAAAACCAAAATACCAAAAGTATAAAACACAAAAAATGCTTACCATGGAAAGAAAACGTATCGTGCACCGCTCACTCCTCCTGCCCTGTGGTGCAACAGATGTCCCCTTCTCCAAAAATGTACTCAATGGGACCGTAATGTTGCAACCACACACAAGTTGACCTGCTGTGAGGAAAAACCGAGTTAGTACATTTCAAACATGAAAAAGGTCATTTTAAAATCAACATGAAAAACCAAAATACCAAAAGTATAAAACCCAAAAAATGCTTACCATGGATGAAAACGTATCGTGCACCGCTCCCTCCTCCCGCCCTGTGGTGCAACAGATGTCCCCTTCTCCAAAAATGTACTCAATGGGACCGTAATGTTGCAACCACACACAAGTTGACCTGCTGTGAGGAAAAAACGAGTTAGTACATTTCAAACATGAAAAAGGTCATTTTAAAATCAACATGAAAAACCAAAGTACCAGAAGTATAAAACCCAAAAAATGCTTACCATGGAAAGAAAACGTATCGTGCACCGCTCCCTCCTCCCGCCCTGTGGTGCAACAGATGTCCCCTTCTCCAAAAATGTACTCAATGGGACTGTAATGTTGCAACCACACACAAGTTGACCTTCTGTGAGGAAAAAACGAGTTAGTACATTTCAAACATGAAAAAGATCATTTTAAAATCAACATGAAAAACCAAAATACCAAAAGTATAGAACCCAAAAATGCTTACCATGGAAAGAAAATGTATTGTGCACTGCTCCCTCCTCCCGCCCTGTGGTGCAACAGATGTCCCCTTCTCCAAAAATGTACTCAATGGGACCGTAATGTTGCAACCACACACAAGTTGACCTGCTGTGACGGAAAAACGAGTTAGTACATTTCAAACATGAAAAAGGTCATTTTAAAATCAACATGCAAATCCAAAATACCAAAAGTATAAAACCCAAAAAATGCTTACCATGGAAAGTAAACGTATCGTGTACTGCTCCCTCCTCCCGCCCTGTGGTGCAACAGATGTCCCCTTCTCCAAAAATGTAGTCTATGGGACCGTAATGTTGCAACCACACACAAGTTGACCTGTTGTGAGGAAAAAACGAGTTAGTACATTTCAAACATGAAAAAGGTCATCTTAAAATCAACATGAAAAACCAAAATACCAAAAGTATAAAACCCAAAAAATGCTTACCATGGAAAGAAAACGTATCGTGCACCGCTCCCTCCTCCCGCCCTGTGGTGCAACAGATGTCCTTTTCTCCAAAAATGCACTCAATGGGACCGTAATGTTGCAACCACACACAAGTTGACCTGCTGTGAAGAAAAAACGAGTTAGTACATTTCAAAAATGAAAAAGGTCATTTTAAAATCAACATGAAAAACCAAAATTCCAAAAGTATAAAACAGAAAAAATGCTTACCATGGAAAGGAAATGTATCGTGCACTGCTCCCTCCTTCCGCCCTGTGGTGCAACAGATGTCCCTTTCTCCAAAAATGTACTCAATGGGACCGTAATGTTGCAACCACACACAAGTTGACCTGCTGTGAGGAAAAAACGAGTTAGTACATTTCAAACATGAAAAAGGTCATTTTTAAATCAACATGAAAAACGAAAATTCCAAAAGTATAAAACCCAAAAAATGCTTACCATGGAAAGAAAATGTATCGTGCACCGCTCCCTCCTCCCGCCCTGTGGTGCAACAGATGTCCCCTTCTCCAAAAATTTACTCAATGGGACCGTAATGTTGCAACCACACACAAGTTGACCTGCTGTGAGGAAAAAACGAGTTAGTACATTTCAAACATGAAAAAGGTCATTTTAAAATCAACATGCAAATCCAAAATACCAAAAGTATAAAACCAAAAAATTCTTACCATGGAAAGTAAACGTATCGTGTACTGCTCCCTCCTCCCGCCCTGTGGTGCAACAGATGTCCCCTTCTCCAAAAATGTACCTCAATGGGACCGTAATGTTGCAACCACACACAAGTTGACCTGCTGTGAGGAAAAAATGAGTTAGTACATTTCAAACATGAAAAAGGTCATTTTAAAATCAACATGAAAAACCAAAATACCAAAAGAAAAAAACACAAAAAAATTCTTACCATGGAAAGAAAACGTATCGTGCACCGCCCCCTCCTCCCGCCCTGTGGTGCAACAGATGTCCCCATCTCCAAAAATGTACTCAATGGGACCGTAATGTTGCAACCACACACAAGGTGACCTGCTGTGAGGAAAAAACGAGTTAGTACATTTCAAACATGAAAAAGGTCATTTTAAAATCAACATGAAAAACCAAAATACCAAAAGTATAAAACACAAAAAAATTCTTACCATGGAAAGAGAACGTATCGTGCACCTCTCCCTCCTCCCGCCCTGTGGTGCAAGAGATGGCCCCTTCTCCAAAAATGTACTCAATGGGACCGTAATGTTGCAACCACACACAAGTTGACCTGCTGTGAGGAAAAAACGAGTTAGTACATTTCAAACATGAAAAAGGTCATCTTAAAATCAACATGAAAAACCAAAATTCCAGAGGTATAAAACCCAAAAAATGCTTACCATGGAAAGAAAACGTATCGTGTACTGCTCCCTCCTCCTGCCCTGTGGTGCAACAGATGTCCCCTTCTCCAAAATTGTACTCAATGGGACCGTAATGTTGCAACCACACACAAGTTAACCTGCTGTGAGGAAAAAACGAGTTAGTACATTTCAAACATGAAAAAGGTCATTTTAAAATCAACATGCAAATCCAAAATACCAAAAGTATAAAACCCAAAAAATGTTTACCATGGAAAGTAAACGTATCGTGTACTGCTCCCTCCTCCCGCCCTGTGGTGCAACAGATGTCCCCTTCTCCAAAAATGTACTCAATGGGACCGTAATGTTGCAACCACACACAAGTTGACCTGCTGTGAGGAAAAAATGAGTGAATACATTTCAAACATGAAAAAGGTCATTTTAAAATCAACATGAAAAACCAAAATACCAAAAGTAAAAAACACAAAAAAATTCTTACCATGGAAAGAAAACGTATCGTGCACCGCTCCCTCCTCCCGCCCTGTGGTGCAACAGATGTCCCCTTCTCCAAAAATGTACTCAATGGGACCGTAATGTTGCAACCACACACAAGTTGACCTGCTGTGAGGAAAAAACGAGTTAGTACATTTCAAACATGAAAAAGGTCATTTTAAAATCAACATGAAAAACCAAAATACCAAAAGTATAAAATACAAAAAAATTCTTACCATGGAAAGAGAACGTATCGTGCACCGCTCCCTCCTCCCGCCCTGTGGTGCAAGAGATGGCCCCTTCTCCAAAAATGTACTCAATGGGACCGTAATGTTGCAACCACACACAAGGTGACCTGCTGTGAGGAAAAAACGAGTTAGTACATTTCAAACATGAAAAAGGTCATTTTAAAATCAACATGAAAAACCAAAATACCAAAAGTATAAAACACAAAAAAATTCTTACCATGGAAAGAGAACGTATCGTGCACCTCTCCCTCCTCCCGCCCTGTGGTGCAAGAGATGGCCCCTTCTCCAAAAATGTACTCAATGGGACCGTAATGTTGCAACCACACACAAGTTGACCTGCTGTGAGGAGAAAATGAGTTAGTACATTTCAAACATGAAAAAGATCATTTTAAAATCAACATGAAAAACCAAAATACCAAAAGTATAGAACCCAAAAATGCTTACCATGGAAAGAAAACGTATTGTGCACTGCTCCCTCCTCCCACCCTGTGGTGCAACAGATGTCCCCTTCTCCAAAAATGTACTCAATGGGACCGTAATGTTGCAACCACACACAAGTTGACCTGCTGTGAGGAAAAAACGAGTTAGTACATTTCAAACATGAAAAAGGTCATTTTAAAATCAACATGAAAAACCAAAATACCAAAAGTATAAAACACAAAAAATGCTTACCATGGAAAGAAAACGTATCGTGCACCGCTCACTCCTCCCGCCCTGTGGTGCAACAGATGTCCCCTTCTCCAAAAATGTACTCAATGGGACCGTAATGTTGCAACCACACACAAGTTGACCTGCTGTGAGGAAAAAACGAGTTAGTACGTATTTCAAACATGAAAAAGGTCATTTTAAAATCAACATGAATAACCAAAATACCAAAAGTATAAAACCCAAAAAATGCTTACCATGGATGAAAACGTATCGTGCACCGCTCCCTCCTCCCGCCCTGTGGTGCAACAGATGTCCCCTTCTCCAAAAATGTACTCAATGGGACCGTAATGTTGCAACCACACACAAGTTGACCTGCTGTGAGGAAAAAACGAGTTAGTACATTTCAAACATGAAAAACGTCATTTTTAAATCAACATGAAAAACCAAAATACCAAAAGTATAAAACACAAAAAATGCTTACCATGGAAAGAAAACGTATCGTGCACCGCTCACTCCTCCCGCCCTGTGGTGCAACAGATGTCCCCTTCTCCAAAAATGTACTCAATGGGACCGTAATGTTGCAACCACACACAAGTTGACTGCTGTGAGGAAAAAACGAGTTAGTACATTTCAAACATGAAAAAGCTCATTTTAAAATCAACATGCAAATCCAAAATACCAAAAGTATAAAACACAAAAAATGCTTACCATGGAAAGTAAACGTATCGTGTACTGCTTCCTCCTCCCGCCCTGTGGTGCAACAGATGTCCCCTTCTCCAAAAATGTACTCAATGGGACCGTAATGTTGCAACCACACACAAGTTGACCTGCAGTGACGAAAAAACGAGTTAGTACATTTCAAACATGAAAAAGGTCATTTTAAAATCAACATGAAAAACCAAAATACCAAAAGTATAAAACCCAAAAAATGCTTACCATAGAAAGAAAACGTATCGTGCACCGCTCCCTCCTCCCGCCCTGTGGTGCAACAGATGTCCCCTTCTCCAAAAATGTACTCAATGGGACCGTAATGTTGCAACCATACACAATTTGACCTGCTGTGAGGAAAAAACGAGTTAGTACATTTCAAACATGAAAAAGGTCATTTTAAAATCAACATGAAAAACCAAAATACCAAAAGTATAAATCACAAAAAATGCTTACCATGGATGAAAACGTATCGTGCACCGCTCCCTCCTCCCGCCCTGTGGTGCAACAGATGTCCCCTTCTCCAAAAATGTACTCAATGGGACCGTAATGTTGCAACCACACACAAGTTGACCTGCTGTGAGGAAAAAACGAGTTAGTACATTTCAAACATGAAAAAGGTCATTTTAAAATCAACATGCAAATCCAAAATACCAAAAGTATAAAACCCAAAAAATGCTTACCATGGAAAGAAAACGTATCGTGTACTGCTCCCTCCTCCCGCCCTGTGGTGCAACAGATGTCCCCTTCTCCAAAAATGTACTCAATGGGACCGTAATGTTGCAACCACACACAAGTTGACCTGCTGTGAGGAAAAAACGAGTTAGTACATTTCAAACAAAAAAAAATCATTTTAAAATCAACACGAAAAACCAAAATACC